>NC_083097.1:134206484-134506484 GCF_949774975.1 Lagenorhynchus albirostris
AATGTAAGACCAGAAACCATAAAGTCCCTAGAGGAAAATATAGAACATTCTTCAACATAAATGACAGCAACAGTTTTACGTTCAGTCTACTAAGGCAAATGAAACAAAAGCAAAAATAAACAAATGGGACTTCACTAAACTTAAAAGATTTTGCACAGCAAAGGAAACCAAAGATGAAATGAAAAGACAACCTGCTGAAGGAGAGAAAATATTTGCACATGATAAGAGGTTAACACCAAAAACATGACCAAGCAAGGGTTAATATCTAAAATACAGAAACAGCACATACAACTGAATATCAAAAAAACACCCAAAATCTTTTTTTAAAAAATGAGAAGACCTAAAGAGACATTTTTTCCAAGGAAAAAATACAGATAGACAGCCAGAACTCACAAAGATGCTAAACATAGCTAATCGGCAGTAAAATGCAAATCATAACTATGAGATATATCACCTCAGTCTTGTCAGAATGGCTGTCATCAAAAAGTTCACAAATAACAAAGGTTAGTGAGGATGTGGAGAAAGGGAAACTCTTGTACACTCTTGATGTGAATGTGAATTAGTGCAGCTACTGTGGAAAGCAGAATGGAGGTTCCACAAAAAACTAAAAATAGAACTACCATAATATCCAGCAATTTCACTCGGGTATATATCAGAAGAAAACAAAAACACTATTTCAAAAAAATAACTGCACACCAATGTTCATAACAGTGTTATTTGCCATAGCCAAAATACAGAGTCAAACTAAGTGTTCATCAATAGGTTAGGGGATAAAAAAGATATTTTATGATGACTTCAACAAAAAATGAAATTTTGCCATTTGCAAGAACATGGATGGACTTGGAGGGTATTATGCTTAGTAAAATAAGCCGCAGAGAAAACAAGCATGGTATGTTATCAATTACACGTGACATCTAAAAAATTGAATAAAACAACAACAAAAAAAACAGATTCACGGATTAAAGAACAGACTAGTGGTTACCAGCAGGGAGAGATAGGGTGGAGGAACAAAAGAGTGGTAGGAGATTTTGAGGTATAATCCACTATGTACAAAATCAATAATCTACAATTATGTAGTATATAGCATGGGGAATATAGCCACTCTTTTATAATAAGTATAAATAGAGAAGAACCTAAACATGTATGAATCACTATGTTGTACCTCTGAAACTGATATAATAATGTAAATTAACTATAGATCAATAAGATATAGAGAAACAATAAAGGGGAGACAGATTATTAGATAGAAATCAATTACATAAACACAAGTTTTGGAAATCAAGGAAATAAAAAACAACATGTAAGACATAACATTGGCATTTAAAGTGTACAATCTATTCATTTAAAAGAAATCATTTAAGTGGTAAAAAATGTTACCCATTCTCACAATTTTGTATATCTAGGATAAATTATTATGTACAAAAATATGTTACAAATATTCACTCAAAAAGAAAGAGAAAATATGGATTAACCAAGTTTAGTATACAAATTTAATATCAAAGTCTCTATCTAAAACTGATTTGAATAAGTTCTGTTAGACACTTCTAGTTCCTTTGTGATGTAAAATCTTTTAAAGCATAAAAATCAGCCTTTCTACATTATTCCATTAGACATACATAGAAGTTAAAAGAAATGAGAAGACAGAACAATCAACCAGGAAGGTGAATTTACTGAGAAACAGTCATTCGTTCTCCCTCCTCCTTTTCTTCTCCTCCTTTTCCAGGTCTCTTTCGGTTCCAATCAAGAGAAGTCTTGAGAATTCTGAAAATATTTCTTGGAGGGCTTCAAATCACCATACCTACATCCTCTGCCACAACTACACACACAGGAACAAAAATAAACCTCTGCTATCTACTCGTGTAGGAGGGATTCGTGCAAAATAAACTCCTACATGGAGACCAACAGGTGAGTTTTCTACCTGTTCTTTATAATGTCCTTCCATTATAGTAAATCGCACACATTATGAGGCAGAAGTGGTTATGTGGGCTTTTCCTTGAAGTCAAAAAACTTGCATTCATTTCAAGTACCTGGTGATCATAGGGTACAGCCAGGGAAGGTGCCATCCCCCTTGGGGGGAGGGCAGTGAATGGGCTCCTGCAGCCATGCACCTCCTGATGTACAGATTCTGGAGGAACAAAGGGCGGTCACACCGCAGTCAGCCCGTCAGGCTGTCGAGCCACTGGGCAACCCGACCAGCCTGGAAGTGCTCCGTCAGTTGCTGAAAGCAAAACTCTGTCCCTGCTGTGAAGCCAGGCAATTTGGGCCAGAGAGTCAGAGGAGACCGGTAATCAACTCCTCTCTACTCACCTCCTTGGGGTTACAGCAACCGCATCTCCAAACCCAAATCTGACCCTGGAGTGCCAAACTGGGAGTGGCAGGTGGGCTCTGCCGCTGCTTCAGCGCCCTCTGGAGGTTGTCTGCAATAATGGCAACTCTCAGCCCTTCCTCCTCCTCCTTCCCTAGTCCTGGGGGATGCCTTGGCCTCCTGCAGCTGCTGGCCTGATTTCATTCTTCTTTCTTCTCCAATTACAATTAAGTGTTTTACAGAGGTTTGGAATATTTTGAAGAAGGAAGATCTTTTAGTCAATACACCTTAACCGTGAGAAGTTGGTTTCAAGAATGAACCTGAAATACTGTATTTGTCTCCTGATGATTCCAAGGAGAGACAGCTCAAGTTTTCTAAATCATAAGAAAAACCAAGTTATAAATATGATATTCTGAGCCAGAGATGAAAAAGCAGTTTTTAGTACCCCCTCCTCTTGTCATATGACTGGGATTTAAATCAATCAGCTGCTACTGGTTTTTAAGTCACATGACCCAACTTTAACTCAATCAGCTGCTTCCCTGTAACTCACATGACTTGGTTTTGAAGAGTAAGAAATGCAGAGGTATAAAAATGATGTTCTGAACAATAAATGGAAAAACAAGATTTTAGAAAGTTTTTTTCTTTTTGAATGGACCATTCATTGCATACAGAAAAAAGGATTCTCTTGTGGATTTCTTGAACTGTAAACACATACAATGTCTCCGTTGGCTTGACTGACTTAGTTTTTTGGGGGTTTTTTTGTTGTTGTTGTTAACATCTTTATTGGAGTATAATTGCTTTACCATGTTGTGTTAGCTTCTGCTGTATAACAAAGTGAATCAGCTATTCTATACATACATACCCATATCCCCTCCCTCTTGCGTCTCCCTCCCACCCTCCCTATCCCACCCCTCTAGGTGGTCACAAAGCACTGAGCTGATCTCCCTGTGCTATGCGGCTGCTCCCCACTAGCTAACTATTTTACCTTTGCTAGTGTATATATGTCCATGCCACTCTTTCACTTAATCCCAGTTTACCCTTCCCCCTCCCCATGTCCTTAAGTCCATTCTCTACATCTGCATCTTTATTCCTCTGCAGTGACTCCTGCTAGGGATGGATACTACCTTTTATGCTCAGGGGAAATCCCCTAGTTTGAATATGATTTGAGTTTGGTCCTGTGAAACCATCAGAACTTCCCACCAGAGATAAATGAGGAGATTCTGGCCTTTATTAGTATGCACGGTGAACACGGGTGTCCTGGCTGTACTTGCCAACCCTCCTATTTTATCCACCTATTTTTATCCAATGTCCACCCTGTGAGTACTTTTGACCAACCCTGAGCTCAGACTCCTGACCTATTACAGTGACTTTGTCAGTCTTTCTTTTAAAATGGACAGGTAATAAAATGAATTTAACCTAGAAGCAGCAGCTCAGTAAGGGAAATAAAATCACCAGAAGTTATCTAATCACAGCCACAGCCATCCAGGGCTCTGTCTTATCTGCTGGGTCATAAGAATGAGACCTTCCTAAACTTGAAGGTCATCCAATCAAATAAGTAAAGGTGTTGCTCACCTCTGGCTCTTGGAGGGATTGCTAGGCAGTCTACCCAGTGTATACTAATGTCAAAACTCTGTCATGGTTTTGAAACACTTATGTTCCAGGAAAGCTTTTTGGGGTGCGTGGGGGAAGGTTTTTTTTTGACATCAAGCAAAAAATAAATCACCAAGCTCTTTGAGCAAAGGGGTTCTTAAGAGGGCAGTAGAAGGAATTAATGGGCAGAAAAGACGATCTCCTCCAAAGTGAAGGTCGTTTTTCCAAAAGAGTAGGATTTCATCTCAGTTTAAGGAGAACACTTTTAAATAGCTGCGACAGCTCCAAACTGCAGTTTAGGGAATGACTGCTTCAAGAGAACAGTGCTCTAAAGGTCCTGGCAAGGCAGCAAGAGGATGAAGAGTTGGTTTTGCATAGTTTTGAACACAGGAGTAAAGAAGCAGAGGCATCTCTGACTGAAAGGCCCTGAGATCCTATGGCATCAATGAGACAGTTGCAGCGGGCAGGGGATGGGGGTGGGGATATATTCCTCTCAAAGTCTCCCAGGGCCGTCACCCCTCCCTGCCCCACCCCCTACTCCCTTCACCCTTCCTCCCTCCACTGTCAGGTCCCCAGGGACAGCACTTCTTAAGCTGGAGCGCTCAGGCACCATCTCTGCAGTCTGGATTCAGGAGCCTGGCAAGTTCTGGGACAGGAAGGCAGGTCTTCAAGGCCTCTGGGGTGCATTCAGACTGGAGGGCTGGAGGGGAACTGGAGCTCCAAAGCCCCCTCATGTCCTTGAAGCCGAGGGAGGAACACATCCTCCTAACAGTACTTCTCAGGAGTCAGCCTGCTCCCCACCCGACAGTGATCCATACTCACTTGAGGCAGCAAGGACTGCTTCTAACTGGCCCCCTCGATTCCACCTTAAGGGTCCTCACACATGTGTGATAGCTCTCTTTAGTCAGCTGAGGCTAGTGCTGCCGGGGTCCCTCCACTCCCATCCCCCAGCCCCTCCCTCTGGTACTTCATCTAATAGAAGAAAGAGCACAGAAGAATTGGCTGAATCAAGGGACCTGTGAGACTGTGTATGAGTTTGAAGACCAAGAACCTAAGGCACAATTAAATACTATTGGAAACTACTGTAGGGTGTGTGGTGGGAGGTAAGGAGGCTGAGAGGCTGAGTCAATCTGGTGAGTCCAGCCCCAGGACACCACACAGCCCCTGCCCCACCTTCCCTGCCATCAGACAAGGGTTGCTGCAACTCCAGCCAGGACTGTGCATTTCCCCCTCCCTGATTCTCCTCAATAAGGGCAGGTGGCCCCCTTCTGAGGGCAGGGGCAAGACAACAGACCAAGTTCCCGTGGACTAAGGTGCTGCTGGAAGTTCTCCCTGAACAGCAGTGGTGGCTTGGAACGAACCCGTACACCTCCAAAGTTGGTCTCGTCCTGCAACTGAGGGACGCAGGCTTCAATTCAGGTGCCCTGGCTTTAAATCAAACAGCCCCCCCTTTAAGTCAGGTGACCCGACTTTAAGTCACTGTGTGTCCCTCAAGCCTGCAACTTCAAAAGTTGGGAACTTCACTTTCATCCCAGCACCTAACATAGCTGAATGCACACTGCAGTCACCCCCAAGCCTGGCTTAGAGGCAGGGTATAAGATAAGGGGATGGGCGTGCACACATGGTGATGAGGATGTACTTCATGTACCAGAAGGGTCTAGGTACTCTGGGGTACAGCGAGCAGTGCACGATACAGCAGCTCCCTGGCAAAGCTGGTGATGTACTGGGAGAGCAGGCACACCCATGCATGCAGATGTTCCAGGGCGGGGGCTGCAGCACAGCCAGCCAGGAAGGTGTGAAAGCGGAGGATCTGAGCCTTCTTGAGAAAGGCAGACACAGAGGATGGATGAGAAACAAAGACCAGATGAAATACAGATTTGAAAAACACACCCTGCTCTTGAAATTGGGGTGGGGGCACCCCAGATTTGAGTCCTCTTACTCCCCAGTTGCTAGTGCTTTGGCATTTGCCCAATTATTTATAAAATGTGATGGATAATATCTAACCCATACAATATTGCATTTGTAGTGGTTTTGCGTGTTTACGTTTCTATAGTGGAATAATCTTTTCTACAAGAAAAATGTATACTATCTGAAATAAATCAAAACCCCTTTTTAAAAAGTACTATATCGGACTTCCCTGGTGGCACAGTGGTTAACAATCTGCCAGCCAAGGCAGGGGACATGGGTTCGAGCCCTGGTCCGGGAAGATCCCACATGGCGTGGAGCAGCTAAGCCCATGCACCACAACTACTGAGCCTGCCTGCCACCTACTGAAGCCCGTGTGCCTAGAGCCGGTGCTCCACAACAAGCGCAGCAAGGGAAGCCACCACAGTGAGAGGCCCGTGCACTGCAACGAAGAGTAGCCCCCGCTCGCCGCAACTAGAGAAAGCCCGCGCGTAGTAACGAAGACCCAACGCAGCCAAAAATAAATAAATAAATTATTATTATTATTTTTTAAAGTACTTCTGTACAACTTCTCTGGGAAGAACAGAGAGATGGTGTGGGAGAGTGAGAAAGACCAATATTTAGTGCACATCTCTGATGCAGGTGCTCTGCTGGCTCAGATAGCTTTATCTCCACTTTATAAAGAAGGAAGTAAGCTCAGAGAGGTTTAGTAATTTTCCCAAAGCCAAACAGCTATTGAGTGGCAGAACCAAGATCTGAACCAAGTCTGTTACCTTCAAAGCCTAAGTCCTCATCACAACAAAACTCAATTAAAAATGACATTTATCGAATTACACTGCAACCTGGTGAGTTCTTGGCACAATCCTGAATAAGAGTGAGAAAGAAAGAAACAGCATTGTTCCTACAGTCAACCAAAATTTTTGAAGCAGCTGCTAGATGCCTGGCCCTCTTTGGGGTTCAGCAGTGATCAAGACAGGAAGAGTCCTGCTTTCACGAAGTATGTAGTGCGGAAGAGAGACGGGTGCAACTTGGGTGAGGGATTTCACCTTGCTGGGCCTCTGTTTTCTCATCTGGAAAATGGGACAGGTGTTCCTCATTTTCTGGGATTGTCCAGCCCTCACATTCTCTGATTCCATGAGAAGCATTTGTTTTCCTATTTCTTTAAAATTCAATCAGGCCATGAGCCGTGATGAATGTTGTTAGCTGCTCCCCAAATCACTCTATTCCCACCCTTTCCCTGTGATCAGGTCTTTCCCGAAACATGACTCACAATCAATCAAGTCCCAGAACATACGGGGCACCCAGCAGAAAAATTCCAACCCTGGCTTCTCAGGAGCTCTGCGGTCTACCTGGCCAGGTAAACTTAACTCACTTGGCACAAGGTGGCCATCCCTGGTTTCACATCAACATGATCTCGGGCACAAACCTCCTTGTTTTTCAATTTTGTCTTTAAGTTACTTGTTGAAACAACTGCACAAATATGACAAAGATATAAAATCAGGCATCTTCTGCCCCCAGTGCCTACTAATAAATGATTTTCTGCCACTTTAATGATAAAGATAGAACATTTCAACATTCTGCTGCCCTTATTATTTGTCATTTTTGTTGATATTTCTATTGAATACATCTTTCAATATTTTAACAATGGAACATTATTTAGGTTGATCCAGACCCAGCCTTTAGTGGTAAAGGTTTTGTTGTTATATTTCTATTATGTTTCCTTTAAAAATCATTTTCCTATTTAAATGGATTAAGTCGATTCTATAAGCATTTATCTTATGATATTGATGAAATTCATACATAGAGGGCAGTCGTACAAGTTGATTGGACTTGAGAACCTCTATTAGCACAGTTAACTATAAATATTATCTGTATGTAAGCCAAAGTACATGCTGAGTGAGATTCTCCGACTCTTTTTCACTGTCTGCCCCTCAAGCCTGTGAGAAATGGAATATTTCTTGCCATCTCAGTAAACAAAGGATGTCACAGTCATCAGCACTTGCAGCCCTTCAACGTGAGCCGGTGGGCCCTGAGGAAACTCAGGATATGCAGATACAGAATGCAGGCCCCAGAGAGCTGAGGTGCATATCAAAGGAAGGATTTCAGTGAGCCCAGACTCTTGCATCCTCCCATACAAAGAAAAGCGCTAAATTCCTTAACTTGGCATATCTGGTTTTCCTTAGTTAACTATCATCTTTTGATGTTCCCCATTACCTGCGCCAGTCCCCTGCCCTGTCCCCTCCCCCCTGGTACTTTAATTCTGGGAGGAAAGGGCTCAGAGGGACTTGGTTGAATAAGGGCCTGCGAGCCTAGGAATGAGTTTTAAGCCACCTTCCCCGCAGTCAGGAGGAGAGGCGCTGACGCTCCAGCCGGACCCTGCGCCTCCCTTTCCCAGATTTCCCCTCAGGACGCTCAGGCCGACCCCCTCCCCACGCCCACCAGGCCCCGCGAGCCAGGCCGAGGGCAGGGGCGAGAGGAGGGACCGAAGTTCCCCAGGACCAGATGCTGGAGGCAGCTCTTTCTAAACAGCAGCGGCGGGTGGCAGCGAACCCCTGCCCCTCAGAAGTTGGTCTTGCTCTGCCGCCCCGGCACCGAACCAGGCGGAGGGTCCGCGTCCACTTACCTGGCGCGCGGTCCCAAGGACTGTCGCGGCTTCGGCTGGTGGGGCCCCTACAGAGCCGGCAGCCTCAGTGAGGCCGCCCTCCTCTCGGGCTCCGGGGCAGTTCAGTGACGGCGGAGCGAAGAGACCCAAGCCAGGAGCTCCAACTCTGCGGAAGCGCGGGCTCCATTCTGGGCGCAGAGGGTGGGACGGCTCTGCCCCGAAGCCTTCCGGGAGGGAGGGGGTGCGGGGGGAGGGAGCCGCCAGGAGCGCGCAGGCCCCTTTGGGGGTCCTGGAGGGGCGGCCCGCACTGGGGGCCCCGCCCACTGTGACCGCAGCCCAGGCCTTTTTACTGTAATCCTACACAAAAAGTTAGCAAGATACAGTCTATAGTAAATATTCAAAAATGATTGTTGCTGTTGTGCTTACTATTCTATAAAACGTGTAAAATCCATAAAACACTTTAAGTTCAAAGTTAAATATGAATTTTTACCTTTCCTTATTATCTCTCTGCTATTCACAATTGTGGTTAATGAATTAGAGACTGCAGCATCACTAGTTAAAAATGAGCTTGTTAAAAAAATGGAATTCAGGCCCACCAGAGCTACTGAATCAGAATCCGCACTTTTACAATCTCCCTAGTGTGCTTGTGTACCCATGAATAGTTGAAAGGTACATTTCTACCTCGAAATGTCTTTTCTGTCTGAGAAATATACACATTTTATCCAGTTTGACATAAATAAAACACTCAAAAATGCATATGCCTGTGTTGAAACCATCATTTTGTAATTTCTTTTCCAGATAAGTATAGTCTCTATACTGGTTTTGTGGATCACATGTCATACTCTTTACTTGTAGTTAGAAATAAGGTATAGAATGTTACTTTGTAAATATATATATATATATATATATATATATATATAAGTGGATAATTCAAAACACTCTTCTAAATTAAAACCAGTTCTTTTAACTTGTTGTTTTCTTCTTGGGTTACATTATGAACTCTTCCCGTGGCCACATGGCCTGTGTACTTTTAATTTCAGGGACTGCTGACATTCCAGGATGTGGCCATAGATTTCTCTCAAGAGGACTGGGAATGTCTGGACCAAGATCAGTGGGAATTGTACAGGGATGTGATGTTAGAGAACTATAGGAACCTGCTCTCCTTGGGTGAGGATACCTTCCTTCCAGAATTCCTTATCCAACCACAGGGTTTAGATCTTTCATTTGTAGAATGTCTCCTGGAATTTTCTGCTTCCTACAGTAGGGTTTCAGGTTGCAACTTTTCAGGAAATATTGGGAGTTTGTGGGTGTATTTTATTTTATTATTTTAAAATTGCAACCTCCCTTTTAATATACTTTGTAACTGCTTGGGATGTGTCTATATGAACTGTGTACTATATGCTTCTGTTATAGTCCTTACAATATTTTATTGTCTTATTTTCTGTAACAATTTTCAATGGATTCTTTGGGTTTAAGGTATATTAAAAGGGAGACTGCAATTCTGGGACTTCCCTGGTGATGCAGTGGTTAACAATTCGCCTGCCAATGCAGGGGACATGGGTTCGATCCCTGGTCCGGGAAGATCCCACATGCCACAGAGCAACTAAGCCAGTGGGCTGCAACTACTGAGCCTATGAGCCAGAACTACTGAATCTGGTGCGCTTTGAGCCGTGCGCCATTTATTTTTTGGAGAATAAAACCACCTCTGAATGATTAAAATTTAGACCAGCTAAGTCAAAATGCTTTATCACCTGTTGTTCTAAAACACTGATCAATGTAACAAGTTAGACTAGGGATAACAGTGTAATCGTATTCTAGACTTCATATCGACAATATGGTTTATGACCTTCATGCTGGATCAGGACATTTCAATGGTATAACTGCTATTAATGGTCTGTTTGTTCAACGATTAAAGTCCCACGTGATCGGAGTTCAGACTGGGTTATCCTGGTTGGTTTCTGTCTATTATAGACTTCTCCCAGTAGGAAAGGACAAGAGAAATACTGCTTACTTTACAAAATGTCTTCAAACTAAATGATGATATAATCTACATTCAATTAATTTATACATACCCTACTGTAGAACAGGGTTTGATACGGTGGCAGAGCCTGGTAATTATGTAAAACTGAAACCTTTATCTGCAGTGGTTCAAGTCCTCTTCCTAAGAATATGTTTATAATCAACATTTTTTCACAAATTACCCAATTTAATTCACCATAGCATTCCTCATATTAACTAAATGGAGAATCCTATGCTATATACAAATCCAGAAAGGGCCCCAAATCATCAGCCCCTATGGATTATTACAACCCATTGCTGAGGCATTCAAATTATTTATGAAAGAACCACCATGACCATCAACATCATCAACTTATGTATTATTGCCCCAATGCTAGCCTTAACCGTGGCTCTCACAACATTAATTCCTCTTCCCATATCTTATCCATTAATTAATATAAATGTAGGCATACTATTTATATTAGCCATATCAAGCCTAGCCATTTATTCCATCCTCTGATCTAGATGAGCTTCAGATTCAAAATACTCATTCACTGGAGCTCTACGGACAGTAGCACACACAATCTCATATGAAGTCTTGTTAGCAGTTATTCTATTCTCAGTCCTACTGATAAATGGATCACTTACACTTTCAACAGTATTTATTACACAAGAACACCTATGACTAATTTTCTCCTGACTCCTACCCAGAATTTGATTATCTCTGCAGTAGAAGAAATCCAACGAAGCCCCACTTGATTTAACAGAAGTAGAATCAAAACCTGTATTTGGCTTCAATGAAGAAAATGTAGCAGGCCCATTCACCCCATCCTTCCTAGAGAATATGTCAATTTCCTTATAATAAACATTTCCACAACATTCTATTTTTAGGAGCCTTCGACAATCCCTACGTGCCAGAATTATATACAGCCCAAGTCATCATTAGAACACATCTAACAATCTCCTTTCTATGAATTCGAGCATCCTACCCACAATTTTGATATGATCAACATATACATCCCTTATAAAAATATTTTTACTACTAACATTAGCCCTATGTATATGAGAGTTTTCACTACCTGTCATCATACCAGGCAACCCACCACAAACTTAAGAAATATGTCTGACAAAAGAGTTACTTTAACAGAGTAAATGATAGAGGTTTAAATGCTCTTATTCCTGGAATTGAATTCTTCCTAAGAATTTTACATTCTCCATGCTACCACTTTACAACACATGCTATATAGTAAGGTTCTCTAAGAAAGCTTCAAGGCCCATACCCCAAAAATATTGTTGTATATCCTTCCTGTACTAATAAACTCTCATTGTTTTTACTATCATTCTACTGACCATTATCTCAGGAAATATAATTGTAGTAACAAGCTCACACTGGTTAATGGTATCCCCATTCTAATAAAAAACATGAACCCATAAGCTACAGAAGCATCCAACAAATATTTTCTAAAACAATCCACCACATCAATACTACTTATATGGCTATTATCATTAATCTAATATACTCTGGTCAAAGAACACAATGAATTACAAAAATCTTTAATCTAGCAGCATCCACTATCATAGCAATCGTCCTTGTCACAAAAGTAGGACTTTCCGGGCTTCCCTGGTGGCGCAGTGGTTGAGAGTCCGCCTGCCGATGCAGGGGACGCGGGTTCGTTCCCCGGTCTGGGAAGATCTCACATGCCACGGAGCGGCTAGGCCCGTGAGCCATGGCCACTAAGCCTGCACGTCCGAAGCCTGTGCTCCGCGGCGGGGGAGGCCACAGCAGTGAGAGGCCCGCGTACAGCAAAAAAAAAAAAAAAAAAAAAAAGTGGGACTTTCCCCATTTCACTTCTTATTGCCCGAAGTAACTCAAGGCATTCCATGAAGAGCAGGCCTGATGCTATCAACATGACAAAATTGCACCCCTATCAGTTTTATACCACATGTCACCATCCATCAACCTAAACATACTGTTAATCATAGTGATATTATAAATCATAGCTGGAGGCTGAGGCAGACTTAGCCATACTCACCTGCAAAAAATTACACCCTCCTCATCAATTGCCCATATAGGATGAATAACAACTATTATAACGTATATTCCAATTATAACAATCCTAAACATACTAATTTATATCATAACAACACTATCTTCTTCCTATTTATACCCAGATCATGTACTACAAGAGTATCATCATCACACACATGAGATAAAACACCTCCCATCACAATCCTTATCCTCACCATTACAGTGTCATTAGGAGGTTGCCCACCATTATCAGGGTTTGGACCCAAATGAATAATTATCCAAGAGATAACAAAAATGATAACATCATTCTACCAACACTAATGGCCATCACAGTACTCAGCATAGATTTCTACTTGCAGCTAACATACTCCACATCACTAACTATATTCCCTTCAATAAACAACACAAAAATACAAACATACAAAACAAATAACCTTCCTATCATTACTAATCATAATAGCTGTAAGGTCGGATCTTAACAAACGGCACCACGAAACAGAGGAAAGCTTCAAGTGAGCTTTATTAGGGAGCGCTCCCGGGCGAGGTTCACTTGTCCGAGAGAAAGGGGCCAGAGAAGTCGCACCCGGGCGAGGGCTGGGCAAGACTTTATAGGGGAAGAAGGGAAAGGGGTGTGATGAATCTGGGAGGGCGCAGGGTATTCCTTATTTGGTGGTCTTTTCGGGTATCCTGGGGGACCGTTGGTCCCGCCCCTCGAAAGGCGGGAAGGCTAGGCTGGGTTCAAAGTCCCCAGGTCATTTCCTGGAACTGGGTGGTCCGGAAAGTCTCCAGGTCAGTTTCTGGAACTGGGTGGTCCGGAGAGTTTCAGTCTGATACAACCTGTGAATCTTATTGTGTTCCCCTGCCTCGGGCCAGTTGGCCTTACAATAGCCACACGATTACTACCCGTAACACCCATTCTATTGGTGCTGGACTAGGAATTTAGGTTAGTTTAGACCAAGAGCTTTCAAAACCCTAAACAAGTACAATTTGCTTAATTTCTAAAAATAAGGACTGCAGGACTTTATCCTACATCAATTGAATGCAAAGCAAACATTGAATGCATAAGCCAAATCCTTACAAGATTGATGAGTTTTAACCCCAGGAAATTTTAGTTAACAGGCAGATCCTCTAGTCAACTGGCTTCAATCCACTTCTCCTGCCTTTGAGAAAGAAAAAAGAAAAAAAAGGCAGGAAAATCACGGGCAGAATTGAAGCTGCTTCTCTGAAGTTACAATTCAATTTGTTGATTCAGCACAGGGTTTGTGAGAAAGAGGGCTCAATCTCTGCCTTTAGATTTACAGTCGAATGCTAGCTCAGTCTTTTTACCTCTGTTCATACACTGCTGATTATTTTCAACAAATCACAAAGATATCAGCATTTTATATTTACTATTTGGTGCTTGAGCTGCAGTAGCAGGCAGCAGCTTAAGTATATTAATCCAGGCTGAGCTATGCTAACCTGGAGCGCTACTTGGAGATGCCCAAATCTGTAAGGCAGTCATAACAGTCCCTGCACTTGTAATAATTTTCTTTATAGTTGTACCCATTATGATTGCAGGGTTTGAAAACTGACTTAGGCCACTAATAACTGGGGCACCTGAGGTAGCATTTCCCCAAATAAATCATATAAACTTTTGACTACTTCCCCCATCATTCTTACTGCTACTCATATCACCAATAGTAGAAGCTGGGTCTGGTACAAGTGGAACCGTATATTCAGCTCTAGCCAGCAATCTGGCCCACACAGGAGCCCCTGCTGACCTAACCATTTTCTCCTTACATTTAGCAAGTGTCTCTTCAATTCTTGGTGCTATTACTTTTATTACTATAGTCTTTAATACAAAACCAGCAGTCATATCCCAATACCAAACACCAGTATTTGTTTAATCTTCCCCAACTATAGCCATATTACTATAATCACCAGTGTCAGTCCGAGCAGCCAGAATTGCCATACTGTTAAGAGATAGAAGTCTAAACACTACTTTCTTTGACCCTGCAGGAGGAGACCGAATCCTATACCAACACCTATTTTGACTCTTTGGTTACCCTGAAGTCTGTATTCATGGCCTACCAGGTTTGTTATAATCTCACATATCATTACATACTATTTAGGACGAAAAGTGCCTTTCAGCTATTTGGGAATGGTATGAGTCATGTCCACTGGCTTTTTAGGATTTCTCTTGTGGGCCCATCATATGTTTACCATAGGGATAGCTGTCGACTCAGGAGTATACTTTGCATCAGCTACCACAATTACTTCTATCCCTGCAGGAGTAAAAGTATCTAGCTGATTAGCAACTCTTTTTTAATTTTTTTTTTTTCTTGGCTGCATTGGGTCTTCGTTGCTGCGCGCAGGCTTTCTCTAGTTCTGGTGAGCGGGGGCTACTCTTCGTTGCGGTGCACAGCCTTCTCATTGCAGTGGCTTCTCTTGTTGCAGAGCACGGGCTCTGGCACGTGGGCTTCAGTAGTTGAGGCTCTCAGGCTCTAGAGAGCAGGTTCAGTAGTTGTGGCGCATGGGCTTTGTTGCTCCGCAGCATGTGGGATCTTCCCAGATGAGGGCTTGAACCCGTGTCCCCTGAATTGGCAGGTGAATTCTTAACCACTGCGTCACCAGGGAAGTCCCTGATTAGCAACTCTTCACGGAGGTATTATATGACCTCCCACTATATTATGAGTTTTAGGCTTGATTTTTCTTTTTACAGTAGGTGCTTTGACAGCAATCATCTTAGCCAACTCATCCCCAGACATTGTCCTCCAGGATACACACTATGTAGTAGCACACTTCCATGACGTAATGTCCATGGGAGCAGTCTTCACTATTATAGGAGGCTGCCTACACTGATTCCCACTATTCTCAGGTTATACACTTAACTCAGCATGAGCAAAAATTCACTTCACAAGTATGTTTGTAGTAGTAAATATGACATCCTGCAGCACTTTCTTGGCCTCTCAGGGATGTCACTACGTTAGTCTGAGTACGCTGAGGCACACACAACATGAAATATTTTGTCTTTAGACTCATTCATCTCAGTAGCACCAGTAATGCTAATAACCTTCATACTCTGAAAAGCTTTTGTGTCCAAACGAGAAGTATCAGCAGTGGAAACTGCTACTCCTAACCTAGAATGGTTACACGGATGCCCTCCACCATATACTATGTTTGAAGATCCTACCTACGTAAATGTAAAATAAGGAAGTACTCAAGTCCTTTTCAACCAGTTTCAAGCCAACACCAGAAAAATTATGCCTTTCTCAATAAATGAGATAAAAGTAAAAAGTGATGTCACTTTTTCAAAGTTAAATCATAGGCTAAAATCCTGTATATCTCTAAGGCATATCAATTTCATCTAGGCTCTCAAGATGCAACATCGCCGATTATGGAAGAACTTTTACATTTTCATAATCACACATTAATAGTTATTTTTAAAAGAAGTTCTCTAGTCCTCTATATTATTTCACTAATATTAATAACTAAACTAACTCATATACGTACAATAGATGCACAGGTAGAGAAAATTTGAACAATTTACCAGCCATTATTGTAATCTTAATTGCCCTGTCATCATTGTGAATCCTTTACATGCTACATGAAATCAATAACTCTTCCCAAACCATACAAACTATGGGTCAGTAATGTTACTGAAGCTACAAATACACAGATTATGAAGATTTAAATGTTGACTCCTCTGTAATCCCCACATCAGAGCTAAAACCAGGAGAATAATGACTAATGGAAGTCAACAACCTAGCAGTATAGAGATAGTCATTGAATATTAGTTTCATCTGAAATTGTTGTACACTCCTGAGCTGTTCCTTCTTAGACCTAAAAAGAGCTGCTATCCCAGGACGGCTAAATTAAAGAATCTTAATACCGACAGGGCCAGGCCTATGTTGTGGACAATGATCAGTAGAGGTCATTTTCCTGAGTCCAAAGACAGGACAGAGGGATATGGCTGAGATATGGGGTGAATCTGGAGCCCATGGGGATGCACTGTCCAAGCTCCAGGATAGCAATGGGGCCTCTGGGGTCCCAGGCCACCCACCACGCCCTCCCGAGCAGGATCTTGGCAACATTCCCTGTCAGTGATGAGGCAGCCCTAGCACTTGTCATACCCCAATGCTGTGTCCTATGTGGGTCCCATGCTCTTGGGACCACACCCACACTCTGCAGGTCCATGCTGCAGGGTCCTTTGTGCCTCAGGAGTAGAGACCACACGGCAAGCAGTTCCCTCCCCAACCAGCAGGAGGAGGGAAGGAGAGCAGGGGCACCAGGAGAATCTCACTCAGACAACAACACCCCAGGGGTGCCAGTGGGGCCAGTGATGATGCAGATGAGGCCCAGGCCAAGAGATGGAACCAGAGGACCCAAAAGGCAGCTGGTCAGGTCCTGGCTCATCTGCACCCCAGACACCTTTGTCCCTCATACACCCCCTTCCTCATACACCCTCTCCTTAAATGCAGATTCTTCAGATACAAACAGACAGAGCTTCAGACTGAAAGTCAGCTCTTCCAAAGTGAGCCATCAGCAAACACTGCAGGATTCCACTCCAGTGGGTGCCCTGGAGTCGACAACTCAGGGACCAAAGTGGACATTGGTGCCGAGTGGGAGGGGAAGGGGAGTGAGACTTTCATGGTTGTGGAAGTTTGGTTTTGCAAGATGAAAAGTTCCAGGAATGGTGGTGATGGCTCCACGAGAAGGTGAATATATCTGATGCCTCAGAAACGTGCACTTAAAATGGTGATGATGGTAAAGGGTATGTGATGTGTGTTTTATTTCACTTAAAATAAATTCATAAAATAATGTCTTGTTAATTGAGATGCCATTTTGACTCCCCTTCATCACAAATGTCAGAGGACCAAACAGTCCCCCACCTAAGGGGACATCATAGTATCTTCACATGGCACATGGGAGACCATTCTTAGTGGGGAGCTAGTCTGTGCTCACCTGACCTCTGTCCATTGGGACTCAGGCAGTGGTGACCCCCATACATTAGACATATGATATGCTATGATATTAATATGATACCACCAAGTGTTGTCACTCACCAGAACACAGAGCAGCAACCCACTCAAACATGCCCGACCTCATATGAATGTGACAAGATTAAGAGAAGAAAAGGAACCACAGGATAATCAGGGCAACACTCTTAATTCAGATGTTGGAAATCTCAAAGGGGATAAGAAACTCTTCAGGCAAAAAGCAGATATGGGGTCTCCCCGTACATGTGATCCCGACACATGCAGATGCGGTGAGACGCACACAGTCCCCACACCCTATACCTAGGGTCGCCCATCCACACTCACCACGGGGACCCACCTCCCCAGACCCTGCATCTAAAGTCACACGTTCTCACTCACCAGGTGACCCCACCTACCCAGACCCCTCCACCTGGGTCACACGTGCACAGTCGCCAGCATGACCCCCACCTCCCCAGACACCCTCAACTGGGGTCACACGTGCACAGTCTCCAGGGTGACCCCACCTCCCAAGACACCCCCACCTGGGGTCACATGTGCACAGTCTCCAGAGTGACCCCACCTCACCTCCCCAGACCCTTCACCTTGGTTCACACATGCACAGCCTCCAGGGTGACCCCACCTCCCCAGAACCCCCACACCTGGGGTCACAGGTCCACACTCACCAGGTGACCCCACCTCCCCAGACACTGCACCTGGGGTCACACGTCCCCTTGGTCAGGACACCATGGCTCTGCTGGTGGCTCCCCTACTGTGGAAACAAGCTGGGTCCCTGGGACCTCCTGGGATGGGAAAACGTGTAAGGTGGGTCTCCTCTCCCCACACTTGTCCCAGAGAAGTCCTCCTCTTCTCACTTTGGTTCTGTGTGATTTTAACAATTTTTAAAGCTTTCATGCTAGAGTTGAACACACTACCTTGGTTCTGGCAGGCTCAGTCCTTTCTCGTCTCACTTACATGTTGAGAAAACTCAGAGGACAGCAGGGCTGAAAGACGAGAGGCAGCTCTGGACACTGCTGAGTAGGGACGGGAGACTGGAAGGAGAGCTCAGCAGCAGCCTCACCTGTTGCCCATCGGCCTTTTGCCCAATCTGTGTGCCCTGCAATCAATTCACCAGCTAAACCTGCCTCCCTACGCACCATGCACGTGCTGGTGAATTGGAATTATTGCCAGGTAGCCCTCCTGAGGATTCTCCACAAGCCCCAGGGAAGGTGAACCTTGCAGGGATTAAGACTAAGGCCCCAACCATAGCACTGACCCTTGGGAGGACCAGGTAACCACACTCAGAAGAGAGGCTGTTACCTAGACAAGCCCACCTCAGCTCCAGACCCAGACATCAAAGCACTGACCTTCAGATGCATGCACGGAGCTTCCCAGTACTGAGGCCAGGCCAGGTCTCTACCCAGGTTCCCATAGTCCTAGCGTACACAGAACACGGTTAGGTCTAAATCTTCTTATTATAGACAACACATGGTCAGCTCTAAGCATAATCAGTAGACAGGACAGGCAGAGGTCTAAATCTACCGTGTAGACAGAACTTGATCATGTTTAAACTAGCTTAGGGCTGATCTCATAGGAGGTACAGGTCACACACATGGGTCCCTCATCTTTGGACACCCACATCAGGAAACTGAACAAAATCGTTGTCATTAAACATTTCAACAGGCAAAACAAAAATGTTACCAATTTCTCTGGCCACCTGATAGTCAGGATGCACGGGTGAGCCACGAACTTCTTAGAGTGCAGGCCAGTCTGCTGCCAGGACAGACAAGAAGTGGCCTGATTCCAGCCTCCCAGGCTTCCAGAAGGAGGCGGCCACACTGGAAGCCCAGGCAGGACAGTCCTGCATGGTCCGGGCCGGGAGATCCCGTCTGTCCATTCCGCTGGCCGATTCCGGGCGGGGCGCTCAGGGCCGCTGAGAGCCCTGCACTCAGGTCCTGCTTCCCTGAAGCATGTGTGGGAGGTGGGGGGGGGGGGTGGAGGGGGTGTGTGGCTGATGGCACCTATGGCTCCCGGTCAGATGACCTCACGCCCTGGGGCTGACACCCAGCATGGGCACCGAGCTGTCTTCGATGGGAGACACGGGGAGAGGCTGGGGCACAGAAGCCGTTGGAGAGGAGAACCCACCGCAGAACTCCTTGCACAGTGGCTCATCCCCACCTGGTGACTCGCCTGCCCATCGTGGGCCGCATGCCACCACCCCACCACCCCTGAGTGCAAAGTGCCTGCTCTGTCAAAAGCACAGGGTCTCACATGAAGGAGACCCAGCGGGGACTGTCACCCCCCACACACACTCCTGATGCTGTGTTTGGGGAGAATGAACCCCCTTGACTGTGCAATGGGACCCTGTGAGGAAAGAGGTGACAGCCGCATTCCAGTTGGGGTATGGCTGAGAGATGGGAACACAGGAGCCACGTTAAGGGCCCGGAGGCCATGCCAACAGGAGGGGCACACCCAGCCCTGGCCAGACTCTCCAACTGTGACATTGTAGCTTATAGGGGATCCAGGGCAGGTCACTGAATGTAATGGGGGCCTAAGCTGGACACTGAATGGGGCTTAAAGAAGGTGTGAAGCATGTTACTGAGACAGTGACAGTCATTGGAAGACAGACTCTGTGTCAGGACATCCTGCTCCATCCATTTAAATCCCTGAGATCTGTGACCTTTACCTGGCTACGCAGGATTGTTTGAGCAGGTGCGTGCGGACATATGTGGGGCACAATTCAGTCTGCAACCAACTTGCAAGTGGTTCCAGCAAACACACAGGTGTGCACACAGGCAGGTATAGCACACACACAAACACATGCACGTGCACAGCACAAATATATTCACACACTAGCATATGAACACACATGAACGCATATGCCCATGCACACACTAACGTGCAAATGCACATACCTATGCACATGCACAGCACATGTATGCAAACAGGCACATGCACACACATAGCACACACACAGGGAATAAAGTGAATACCGTAAAGCATTAATTCCTGAACACAAGTGAAGCTGACATGTATTATTCCCTTTTTCTTAGCTTTGCTGTTTTTCACAATAAAAAGTTTAAGAAAAAAGTTAATGGCAAATGACTTTTGATTCATAGGACTTTCCGATGTTATTCCACAAAAATTATATGACATGAGAAATGAATGTAGATATCACATGTGTCCATTAACAAATGAATGGAGAAGCAAAACATGGTCCATCCATACAAGGGAATGTTATTCAGCCTAAAAGGGAAGGCAATTCTGACACAGGCTGCAGCAGGGATGAACCTTGAGGGCATTATGCTCAGTGATGTAAGCTAGACACAAAAAAACGAACAGTGCTTGATCCACTCATACAAGGCCCCTAGAGCAGTCAGAACCATAAAGACAGAAAGCAGGATGGTGGGTGCAGGGGCTCTGGGAGGGAGAATGGGGAGTGAGTGTTTAATGGGCACTGTTTCAGTTTTGCAAGGTGAAAATGTTCTGGAGGACGATGGCGGCCAGGGTTGTACAACAGTGCAAATTACTTCATGACCCTGAAATGTGCACTTAAACATGGTTAAGACAGTAAATTTTATGATATGTGTATCTGACCACAATTTTTAAAACTTTTTTAAAAACAACAGGAAGTAATCCATGAATACCACAAGATTCACAACTTCACTAACAACCGAGGGATTAAAACCATAAGAAAACTACGGCGCACACACCTACCAGAATGGCAGACATGAAGACACAGTATTAAATATCAGCAGGATGTGGAGCAATGGAAAGCCTGGTGCGCAGCGGGCGGCGCAAACACTTCTGAAACAATCAGGCCTCAGAGAGCGAAGTCCATGCACACAGACCCACAGTGTTCCTCCCAGCTGAACACAAACCACCCAGCCCTGCACCAGGACACATGGACATGGACTCCGCAGCCACAGGAGCCAAACCTGAAAGAACCTGAAGGCCATCACAAGCGGATGCAGAAATGAACCCTGCACGCTCCTATGAAGGAATATTCCACAGCAACAGAGTACATTTTGTTTAAAGGTAGTAAAACTATAAAAATTATTTTTTAAAAAACCCTATATTCACAAGATGAAAGAATCTCATGGACACGATGCTGAGCCATCAAAAGCAACAAAGCAGCAAGCACAGTCCACCCACTTATGGACATTGGAACTAGGCAAAGCTGGGCTGCGTTATTTAGGGATGCGTGCTAGGGTGTAAACTATGAGGACAAGTCACTGACACAAAATCAGGAGAACAGCGACCTCACGGTGGGGAGGAGGCTGTGACGAGGGAAGGGCACTCCTGGGTGTCCACTCATCAGGTTCTGTTTCTTGATCTTTATGATTATTCTTTACATATGTATAACCTAATCCTTAATATGTACTTACAGCTTATCATTTTTGTTTATTAAAAAGCGGGTATCCCAACAAAGTAGAAGGAGACCTGCTTCTCCCAAGGAAGAAAAGAAATAGTTTCTACCAGTGAAATCTCGATACCATGGCTGCTTCAACCATTAAGCCTGACAACAACTCCCATGAGAGGGGCACCGGGGCCATGACACTCAGAAGGAGGCTCTGGGGCCTCAGTCCTGGGTCACTGCCTCTGAGGAGTCCATGGCACCTGGTCAAAGTTCTCAGTCATTCTGTGCATGACGCTTTTGCCTTGGTTGCTCTGGCAAAGCTCAGCCAGCATCATTGCTGGGAAAGAAAGAAGAAACGTGCAGAAGAGGGAACCGGGCTTCAAGCTGACCCACCTCCTTCTACGGAGATGATGCCACACTCCCTAAGAGAGGACAGTAAGGCCACAGAATCCAGCCTCTCTGCCTGAGGCCTGGCCACACTAGCGCCCCACGCTTCTGATGCCACAGGGAGAATTTCACAAGGTGCCCTCAGACCACCTGGTTGGACACAATGGGGCTTTCAAACATGCAGGTCCTGTGCGACCCCGCACCTTGGCTGTCAGATTCTGGAGGTGGGCCTGGAAGCCTCCAGTTTTTCACTTTTGATAACAGCTTTATTGAGACTGAATTTCTATACCACACAGTTAACCCATTTTAAGTATTAAGCTCAGTGGTGTTTTGCATATTCACAGGGTTGTGCACCCACCAGCATAATTCATTTTACAACATTTCCATCATCTCCCCAAACCCCCACTCTTTAGAGGCCACCCCTCATTTCCCACAGCCCCAGCATCACCAATCCACTTTCTGCCTCTGTGGGCTTGCCTGTTCTGGATGTCTCATGTAAGTGGAATCCACTAATTGTCTTTTTGTGTCTGGCTTCTCTCACTAAGCATCATGTTTTCGAGGTTCATGTACACCATAGCCTGTGTCAGTGCTTCACTCCTTTTCCATGGCTGAGTAACCCTTAGCCTCTCTGCTTTTAACTCTACAATTGTGTCTCCCTGCCTGCACCGCACAGGGCTGATGAGGATTTCACCTTCCGTCATTCTTGGGCTGTAAGCTGAACTTTGAACCAACACCAAGGGATCCTGTGAAGAGGCTGAAAGCCCAGCCCCACAGGGTGCATAGTCACCGTGTGTGACCAGAGCCCAGAAGGAAGGGTTTGATGGGCCTGCCTGTTTATGGGACCAGCGTCCTACAGTCTCACGGGAAACCAACTCACTGGTCAGCATTCCGTGGGAGGTGCTCCCCACGGTGTCAAGGGGGCAAGACAGACTGGTCAGGGACCACGGTGCTGCCTTCAGTTCTGGCCCACTCATACTAACTGTCTAGGTGGAAAGTGCTGAGGCTCCAGGGGAGGGTCCTTCCTGCTTCTTCCAGCTTCTTGGGGACCCAGGCATCCCTGGGCTTCTAGCTTCATCCCTCCCATCTCTGCCTTCATCTTCATGTGGTTTCCCTTCTGTGTCTGTGTCTCCACTCATCATATAAACACACAGTTACACAGGCTTGGGACCACCCTAAGGCCCTTGTCTTACCTACATACACAACCAGGCCCTACTTCCAAATGAGGTCATGTCCTGAGGCCCTGGGGTCAGGACATGGATGTCTCTTTCCCTGGGGGTACACAATCCCCCTTCAGTCTGAGGTAACAGTAATGTTGCCCACGAAACAAGCAAGCCCCTTACCTAAGCCAGCCCCTCGAAGAGGTCTGAGCCTGCCCGGTCTCTTGGAAACTGACTGGGCAGGAGAGTGTGGCTCAGGACCCCAGTGTGAAGGACACCAGGAAGCATCGGTGTGAGGTTCCCCTTCGCAGCTGCAGCACTGGACTAGCTGATGAGGTCCAGCAGGGCAACCCCGAGCTCCTTAGAGGACTCGACCCAGGTGGAGTGGGGGCGACAGGCAGCAGTGAGTGGGTGTGTGATGAAGTATATGTGACGGGCCTGCAGTGAGCAGGTGAGCACATCTGTGTGCATGACATCAGGCACACGTGATGGGTCAGCAGTGAGCACACATGTCTGAGATCAGGTGCAGTACACACTCACGTGATCAGGTTCATGTGGCATCGTAGCGGGCAGGGCACCACAGGGCTGCAGTGCTGCCACGGGCTCGAGCCACCGACCCTGCCTGGTGTGGAGCATCCCTCCCCCACCACGTGCCCCAGCAGCTCCCACGTCCGCAACTGCGCAGTGCCTGCACCTGCGCAGAGTATTTTCCCTGGGCAAGTAGTTCTTGAAAAGGGTCACCTCCGTGGTGACGGCGACCTTCCTCTTTTGCTGCTTCAGCGGGGGCCGGCCCTGCCAGTGCCTGCTTGCACCAAGCCATCCGGGCCACAGAGAGCTTGTCCCTGTACCTGAGACCAAAGAGAAGGACTTGAGGGGCTGTGCTTTCTCCCACCAGGAGCCTCATATCCAGGGGGGCCAGCACGGCCATGTCAGACACACAGGGCCAGACATTCTGGTTCATCTTCCCCCAATACAGTGGGTGAAAAGAGAGCCACTTGGGACCTCAGACCACGTAGGACAAGGCGTGTGTCGAGGACCATCTCACCACTGTCGATTGGCCCATTCAGTTTGCACTCCTGTGAAATGCTGCTCATGAACGGCTTTTCTCTACGTGAAAGCTGAAAAGAACTGCTTGTATTTAAAAGGGACACATTTGTGTGAATTTGACGAAGGGGTACGTGCAACCAAGCACACAGCTTGGTAGGAGGTTACTGCTATTCAGGAGGGACAGATACCTTCATGGTTTTAGCGCTTTTCTAAATGTGGTAAGAGGTAAGAATCCAGGTTCATACAAATTTTCTCCTGAAAATATGGAACTCTCTGAGGGCCAGTTCTGGCCCAGAGTACAAAGTGTCTCATCCTGATCTTCGCCCTGAATTCCTTTCAGGGTGTCCTGTAAGTCAGCGATTGTGGTGGTTGAGGACTTAATTCTTGTAAAACTGAATCATGGGCAACTTTCTTTATGTTACAATCCCCTCTTTTGGTCGTAATTTTGACCAAGGTTTAGGAGGCATTTCATGACCAATTTATCCCACGGCACCTGGAATACTCATTCCCAGTTCAGGTGAGGATTTCATTGATAGGCCACTCAATGTGCTGTTACTGGACTAGGCCCTGTTAACAATAGCCCAAAGCCACTGGGTCACCTGTCCTACTAGTCTGTTATGGTCCAGGAAATGGTTCCCTCTTGTAGCGTCTTCCCATATCTAGAGTTATACTAGTAAAATCACCGATCTTATAGAACTATGCATTTGACAATTGTTTTAGACATTGTCCTGTGCCTGCCTGCCCTTCCTGGGAAGGACCTGCTCATGATTTTCTGAGCTGAGAATCTGACTCTGTTCTACTTTACACACAAGTTATTTCTATATGACTTTAAGAATTTTGCAGGAATAGAATAACGACGTGATTCTAGGAAAGCTTGTTCGCACAGTTATTCAGAACTTTACCAAGAATTCTCTGACAGTTTGGAAAATCCAATCTCCTGGTAAAGTGGCTCAGAGTTTCTGAATTGCCAGTTAATGCACCAGGATTGCTGTCACCACAGTAATTCGAATTCTATACAACAATGCCTATTTGTCCTCATTTAAAAACATTAAATATAAAGTTTGAAGCGAGTTGAATGTTACCTGCCTTTTCTTAAATCTAAATTGAAGAAAAATTTAAGCAAACATCTGATTACTTAGTGTAGTTTAAGCCAAGCATTCACCTATTATATTATGTATTATTTCATTAAAATGTATTTATCTTTAATTCTCCTCTCTGCATACACACATATACATAACTATACTTAAATTGTATGTGTAGAGAGATTATCTTATCTCTGCCTCTGATTTCAGAAAGTGAGGGGAGCGTTACAAAGTACTTGGTATAAAAGGGGTGAGTGTCTGATGGGCTGACAGAACACCCATGACATAGCATTTCATTCCCTCTAAGGTACTAGAATCCAAAAGACAGACAATAAAAAGGAGAGAACTTGGAACCTTCAAACAGTGCTAGTGGGAATGTGAAATGGTGCCACCATTTTGGAAGACAGTCTGGCAGTTCCTCAAAATGTCACTACAAGACCCAGCAATTCCACTCCTACGTATAAACCCAAGAGAAAGGAAAACACACGTCCACACAAACACTTGTACATGCATGTTCATAGCAGCATGATTCACAACAGCCAAAATGTGGAAACCACCCAAATGACCATCAACAGGTGAACAGAGAACAGATAAACGCAATGTGCTCCATCCAAACAATAGAATATTACTCAGCCATGAAAAGGAGTGAAGCACTGACACTCGCTACAGTGCTGACAAAACTCGAGAACACAATGCTCAGTGAGAGAAGCCAGACACAGAAGGACACTGTCTTAGTCTGCTTGGGCTGCCATAGCAAACTACCAGGCTGGGGGCTTCAACAACAGAAATGTATTTCCTACAGTTCTGGAGGACAGAAGTCTGAGATCAGGGTGCCACTACAGTCAGGTTCTGGTGAGGATCTCTTCTTGGTTGTATGTGGCATCTTCTCCCTGTGTCCTCACATGGAGGAGATGTGAGGGAGCTCTCTGACGTCTCTTTTATAAGGACACTAATCCCATAATAGGGGCTCCACGCTCATGACCTAATCACTTCCCAAAGGCACCACCTCCTAATACCATCACCTTGGGGTAAGGATTTCAACAAGTGAATTTTGGAGGGACACAAACATTCAGCCAAGAACAGGCAAATTTATATCAAATGTCCAGAACAGGCAAATCCACAGAGACAGGAAGTGGGTTAGTGCCAAGGGCTAAGGGAGGGGGAAGGGGGTCTCCTTTTGGGGGGATGAGAATGTTTTAGAACCAGAGGGAGGTGGTGCTGGCACAACATTGTGAATGTGATAAATACCACTGAGTTGTTCAATTTAATGGTAAATGGTGAATTTTATGTTACACATATTTTAATCACAACTAAAAAAATAATTATTCGTCACATCAACATCTTGACACCTCAAGGAATTTCCATTTCTGCCAAGAGATCCTGTCTGCTTGCCCATGTGATTTCTGGGGCCCCGGGTGACCTCGTGTGGGCCATGGAGTGTAAATGAGGGCATGAACAACCCCTCACTGGGACGATCCAGAAGCAGACCCAGGGCTCGTCCCCAACAGCACAGGACAGAATCCATTTGGATTTATCAACGCACTGTGAACAGCCCCATGGGGCTGCTGGCCGTGTACTGCCTGATTGCAGCCCTGGACACCGGGGCCGTGGCCCGATCCCCCTCACCCCAAGACTGGAACCTTCCAGGTGAAGCAAACGGCACTGCAGTCAGTGCTTGGGAGCTGCTGGAGCACGGGCCCAGCCACAGAGCAAGGCTGGAGCACTTCCAGCTACCTGCAAACACGCATATTAGAAACATTTTTCCGTAACGCACGGGAGACCTGAAAGTGTGTTTTCTCAGGTAAACTGATAATACCACCTCCTTCATGTGTGGACGCCGCCCTTATGGTGGCAGAGTTGAACACTTACCCCTCCCCCGCCAGAATTGACCTCCAAGGCCTCCTGGGGATCCTCCCCAAACCCTGAGGATGTGTCCTGCCTGAGGCTCCTGACACAATATACTCCCACTCAGGCCGGCCTGCAGAGGTCACACAGAGGTCGGGCCCTGAAGCAGCAGGATGTGACCCTGGACACAGGCATGCCCACACTGCACAGACTGCGTCCCTAAGAACAAGTGTCAGGTTACTTCTTTGGGCCATGCCCCTGTCCCGCTCGAGGTGCAAGGCCCACCCCACTGCCCGGCCCGCGTCCCTTTCTCTGGGGCACCTGCGGGACCCAAACCCGCACCTTGCCCAGCCCTGCCTCCCCACCATGTAAGGCTGTCAGCATAACTGATGCCATCCTGGGCTCGTCCTTCCGCTGACCTTACCCAGGACTGTACTGTGTGGTCAAACACTTCTCTGTCCTCAAGCCTTTTCTAGTTAATAGAGGCTGTTTAGTAATTATCAGGACCAGGTGGCCTCTATGCTTTGTTAGTCCCCAAACAAGGAAGACCTTCGCTGATGTGTTCCCAGTGCCCATGAGACCAGTTACCCATTCATGAACCTTGACTTAGGAATGTACGTCCTGTTTCCAAGCACCCCCCACCCACAAGTTAACCATAAATTGTCCCGGTGACCCTTTGGCCATACAGAGTACAGCTACACATGCTTCCTTCCAATTGTTGTCCAATCCCATCCTGTGAGTAAACTACCCAATGATAAACTGATACTTTAATTACCTGGAGCTGCCTGCCTCGGTTTTCGGTCTCACGATACCCTGTCAGTTCGGTGGGCACTTCTCTTTCCCTCCATCCTCTAACACCTCACCTACTACTGTGGGTTCAATAGTATCCCCCCCCAAATTTATATCCATTCCTACCCCAGAATCAGGCCTTATTTCTGAAACAGGGTGTCTGCAGATGTGGTTAAGATGAGGTCATGCTGGATTAGGGAGAGCCCTAAAACCAACAGCTGGTCCTTATAAGAAGAGGGAAATCTGGACACAGACACAGAGGAGAAGCCACGTGACGATGGAGGCAGAGGTGTGGGTGATGCAGCCCCAAGTCCAGGGGCGCCAAGGATTTCTGGAAACCAGAGAAGCCGGGAGAGGCCAGGGCAGATTCCCTGAAGTTCCAGCAGGAACCAACCACACCTTCATTTTGTATTTCCAGCATCCAAAGCTGCGAGAGGGAAATCTCTGCTCTTGTGAACCCCCCAGCTTGTGGCATGTTGTCACGGTCGCCCCAGGACCCCCACACCTGCCAGATGATGAGACACGAGGCATCTGAGGAAAGAGCCCCTCGGTATCTGGATGAGCATCTCTACACACACGTCTGGGTGCTGAAGATGGAGGACACGCAGCTGCCTCCCCACCTGAGCTGTGCCTCATGCTGGCCTTGCTTTCCAGCTCACTCCTGTAGTATGTCCAGTGGATGACCAGCCTCTGTTGATGCAGGCGCCCCACCGCTGTCCTGCGACGTCCCCACGCACATCCCACCCACAGGCTGTGCTCCGGCCGTGGCCGCTCAGCAGCCTCAGCTTGGCTGCAATGACAGGTCAGGGGACCTGCTGGCCCCTCCCAGACCAGGGCCGGTGCCTGAAGCAGGAGGCCCTGGGCAGCCGCCAGGTGAGGCCTGGAGCAGGCACCTCGAGCTCCTCAGGGCCCTGATGCAGCCCCACGTGCCACCAACCCCACACACTCACCGTCAGGCTGGAGGCTCCGTGTCCCCAGGTACTAGGCACTTCTAGAAGGCGGCCCTGGGATGTGTCTTCAAACCGCTCCACGTTTGGCCCAACCTGGCTGGGAGCCCAACGGACGGCCGCCTTCGTAGGAGCAGACAGAGGGCATCCCTGAGGCCCCCGTGCCTCTGCCCCTAAGTGACCCCGCACTTCGCAGAACAGGCCGTCTGCCTCTGACCGCCACGCCCCCCGCCAGCTCTGGCCCGGCCTTCTAGAGACTCCTCACTCCCCGGAGGTAAGGGCTCACCGCCCCTCGGCCTCCCTCTCACCTCTGCCTGTCCGTCCATCTTCCCTGAGTCACGACACCACTTCCTCCGTGAGGCTCCTGGATTCCGGCCTGGGGCCCCGCCCCCCACACGCCCCCACGAGCTGTGTCGACCACCAGGATTGGTCACCTCAAGAGGTCCCGGAAGACGGACTCCCAGGGACCTCAGAATGGGACTTTGTGTGCAGATGGGCCACCGCAGAGGTGCCGGGGTTGAGATGACGTCACTCACCTGTAATTGGGGGGTTCCTCATGGGAGGAATTTGGACACAGACACATGGGGGAGAAGGCGATGTGACGGCAGAGACACAGCTGGGGCTGGGAATGGCATGGGACCTATTGACCCCAGAACCCGCGAGAGGAGCGGGCCCCCAATACCTTGACCTCGGGCTCCAGGCCTGAGAGTAGGCGGCCCCTGTCCCAACCCCACACCCCGTCTGGTGTTCTGTGCCAGGGCCGCAGGAATCCCACACCCGGCCTGCGGGGGGCGGCGCTGTGCTTACTGACACACAGGACCGTCACCGGCCGCCTCCCCTCTGGGCATGACGCCCACTCCTCCTCGGGGAGAGACCCAGGACCCCTGTCCCACACGTCCCTGTCACGGCGACCTCCTCCCCTCACCCAGCAACCCCCGGGGCATCTCAGACCCCAGAAAGGAGCTGCAGCGGTGTGGTGACCATGGTGAGTGGCCGCAGGCCACCGCACCCACCCGGAGACCTGAGTGTGGCCATCTGAGAAGCAATCCACCAGCCCCCGACCCAGGCGCCCCGTTTCACAGGGCAGGTCCTTGTGCCAAGTTCCGGGAGGGGGGTGTCAAGCAGGGGTGACTGAGGCCTGTGAATATGTGGGCCAGAGAGGTCCTCCCCAGGAGCCCAGGCACAGCTAGGCCAAGCCAAATCCATCCCTCCCTGCCTGTACCCCACAGAGTGAGGATAAAGCCCCAGTGACCCCCAAGAAGAGACATGACAACCAGAGGACTAGACCACCCACAGACCGGGGACTGAGTGTCCGCCTCATTCCCTCAGAGTGAACAATGTCTTCACCGGGGCTTCCAGACTGGCCCATGTCCCCACAAACACCCAGCTTCAGTGAACCAGCCAGACAGAAAACCCTCTTCCAGCATCCCCTGTGTTAATAGACCCAGCCTTCGGGGGAGGCGGGGCCGGCCTGAGGGAGGATGCATGTGCTCCAGCGCCGGACACTCACTGCCCGTCCCCCTGCCCACCCCCTGTCCTTCTCCTGCGCCCTGTGGTCTCACCCCCTCCAGAAACCCTCCTCTCCAGGCTCCCAGCACCCACATTTCCCACCTCAACCCCATCACTCTCCACTTCAATTTGCCTGTTTTCCCGCCGGGTGAAGAGAACAAACGTCCCGCACTGGTGTTTTCAGCAGTGTACACGGGGCTTCCTTTCTCTTCCTGGCGGGGGTCTGGCTGGACACCAGGTGGCTTCCAGCGGTGCGGGGCTAGGAGCCGCCCTGCAGGGAGCAGCCCTGATCCCCGCGCCTACACCGCTGCCTGCTGGACACTGGGTGGTTTCCAGCCCTGTGGGGCTTGGGCGCCACCCTGCAGGGATCAACCCTGATACCCCGCCTACAGCGCTGCCTGCTGGTCTCTCCGTCCTCCCGTCAGGCACAGTCTCCACCTTCCCCACTGTCTCAGATGGTCCCTCTCCACACTGTCCGGCGATCAGCCCCTCCTCGCCACCGCCATCACCCCCAGCTCCACACCCCTCGTCCAGCCTCAGGGATGACCCAGGACCCTTCCTGGGCCCCGCCGCCATTCCCAGCCTTGGTCGGTGTCCTCAAGCCACCTGTGCAGACGGGTGAGGATCCCCTCCTGATGCTCCCAAAGGCTTCACCCCAACATCCTCCCCGGGGTAGGCTCCATGACCTGTCAGTATGTTCCACCCTCACCAAGCCCCCAAGTACATGCCAAGGACAGGCATCAAGCCTGCTGCGTGCTCTGCTGTGCATCCTTCTGTATACACAGACATGACCCTCCCCCAGGATGCAGGAAAGGCAGCTCTACCTATTGATGTGGGGAGATGGACTGACCACAGGGCGGATGTTAGCTCTCAGCTCACCAGGCAAGGGCAGCAGTATTCTTGCTCCGTGGACCCTTTCTCACCCAGCCTGACCATGACCCGGCTTTGTTCCCACCCCCGTTGTCCCTCCATTGGCCTCGCTCTTGTGAGCAGAGCAGGACAGCATGGTCAGTGGTCACGGGCTGAGACACACAGACACTGGCTGACCTGTGTGCACCCATGCTGACCACACGGAATGGGCACTGCATCAGGACCCGTGCGGTGTGGGTTCACCTGCCCACAGATAGGCCGGGCCTCTGCTCCTGGCCCCAGAGGTCACCTTGAGTCTGATGGGAATGTCCGTGTTCCATGGACCTCGCTCCAGGTTGCTGTGTGCTGACGGGGTTATGCATGGTGGGGCTTCCTGAGTCGCCCCAGGGGCTGGAGGCCAAGGTCAGGCACAGGTGGTCCCCACATTGACGTGACAGACCCCAATAAACCTTGAACCTCAGGACTCAGGTGGGCTTCCCTGGGCTGCCACAGTCGAGGATGCTGTACCCTGCTCGTCCCCTCTGTCCTCGCTGATTTTAACTTGCATCCTTCACCATAATATACCCTGAGTATCACAGCTTCATGGAATTCTGGGAGCCTCCAAGGAAAAAGAAGCCGGGGAGGGGGTCTCTGGGTCCCCGACTCTGCAGTCAGGGTTAGAAGACGGTGGGGAGGATCTTGGGGCCCTGGAATCTGAAGGGCCCCCCTACCAGGGGAGGGGTAGGAGACCCTGGGTGGTAGTTAAGCTGAGTCCAAGGCCCTCCTGGGTAGGAAGCATCCTAGCCCCCGTGGATCCCAAAGAGGCCGGCTCCCTCCTCCCCTCAGCCCCCAGGCCTGGTCCCCGCTCTTGAGAAATTCCCTAGGGTGGGGTCCTGGTGCTGGAGGTGCCCCGATGCTGTGGCCTCCTGAGCCTCCAGTGAGGATAACGGGAGTGAGGGAAAACTTGTTCACAGAAAGGGAGCTTCTGCCAAAACAAAGCTTTGGCCTCCTGCCCCCGCCCCCAGGTGCACTGGGGCAGGAACGTGAGAGCGAGGCTCCTTCCCCTCCCAAGACACACAGGACACATGGGCACTGGCCACTGGACTCCCACACAATATTAAAATCTCCCACGCAAGACTGTTGGGTGAGAGACACAATTTAAAGACTATTAATGGGGCCGGGGGGGCCAGGGGGTGAAGCTGGGGGTGGAGAGAGTTGGAAAATCACCCAAAATCACCCATCTCTCTGCAGCGACCCCCCCAGGTGGGCCCAGGTGGAGGTGGACCCCTCAAGTCAGAGCCCACATTCTGGGCCTTTGGGGGACAAATAGCCAAGCACCCCTAGTACTTGCCTTCACCTGCTGCAGTTAGGGCCTGCCCTGTCTTCTTCATGGCCAAGTTCTAACACCTCCCAGAAGGCCTCTTTGGAGTTTATGAGATGGGGATGTCCATGGCAGGACTGGAGGGTCTGTGGTGGGCTGGAGGCCATGTGGCAGGCAGGAGGGCTCCCACCGATCTTAACGGTCCACACCTCCTGGTCACAGGCCTGCACAGAGTCCACCAGGCTGTGGATGTGGTAGAAGGTGCCGGGGACCAGTCCAGCCCATGCAGGTGTCTGACCACCAAGCAGTCAGTGTGGGGTATTCACAGGGAGCCCTGGCCATGGTCCCACACTCCTGGGAAGGACACTTCAGCATGGTCCCTGGAATGACCAGGAGGTCGGCCAGCAACGCCCCCAACCCAACCTCACTGTTACCACAAGAAACAAAAGACAGCTCCGTGCAGATAGACAGAACATCACCAGCCTGATGCTGAAGAAGGTCAGCTGGCATCTGGGAACTGGGTGCTATAGTGGGTTGAATGGGGGGTCCCCCCAAAATTTACGTCCACATCATGCCCCCCAGAATCTGAGAATGGAACCTTTTTTGGCAGTAGGGTCTTTGCAGGCATAATTAGTTACGGATCTGGAGATGAGGTCATCCGGGATCAGGCTGGCCATAAATCAGTGACAGTGTCCTTCTAAGAGACCAGAGGAGAGACACAGACACACAGGAGACACCATGTGAAGATGGAGGCAGAGACGGGAGAGATGTGGTCACAAGCCCAGGGACACCTGGAGCCCCCAGAAGCTGGAAGAGGCAGGCAGCACCCTGCCCTGGAGCCTCCAGAGGGAGCGCAGCCCTGGGACACCTTGACCTCAGACATCTTGTCTCCGGGACTGAGAGAGGACAGGTTTCTATTGTTCTGAGCCTCCGTTTGTGGTCATTTGCCACAGCTGTCCCAGGAAGTTAATTCAGCTGGTGAGCAGCTCCCTGCCCTTATCTAAACCCTCCCGCCTCCCGTTATGGGCAGCCCCCTGCACCTGTGCTGTTTGCACAAACTATGTGGTTCATGCTGAACCCCGGCTCCCCTTCCGGGCACTGGCATTTTGGATGGTGAGGGCAGAGAACATCAAATGACCAGCCCCCAGCCAGGTGCCAAGTCTCTAGTGAGCTTCCCTGGGGGGACGGGGGTGGGGGTAACTGTCATGGTTCTGCCCTTCGTTGCTAGGGGAAGAGACACCCTAGAGACCCTCGAGGGAAGGAGGGGGCATGAAGGGTCATGAGCTGACTGGGACAGGGACCCTCCCTCCCGTGCATCCCTACTGCGTGCTGTGACCCATCTCAGCTGTGAGCACACAAGCCACAAGTATGTGCTGGGTTCTGTGAGCCTCCCAGCCAGTACCTGAAGGTGAGGGTGGCCCTGAAGACCCCACCCCTTTCCTATACATCTAGTAGGTGGAAGACCCCCTTCTCCTTGCCATTCCAGAAGCGGTTCTGGAGCTGTTCGGGAGGGGTTCTGGGGTTTTGTGGGCTGAGCCCCTGTTGCTATGCCCCCACTTCCCCACAGGAACATCCAGAGCAAGCAGATTGCCCTGTTGCCTGAATGCCCCCCCACCAGTTTTCTCAGGAAAGAATCAGCAGTTTCTGTAGCAGCGTCTGCAGGCAGCTCTGCATGTGGACCCACATCCACATCTTCTGTGTAAACACCGACAACCTTCCCTGACACGTGCCTCCTACTGACCACTTCCGCATGCCGACCACAGGCCCCAGTGCGGGCGTCAGACTGACCGCCCGTCTCAGCCTCCCCCTCTTGTTGTCAGAGCTGCTCCAGGCCCTTGGTCAAAACCCGTGGACCCACCTTGAACAGGGCTGTCCTCCACCCCACCCTCAGCAGGAGTTCACCTATATATTTAAGTTAAAGGGTCCAGAGATAAGAAAGGAAGCTACAAACACAAAAACAGACGGAACCAGCTGGGACCAAGATGGCAACGAATCTGACCTGCAACAGACCCTGCGTCTCATCACAGGTTGAATTTACTATATCAGCATATTAAGTGACATACCTACCGGTGGCCATGACTGGACATGAAGGACGAAAAACGGGTGAAAAGAGGTGGTACCCCACTCCCTTGGAAAAAGCCCTGCCCCTTCCCCGGAAGGCCTCTTCATCCCCATCATTAGCCTCACTCGTCCTCCCTCTTTCAAATTAAGCCACTCTCTCGAGGAGGGCAAGAAGTTGATCTGTGAACTTAGTTCCCGCTTCTCCATTCTTTGGCCACTGAATGGAGCCTGTGCTGTGGTGGTCTCAGCTTTGGTTTTGTTATTTGCCTACTTGAACCCAAACGGAAAAAAGAAACCTTCCCCTCTGAGGCAGAGAGCCTCGCCAGGCTAGGGCCTGAGCAGGGTCCATATGACTTAACTTGGTAACAGTCTGTAAGGGGACGGTGGTCTCTGCCCATGGGGTGGGGGGAGGGAACACGTACAACCGCAGCACCGGCTCCATGGATGGCACGGCCCCTCATGGGCCTGGACTGTGTGCTCTCATCCCCCCACGCCTGACACCCCCTGACAGTCATGATGCGGTGACACTGGCTGCTCAGTGTCTAGTCATGGGGGACAAGAGGCAGCACCTGGTGCCAGATCACACGTGCCTTTTCACGGGCAGGGGACATAGGAGATATTAGGACTTTGTGTCTAGAAAACAAACCAAGCGGCTGGAAGGTGATCTGAGCTGTGGACTTGAAACCCACATGCCAGGTGAGAGCTTCCACTGGACACTGGCTCGGAAGCTTCTGTACAGGTGATGACCACACCAGTGCTTCCCGCCCAGCCCCTCCAGGCCTCCCTGGTGGGCACAGCTGGACCTGCGCCCCTCAGGCTCCCCGACCCAGAGCCTGAAGGTCTGATGCTGCCAGGCCCTGGGGACGAGAGTGGTCCCTCCACCAACGCTGCTCAGCTGCTCCTCCCCAGTGAACAGGACAGGGAAGCCCAGGGGAGTCTAAGGCCTGGCACAGGCAAAGCTTGTTGCAGCCCCTCCTCAGGAACCCTGGCCCCGCCCTGCTTACTCAGGCCCACCATCTGCCCCTCCCAGTGCCCGCGTCCCACAGACCCACATTCCTGGTGTGGACGTCCACGTACACAAGCTCCTCCGTGTCCTCTTCCCACATGGGACACCCCCATCCCTGCTTCTCCCTAATGACGGACTGCACCTCACCTGTTCTGGGCAGGAAGAGGGCCGAGGAGGACGGCAGCCTGTCTCGTCTGCTTCCTGGGGGCCCAGAAACAGGGCTTGGGGACTGCTGGGCCTTGAGGTCTGGATGCTTCCAGGTGGGGCGAACTTGCCACGGCCCACTGGAGCCTGCTCCTTCTGAGATTCCACAAACGGGGGACCCACCAAACCGAGCCCATCCCCAGGCTCTGCTGCAAGTCTGCTTGGATTTGCTCTCCCGATCCTGAAGACAGAACTGAAGGAAACAGGGCCTGCGATTCCCATACTGACGGTGTTCCGTGAAATTTCCACTAGACCACTTTCTACCCTGTTCTGAGGAAATTACTAGCCAATCCATGCTACCATCACTCCACAAACAGACCAGGAAGCTGAGGCTCTGAGAAGCCAAGTAATCCAGCCAGAAGCACAGATGTGCGGCCACGGAGTGGGGTCTGCACCCACCGCCCGCCCAGGGGGACTGCCCGCTCCCAGCAGGTTCCACACCTCTTCCCTTCACCCCCCTCCCGGGGCCAGCTCACAGATCCTCCTATTGGGCGGATTCACTTACCTTCTTCTAAGAGGATCCGTCTCACTATCCTGTTTTGGGATCATCCGGAAGCTTGTCACTCTGAAGCAGGTTCAGCCTCACGTCACCAGGGCAGCTTTCCTGGATCACACTCACCACCTGCTCGTCCACTCCCAGCTCAGACCCACAAAGGCCCCCTCGGCTTGAGCCCCATGGCTCTGCCTGGGCTTCCACCCCCTCCTGCCTGGTCCATCCCTCTCGTGTCCCCTGCAGGGTCACCAGGAGCTCCCACCTGTCCCAGGAAGGCTGTCTGCTCTGTCTGGGGGAGGCCTCCGTGGTGTCAGGTAGAAGAAACAAGAGGGACCCGTGGGGCCTACCTCAAGCAGCACAGTGGCCAGTACCCACCTACTTACCTCATCGCTCTGGATGGACAGGGGTTCATGCAGCCCACGGCATCTCCTGTTTCTCATCTCATCCCAGCGCTGCCAACAGAGAAGTTGCTAAGCAACTCTGTGCAGGCTGCACAGAGAGGACGCCCATACACACGTCCCCTTCCCAGCCCACGGGGTTCTCGTGGTCAGGTCCCTCCCAGGATACAGAGCTCCCCTGGCCAGGCACCCAGCAGGGCTGGGCACACAGGAACCGTGCACATAGCCCTCGTTACAGAGCACCCCCAGCTCACCTGTTGGTCAGAGCTGACCCTGAGCACCTCAGAGCAGGACCTGAACTAACAAACAGCAGCTCCTGGACAGGTCTGTGACCCTGGGCTTCACTCTGTGCGGCCTCCCTCTGCCTGATCTTCAAGACACTTCCACTGTAGCCGGGGCACCAGACCTCTGTCTCCGCCTACCACCCTTCCTCTCCCTGATTCCTGGGTTCCTCTCATTAGGAGAGGGTCTTCTTGAAGTTGTCTCCCACTCATGGGCCAGATAAAATAATTAGAAAACAAGCCAGAGCTGCAGCCCCTTGTCTATCCTGACCTTCAGGACGCCACACCTGTTCCTTGGACCTGGTTGGTGCAGCAGGCCCCATTTTCTGCAGCTGTGAGCCTCTGATGGGCAAGGATTGGCTGACCTGTGCGGCCTGACTCAGCCAGCCAGTCCTCCCCAGGTGTGCCTGGGTTGAGGTCAACATAAACACGCTCCAGGCAGCAAGATCCCCTGCAGCTGTGCCTGACGCCATATTCTCTGCCCCGTCAGCAGTCTCAGGGCTGGGCTGGTGGGAGAGAGTAGGGCTCATGGCTCTGTGGGTGGGCCGGTGTGAGTGGGGCTCTGCTGGATGTTCTGCAGGAGTTGCCAGGCTGCCACCTGCTAAGGAAGACGATGTGTCACCCATACCTGCCGTTGGAATTTCTCCCTGGGCAGAGGTGAGGAAGGAAAAAAGCACTGGGGGCCAGGACAGGAGGGGTATCTCAGGCAGGGAAATGGAAATCTTCCAAAAGAGCACCCAGGGCCAGGACCATCCTGCCTGGCCTTCAGGCACCAAGTCGGCCTGCGTGCTATTGCTGGTGTGGCCCTAAGCCCCTTCCTCTAGGATTTAAAGTCTTTGTACATATTCAAGTGATTTACCTGGGAAGGGTGGAAAAAGTTCAGCAGCAACTGGCCCGGGACTCAGCTCACGTTTACTCACAGATGCCTCCGCACGGTCCCCCAGCTTGGCAATGAGGACGCTCCTTGCAGGGAGGTTGCTGGCTGCGTGGGAGACGATTCCCCACCTCTGACCAACTTCAGAATTGTTTACCTCTGGAGCAAGTGTCCCAATAGCGTTTTCAACTGCATAACTGGTGGGTTCTGGTTTATTTTTTCTTTTCTTTTTTCTTTCTTTCTTTTTTTTTTTTTGGTTCAAGGTAGGTGTTATTCCTCGTTTTTGTATTTATAGATATAAGCATGGAAATAATTCATTCATAGAAATAAGTCTATGGGAAGGGAAGAACTTGTCTTAACTGTTTTATTTTTTTAACCTGATTTATTTTTTAATTTAACTTTATATTTTTATACAGCAGGTTCTTCTTAGTTATCTATTTATACACTAATATGTATACTATGTCAATCCCAGTCTCCCAATTCATCCCACCCCCCCACCCCCACCACTTTCACCCCTTGGTGTCCATACGTTTGTTCTCTACATCTGTGTCTCTATTTCTGCCTTGCAAGCCGGTTCACCTGTACTATTTTTCTAGGTTCCACATATATACATTAATGTACGGTATTTGTTTTTCCCTTTCTGACTTACTTCACTCTGTATGGCAGTCTCTGGATCCATCCATATCTGTAAAAGTGACCCAATTTCATTTCTTTTTATGGCTGAGTAATATTCCATTGTATATATGTACCACATCTTCTTTATCCATTCGTCTGTCTATGGCATTTAGATTGCTTCCATGACCTGGCCATTGTAAATAGTGCTGCAATGAACATTGGGGTGCATGTGTCTTTTTGAAATATGGTTTTATCTGGGTATATGCCCAGTAGTGGGATTGCTGGGTTGTATGGTAATTCTATTTTTAGTTTTTAAGTAACCTCCATACTGTTCTCCATAGTGGCTGTACCAATTTACATTCCCACCAACATTCCAAGAGGGTTCCCTTTTCTCCACACCCTCTCCAGCATTTGTTGTTTGTAGATTTTCTGATGATGCCCATTCCAACCAGTGTGAGGTGATACCTCATTGTAGTTTTGATTTGCATTTCTCTAATAATTAGTGATGTTGAGCAGCTTTTCATGTGCTTCTTGGGCATCTGTATGTCTTCTTTGGAGAAATGTCTGTTTACGTCTTCTGCCCATTTTTGGATTGGGTTGTTTGTTTTTTTAATATTGAGCTGCATGAGCTGTTTATATATATATTGGAGATTAATCCTTTGTCCGTTGATTCATTTGCAAATATTTTCTCCCATACTACGTGTTGTCTTTTCGTCTTGTTTGCAGTTTCCTTTGCTTTGCAAAAGCTTTTAAGTTTCATTAGGTCCCATTTGTTTATTTTTGTTTTTTATTCTATTACTCTAAGAGGTGGATCAAAAAAGACCTTGCTGTGATTTATGTCAAAGAGTATTCTTCCTATGTTTTTCTCTAAGAGTTTTATAGTGTCCGGTGTTACATTTAGGTCTCTAATCCATTTTGAGTTTATTTTTGTGTACGGTGTTAGGGAGTGTTCTAATTTCATTCTTTTACATGTAGGTGTCCAGTTTTTCCAGCACCACTTATTGCAGAGACTGTCTTTTCTCCATTGTATATCCTTGGTCCTTTGTCATAGATTAGTGGACCATCGCTGTGTAGGTTTATCTCTGGGCATTTTTTTTTTTTACATCTTTATTGGAGTATAATTGCTTTACAATGGTTAATTAGTTTCTGCTTTATACCAAAGTGAATCAGCTATATGTATACATATATCCCCATATTCCCTCCCTCTTGCGTCTCCCTCCCACCCATCCTATCCCACCCCTCTAGGTGCTCACAAAGCACCGAGCTGATCTCCCTTTGCTATGTGGCTGCTTCCCAGTAGCTACTGCTTTTACAATTGGTAGTGTATATATGTCCATGCCACTCTCTCACTTTGTCCCATCTTAACTTTCCCCCTCCCTGTGTCCTCAGGTCCTTCCTCTACATCTGTGTCTTTAATCCTGTCCTGACCCTAGGTTCTTCATAAACTTTTTTTTTGATTCCATATATATGTGTTAGCACACGGTATTTGTTTTTCTCTTTCTAACTTACTTCACTCTGTAGAACAGACTCTAGGTCCATCCACCTCACTACAAATAACTCAATTTCGTTTCTTTTTATGGCTGAGTAATATTCCATTGTATATGTGTGTCACATCTTCTTTATCCACTCATCTGTTGATGGACACTTAGGTCACTTCCATGTCCTGACTATTGTAAATAGAGTTGCAATGAACATTGTGGTACATCACTCTTTTTTTTTTTTTTTTTTTTGCAGCACGTGGGCCTCTCACTGTTGTGGCCTCTCCCATTGCAGAGACAGGCTCCGGATGCGCAGGCTCAGCAGCCATGGCTCACAGGCCCAGCCGCTCCGTGGCATGTGGCGTCTTCCCAGGCTGGGGCATGAACCCGTGTCCCCAGCATCGGCAGGCAGACTCTCAACCACTGCGCCACCAGGGAAGCCCTTCACTCTTTTTGAATTATGGTTTTCTCAGGGTATATGCCTAGTAGTGGGATTGCTGGATCGTATGGTAGTTCTCTTTTTGGTTTTTTAAGGAACCTCCATACTGTTCTCCATAGTGGTTATGTCAATTTACATTCCCACCAACTGTTCAAGAGAGTTCCCTTTTCTCCAATTAATGCCTCTCCAGCAATTATTCTTTGTAGAGCTTTTTGATGATGGCCATTCTGACTGATGTGAGGTGATACCTCATTGTAGTTTTGATTTACATTTCTCTGATGATTAGTTATGTTCAGCATCCTTTCATTTGTTTGTTGGCAATCTATGTCTTCTTTGCAGAAATGTGTATGTAGGTCTTCTGCCCATTTTTGGATTGGGTTGTTTGTTGTTTTGATATTGAGCTACATGAGCTGCTTGTAAATTTTGGAGATTAATCCTTTGTCAGTTGCTTCATTTGAAAATATTTTCTCCCATTTTGAGGGTTGTCTTTTCATCTTGTGTATGTTTCCCTTTGCTGTGCAAAAGCTTTTAAGTTTCATTAGGTCCCATTTGTTTATTTTTGTTTTTATTTCCATTTATCTAGGAGGTGGGTCAAAAAGGATTTTGCCTTGATTGATGTAACAGAGTGTTCTGCCTGTTTTCCTCTTAGAGTTTTATAGTGTCTGGTCTTATATTTAGGTCTCTAATCCATTTTGTGTTTATTTTTGTGTATGATGTTAGGGAGTGTTCTAATTTCATTATTTTACCTGTAGGTGTCCAGTTTTCCCAGCACCACTTACTGAAGAGACTGTCTTTTCTCCGTCGTATATCCTTGCAACCTTTGTCATAGATTAGTTGACCATAGGTAGGTGGGCTTATTTCTGGGCTTTCTATCCTCTTCCACTGATCTATATTTCTGTTTTTGTGCCAGTTCCAGATTGTCTTGATTACTGCAGCTTTGTAGTATAGTCTGAAGTCTGGGAGTCTGATTCCTCCAGCCCCATTTTTTTCCCTCAAGACTGCTTTGGCTATTCAGTGTCTTTTGTGTCTCCGTACACATTTTAGGATTTTTTGTTCTAGTTCTGTAAAAAATGCCACTGGTAATTTGATAGGGATTGCATTGAATCTGTAGATTGCTTTGGGTAGTGTAGTCATTTTCACAATATTGATTCTTCTAATCCAAGAACATGGTATATCTCTCCATCTGTTTATATCATCTTTGATTTCTTCCATAAGTGTCTTATAGTTTTCTGAGTACAGGTCTTTTACCTCCTTAGGTAGGTTTATTCCTAGGTATTTTATTCTTTTTGTTGCAATGGTAAATGTTTCCTTAATTTCTCTTTCTGATCTTTCATTGTTAGTGTATAGGAATGCAAGAGATTTCTGTGCATTAATTTTGTATCCTGCAACCTTACCAAATTCATTGACTAGCTCTAGTAGTTTTCTGCTGGCATCTTTAGGATTCTCTATCTATGGTATCATGTCATCTGCAAACAGTGACAGTTTTACTTCCTCTTTTCAAATTTGTATTCTTTTTATTTCTTTTTCTTCTCTGGTTGCTGTGGCTAGGACTTCCAAAACTATGTTGAATAATAGTGGTGAGAGTGGACATCCTTGTCTTATTTCTGATCTTAGATGAGATGCTTTCAGTTTTTCACCATTGAGAATGATGTTTGCTGTGGGTTTGCCCTATATGGCCTTTATTATATTGAGGTAGGTTCCCTCTATGTCCACTTTCTGGAGAGTTTTTATCATAAATGGGTGTTGAATTTTGTCAAAAGCTTTTCCTGCATCTATTTAGATGATCATATGTTTTCTATTCTACGATTTGTTAATATGGTGTATCACATTGATTGATTTGTGTGTATTGAAGAATCCTTGCATGCCTGGGATAAACCCTTTTTGATCATGGTGTATGATCCTTTTAATGTGTTGTTGGATTCTGTTTGCTAGTATTTTGTTGAGGATTTTTACATCTATATTCGCCAGTGATATTGGTCTGTTATTTTCTTTTTTTGTAGTATCTTTTTCTGGTTTTGGTATCGGAGTGATGGAGGCCTCATAGAAGAAGTTTGGGGGTGTTCCTTCCCCTGCAATTTTTTGGAAGAGTTTGAGAAGGATGGGTGTTAGCTCTTCTCTAAATGTTTGATAGAATTCACCTGTGAAGCCATCTGGTCCTGGACTTTTGTTTGTTGTAAGATTTTAAATCACTGTTTCATTTTCATTACTTGTGATTGGTATGTTCATATTTTCTATTTCTTCCTGGTTCAGTCTTGGAAGGTTATACCTTTCTAAGAATTTGTCGATTTCTTCCAGGTTGTCCATTTTAATGGCATAGAGACTACTACAATGGCTTGTAGTAGTCTCTTAGGATGCTTTGTATTTCTGTGGTGTCCATTGTAACTTCTCCTTTTTCATTTCTAATTTTATTGGTTTGAGTCCTCTCCCTCTTTTTCTTGATAAGTCTGGCTAAAAGTTTATCATTTTTTGTTATCTTCTCAGAGAAGCAGCTTTTAGTTTTATTGATCTTTGCTATTGTTTTCTTTATTTCTATTTCATTTATTTCTGCTCTATCTTTATGATTTCCTTCCTTCTACTAACTTTGGGTTTTGTTTGTTCTTCTTTTGCTAGTTCCTTTAGGTGTAAGTTTAGAATGTTTATTTGAGATTTTTTCTTGTTTCTTCAGATAAGCTTGTATTGTTATAAACTTCCTTCTTGGCACTCCTTTTGCTGCATCCCATACGTTTTGGATCACCGTGTTTTTGCTGTCATTTTTCTCTAGGTATTTTTTGATTTCCTCTTCGATTTCTTCAGTGATCTCTTGGTTATTTAGTAACATATTGTTTAGCCTCCACGTGTTTGTGTTTTTTACGTATTTTTCCCTTGTAATTGATTATTATTCTCATAACATTGTGGTCGAAAAGTTGCTTGATATGATTTCAATTTTCTTAAATTTACTGAGGATTGATTTGTGACCCAAGATGTGATCTATCCTGGAGAATGTTCCATGTGCACTTGAGAAGAAAGTGTAATCTGTTGTTTTTGGATGGAATGTCCTATAAATATCAATGAAATCTATCTGGTCTGTTGTGTCATTTAAAGCTTGTGTTTCCTTATTAATTTTCTGTCTGGATGATCTCCATTGGTGTAAGTGAGGTGTTGAAGTCCCCCACTATTACTGTGTTCCTGGCGATTTCCTCTTTTATAGCTGTTAGCAGTTGCCTTATGTATTGATGTGCTCCTATGTTGGGTGCACATATATTTATAATTGTTATATCTTCTTCTTGGATTTATCCCTTGATCATTATGTAGTGTCCTTCCTTGTCTCTTTTAACATTTTTTTATTTTAAAGTCTATTTTATCTTATATGAGTATTGCTACTCCAGCTTTCTTTTGATTTCCATTTGCATGGAATATCTTTTTCCATCCCCTCACTTTCAGTCTGTATGTTTTCCTCTGTCTGATTTGGGTCTCTTGTAGACAGCATATATATGGTTCTTCTTTTTGTATCCATACAGCAAGCTTGTGTCTTTTGGTTGGAGCATTTAATCCATTCATGTTTAAGGTAATTATTGATATGTATGTTCCTATTACCATTTTCTTAATTGTTATGCATTTGTTTTTGTAGTTCCTTTTCTTCTCTTGTTTTTCCCACTTAGAGAAGTTCCTTTAGCATTTGTTGTAGAGCTGGTTTGGTGGTGCTGAAATCTCTTAGCTTTTGCTTGTCTGTAAAGTTTTTGATTTCTCTGTTGAATCTGAATGAGATCCTTGCCCGATAGAGTGCTCTTAGTTGCAGGTTTTTCTCTTTCATCACTTTAAGTATAATTGTGCCACTCCCTTCTGGCTTGTAGAGTCTCTGCTGAGAAATCAGCTGTTCGCTTGTATGTTATTTGTCAGTTTTCCCTTGTTGCTTTCAGTAATTTTTCTTAGTCCTTAATTATTGTCAATTTGATTACTATGTGTCTCGGCATGTTTCTCCCTGGGTTTATCCTGACTGGGACTCTCTGTTCTTCCTGGACTTGGGTGGCTATTTCCTTTCCCATGTTAGTGAAGTTTTTGACTATAATCTCTTCAAATATTTTCTTGGGTCCTTTCTCTTTCACTTCTCCTTCTGGGACCCCTATAATGCAAATGTTGTTGCATTTAATATTGTCCCAGAGGTCTCTTAGGCTATCCTATCTTCATTTCTTTTCATTCTTTTTTCTGTTCTGTGGCAGTGAATTCCACCATTCTGTCTTCCAGGTCACTTATCCGTTCTTCTGCCTCAGTTATTCTACTATTGATTCCTTCTAGTGTATTTTTCATTTCAGTTATTGTACTGTTCATCTTTGTTTGTTTGTTCTTTAAATCTTCTAGGTGTTTGTTCTTTAATTATTCTAGGTCTTTGTTAAACATTTCTTGCATCTTCTCCATCTTTGCTCTCATTCTTTTTCCAAGGTCCTGGATCATCTTCACTATCATTATTCTGAATTCTCTTTCTGGAAGGTTGCCTATCTCCACCTCATTTAGTTATTTTTCTGGGGTTATCTTGTTCCTTCATCTGGTACAAAATCCTCTGCCTCTTCATGTTGTCTATCTTTCTGTGAATGTGGTTTCCCTTCCACAGGCTCCATAATTGTAGTTCTTCTTGCTTCTGCTGTCTGCCCTCTGGTGGATGAAGCTATGTAAGAGGCTTGTGCAAGCTTCCTGATGGGAGTGACTGGTGGTGGGTAGAGCTGGGTGTTGCACCAGTGGGCAGAGCTCATTAAAACTTTAATCTGCTTGCCTGATGATGTGTGGGGCTAGTTTCCCTCCCTGTTGGTTATTTGGCCTGGGGCAACCCAGCACTGGAGCCTACCTGGCTCTTTGGTGGGGCTAATGGCAGATTCTGGGAAGGCTCACTCCAAGCAGTATTTCCCAGAACTGCTGCCAGTGTCCTTGTCCCCATGGTGAGCCACAGCCATCCCCCACCTCTGTAGAAGACCCTCTAACCTAGCAGGTTGGTCTGGTTCAGTCTCCTATGGGGTCACTGTTCTTTCTCCTGGGTCCCAATGTGCACACTGCTTTGTGTGTGCCCTCCAAGAGTGGAGTCTATTTTTGCTCCAGTCCTGTCAAAGTCCTGCAATCAAATCCTGCTAGTCTTCCAAGTCTGATTCTCTAGGAATTCCTCCTCCTGTTGCTGGCCCCCCAGGTTAGGAAGCCTGACATGGGTCTCAGAACCTTCACTCCATTTGTTGGACTTCTGTGGTATGAGTGTTCTCCAGTTTGTGAGTCAACCACCCAGCAGTTATGGGATTTGATTTGATTGTGATTGCGCCCCTCCTACTGTCTCATTGCGGCTTCTCCTTTGTTTTTGTAGGTGGAGTATCTTTTTTGGTGAGTTCCAGTGTCTTCTTGTCAATGATTGTTCAGCATTTAGTTGTGATTCCAGTGTTCTTGCAAGAGGGAGTGAGAGCACATCCTTCTACTCCACCATTTTGAACCAGTCTCTACTGGTGGGTTCTTAATTAACAATGTGAATGGTAATGTTAAAAGTCCTGAATCAGGATTGAAATACTTACCCCCCACATGTACAGGTGTAAGAACCTGGGGAGGCCGTGTGCACACAGCACCCTTAGGGCTTCCGACTTGACCCCTCCACATTCTGGTGTCCAACCACTGCTTTAGGATTTCTGGGGGCCCAATGCTGACTCTAAGTGTTCCGTAATCCAGCCTCTGTCTGCCTTTAGTGAGACCCACATTTCCAGGATCCTACAGAGCAGGGTCTGTGTGATTGTTCTGTGTCTTCTCTAACAAATGACCACAAGCTGGGTGGTTTAAAACAACAGGAATTCATCCTCCCCCAGTCCAGGAGTTCAGACATCTGAGATCAAGGCGTTGTAGGACTGATGTCCCTCCAGAGGCTCCAGGATACGGTTCTCCCTGCCTTTTCCAGCTACTGGGGGCTCCAGGCATCCCCAGGCTTGTGGTGGTATCCCTCCCATCTCTGCCTTTGTCTTCACGTGGCATCTCCTGTATCTAGGTCTCTCCTCTTTTGTCTCTTACAAGGATGCTGTCATTGGATTGGGGGCCACTCTAACTCAAGATGACCTCCCTCGAGATCCTTAACTACATGTGCGAAGACCCTTTACCCAGATATGGTCTTGTTCACGTGTTCTGGGGGGACACATCTTTTAGGGCCACCATTCAATCCATTATCTGTGTATAAAATAACCCTCATTTTAGGAGATTACCAAGGTCTCATATAGGTTGGTACAGACAACAGTCATGTGGGTGGGGGGGTCTGGTGATGATGAGGACCCTAGAGTCACCTGGAAAGGATCAAAGCCTGGCTTCATCAGAAAGTGAGCTCTTCCACCATGGGGCCTGTGGAAACAGCCACTCCACTCTGTCCGTGGAAAGGGACCCAGTGCCAAGTCCTGAAGTGGTTACCTTGCAAAGCTGGCTCTTCTGGGATTTCACAATCAATAGCATCATGTAACCAATAACTATGGGCTTGGAGGAATTGCTTTCTGGTACGTGATGAGAGCACTGTCAGTTTAGGCACAGCAAGCCTAGATTAGGAATGTTTCAAGGAGAAGAGTTTGAGAGATTGCGAAGCTTGGTTGTCAAGGAAACTGAGCAGGTTTTTCAAGGTTGTCAAAGAAGCTTCTCTTCTAAACTGAAGGTAGGGCTGGGAGGGCTGAACTCCAGGGATCCTTTAAATGGGATACTCTGAAGCACCATTACCTGAGTGGTGGTCTCATCATGAGCTGGAGTTTGCGAAAAGTGTGATGAGATCAAGCCTGACTTTCTGTGACAGCTGGGGAGGGGTTTGTAAAGCACCTTGGCTTTTAGAGCAAAGGTTTGTTGCTGGAACAAAGTGTCTCCCAAAAATGGGCCGAAGCTGAAGATGTCTCTGTCCCCTTCTTGTTAGAGTCCACGGCAGGTGGGTGTCAGAGGCCAGGCCCTGTCCCCCTTGTTTCTCCTCCCTGCTTCTAGGTGAGGGCTCTAACCAGCAGGGTGGGATGACCATGGGGACATCATGCCCTCCATCCTAGAATGCAGGCTGGCCAAGCCCCTCACCACCTCCACCCTTTCCCCTTGGTAACACGAGACACTGTGTCTCAGCTGTAAGGGGTAGGAAGGCTGGGGGTGCAGGGTAGCCGTGAACAGGAAAAAGGGAAATGGGTTCTGATGGGCAGCTGGGCAGCTCTCCTCTGAGGGCCGCCCAGATGCTAGCGCAGAGACTCTGGGTCCTGTGAAGCTTTGATGCTTTGTGGTTCCGGAAATCCTATAGGAGATGGTCCACCGCAGGTAAAGCTAATGCTGTCAGTGGAGGTGGTGAAGCCAAATATCCGCAGTTCAGACTGAAGGTGCCGATGTACATACAGGACAAAACCATCTCGTGTGAATGTAGTTCAGGCACGTTTAACATGAGTGCAATCATGTTAATGCCTAACATCTTCTATCTTGTGCCTCCCCTCGGGGACCCCCTCCTCAGTTCCTGAGGCTCCGGTAACTCATGGACAGGGGAATGGAGAGTGGGCCCTGTCCAGTCTGAGCCCTGAGTTACCCTGTGTGTGAGTCTGCTCGGGGCTGCCGAAACAAATACCACAGACAGGGCAGCTTAAAACGACAGACATCTCCCAGTCCTGGATGCTGTCTGAGATCAAGGTGTTTCTTCTGAGGCTTCTCTCCTTGGCATGTCGACAGCCATCTTCTCCCCATGTCCTCACATGGTCTCCCTCTGTGCCTATCTGTGTCCTAATCTCCTTGTGTAGGACATCAGTTCTATTGGATTAGGATCCACCCTAGTGACCACATTTTTATCTTGATAGCCTCTTTGAAAACCCCGTCTCCAAATACAGCCACATCCTGGGGTCCTGGGGGTTAGGGATTCAACATGTGAATTTGTGGGGGACATGGCCAAGCCTACACCATTCTGCTTAGGAACTAATATGTGCCTCAGTCTCTCCTTCCCTCAAGTCTCACGGGGATCATGCAATGGCTCAAGGAGAGTTTGTGCAGAGTTTGTGTCCCAGCTGGGGAACACTTCTCTGCTCTCTTTGATCAGGCAGTGACAGTGTGCTGCTAGTCCCTTCCTGAGGTGAACAGTTCTGGGGTTTTGTGCCGTGTCGCCTGGCCTGCTGAGATGTTCATTGTCAGGGAACCCAGGAGCCAACAGCCTAGTGGGGATGCCGGGGACTCTCAGGGCCATGATGGACGCCTCTCTCACCAGACACATCAGAAAAAGTGAGAAAAACTTTGCGGGGGTGTACAGGTGGGAGAGAGTCAAAGTCTCATTTATGCTTCAGAAAGACCACTCTTTGGGGTGGGATGTGAGTGGCACCTGGGGGCAGGGAGCATTTTCAGGGCCTAATGGAGGGATCGGGCTTGGGCCAGGGCTGTGGGTGTAGAGGTGAAATAGTGTGGGGACTGGCTACAGACTCTGGAGGAGGAGCTGACAGTCACTGGGGCACAAGGACAGTGAGAGCCTGGGAGGCCCCAGTGTTACCGAACCAAACTTGGGTCCGCTTGCCCGAGTGCAGTAAAGCCAATCAACAGACACCGGTTGTGGTGAAGGAAAGTAGAGCTTTAAGTGTAAAAGTGTCAATACAAGGAGGACAGGTGGCTTGTGCTCTAAAAGCCCGAACTCCCTGCGGGATTTCAGCAAAGCATTTTTAAGGCCAGTTTAAGGAGGGGGGTGTCACAGGGTATGTGATCAGCTGGTGCACAATTCTCTGGTTGATGGTGAGGTAACAGGCAGTTAACACTGTAAATTCTTAGGCACCAGAAGCTCTGGGGCTACCTGTTCATGATCATCAAGTAGTTAATTTCTTCCACTTGGTGGTGGTTTTAGCATCTGTAAAACAACTCAGGAAGCGTTCATTAGATACTATTATCCAGGTACTTCAGACAGGAGCTACAGCAGTGGGTGTGGGGGAGGGGTCTGTCCTGGGAAGGCCCCATAGGGTTCTGCTCGGTTACACCTGGTGCCTGGGCTCAGCAAACCAGGAAGGTGGGGCTGCTCCTGGGTGTGGAGAGCTGCAGGATCACAGTCCTCTGAGGGCCCTGTTAGCCCCCAAGGTGAGATGGGGATGCAGTGGCTGGACAGAGGTGTCTGGCCTGGGAGAGGGGTCCAGGCTGGAAATGTCCCTGGAATCATTGCAGGGAGGGAGAGGAAAGGCCAGTGGGGGCAGGTAAGTCACAGCTGACTACGTGCAGGTGACTGCGGTCCTGTTGGAAGCAACTCAGAGCCAGAAAGGAGTGACCGTCAGGGGCTCAGCTTCATTCTCTTGTTCTTTTGTAAAACCACTGTGTCAGAGTTTGAGACAGCACCAGGAGACTTCTTGGGCCAGTGCTGCCATGGCTTCATCAAAGGGCCCAGGGGGAACAGAGAACCACTGCAGGCCCCGCCCATGTCTGCACTGGGAATGTATCCCATCGGGGCACCGTGGCTCACAGACTTCAGGGAACCTCTGCCCTCAGGACTGGTCCTCCTCCTTCCTCTCACCTGTTGGTCAGAGGCCCAGGAATCCCCAACCTGGCTCCATTCCCAGGGCCTGGATTCTGGGACAGCTTAGGGGTAAACAAGACCCTTATGCTCCTTTATCTGCCTACGGGTGATAATGTCTTAAAATCTACAACTGACTGATTATGAAGGACTGAGTGTTTCCAGAAGGTATGGGTGGAAAGATGGGGTGTGAAATTCTCCCGGCCAGTCAGCATCCTCCCAGGAAGCCCAGGAAGATCCAGGATTACCAGGGCAGAGGCTCTCCCCTTGATAACTTGTAACTTCCCACTCCCACAGCAAGGAGCCTGGCTCCCAGCATCTGCCATTTAACTATGCATTGCTCCTTTCCAGGTTACATGTGCAGAGGTTTCAGAATTGTTAGCTACTACACCCTGGAAAGAATTTCATAAAATAAAGCCCTCTGTTTATGTACAGTCCATTTTGCCTTTAGTCTACAGATTCCGTTCATTTCCAAAGGTAACTTAGGTCAGCACCTTTTACCCCATCACCTACAGTGAGTTTTTTCCCATATATTTCTAATACAGTTAGATTCTGTCACATTATTTATTCTATCCTGCAACACTCCTACATTCTAAATAACTAAATTTGAATAGATTATATGATTGACCCCTTGGACTATACACATCTATGGGCTTAGACAAATGCATAGTGACGGGTATCCATCCTAGAGTATCACGTGGAATACTTCAAACCCCCCACCTCATGATCTGCTTATCATGTATGTACCTTTGCCTTTCCTAGAATGTCATCAGTGGGGTCATACTGTATGCAGCCTCCTCAGACTGGGTTCTTTCACTTAGCAGTATATACTGAAGATTTATCCATGTCTTTCCATAGGTTGATGGTGCATTCCTTTCTACTGCTGAGTAGTATTCCACTGCACATGTATGGGAGGAAAAAAATTTCCCTCTACTTTTCTAGGTTCTTGGTTGAGATCCCCCCCCGCCCCCCAATAATAAAAGACAGGTTACCAGGAGGAAAACAGAAGTTCAATAACATGTATACCCCCTGTATACAGGGGAGATACCAAGGAAAAATGAGTCACTCCCTGAAATGACCAAAGCCATCACCTTAAATACCATCTTCAGCTAAAAACAGAAGAAAGATGTTGGGAAGGGGGAAGCCAGTTATGGTAGGTTATCATGCGTAGCACAGTAAACAAGGGTATGATTGTTTGCACATTTAAGTCAGGACTTCTTCACTGACAACAGTTACTTGAGATTTCATTATCCTTCTATTTCTGGTGCAAAGAGGGACATACCCTTATAAATGGAGACTTCTCTATTGTAAATGTCCTTCAGAAAAGGGTAATCTCTACTCAGCTTTCTGAGATTCCTTTTTTTTTTTAAAGCAGACTGAAATAATCCTTATGCCAGAGAGGCATAATTTGGGGTGGCATATTCTACTTGCCTTGACATGGATGTACCCCAGTTTGCTTATGCATTCATCTATTGAAGGACATTCTGATTTCCTCAAGTTTTTAGCCATTATGAGTAGAGCTGCTGTGCATAATTGCATCTTTGTTTGCATTTGGACATAGATTTTCAAAGCAGTTGCCTAAATACTGGAAGCACTATTGTTGGATCCCAAGGTGAGACTTGTTTAGCTTTGGAAAGAAGTGACAAACTGTCTTACAAAGTGGCTGCACATGCATCCCACCAATAAGCAGGGAGAGTTCCTGTTGTTCCTCACCCTCTAGCAATTGGTCTTGTCATTATTTTGAGTTTGGCTGTCCTGATCTTGCAGAGGCACCAGTGAGTGGTGGCGTGAAGTGAGATCTTAATTCCCTGCCCAGGAATTGAACCTGGCTAGCCTGGATGAAAACTAGGAATGCTAGCCACTACACCCTCTGGCTCTTGCCCCCAGTGAAAAATGCATTTCTTACAGAGGCAAAACTGTAAAAACAGGTACAAAGTTTATTATTAGAGACATAGCACAACAACAGGTGGGAGAGCACACAGAGGAACAGTTTGTTTAGTTAAGACAGAAGCAAGGCAGAGATGCACACCCAGAGGGAAAGGGTGTGGGCATCCCCCTAACGAGGAGAAGCGCAGTAAGGAGGCGGTTAAGTCACTTATATAGGGCAATTCTTCCGGGTCTCTGTTTACCTCTGGCCAATTACCTGGTTTCTTTTTCCACACCAGCCCTGCCCTAGGACTCTGCCCAACATATGTGTGCAACATTTTTCCAAGATGGATTACAGCCCAGAGACCTATGGGGTGGCCTTAGCATCACCTATTACGGGGTGGTGCCCCTTCCTTTTTGACCCCCAAGGAGCCTTTCTGCACATGTGCAATGTTTCCCTTGCCCCAAGGATAGAAAATGTATGCCCTCTTGATCTTTTAACAGGGTTTAGTCCCACTCTGTCCTTGCCATAAAAATATCAATTGTCCAGTTATTTACCCTGTTTCTGTTGCTGGATTTTATATCGAGGTGCAGATCTTGAAATATAGACAGGAGTCCAGTCATAAACATGTAGTCCTAGAGCCCATTTGTCTCTTGCTTCAGGAAATGTAAACAGGGGGCTGGTAATGAATGTCCAGCCTGGAGCCCATCTTCTTCTCACCCCAGGAAGTGTGAACAGGAGGCCAGTTGTAAATGTCTAACCTGGAGCCCATCTATCTCCTGCCTCAGTCCTAATAGGTGTGCTGTGATATCTCATGATTTTAATTTGTAATTCCCTAATGGTGTATGATGTTGACCATGTTTATTATGACTTTTACTATCTGTATATCTTTTTTGTCTGGATGTCTGTTCAGATCCTAACCCATTTTTTATGGGGTTGTTTTAGAGGTCTTTGTCTATTCTGAATCCAAATCCTTTATCAGATACAAGTTTTGCAAATATTTTTCTCCCAGTTTGTGGCTTGTCTTTTGATTTTCTGAAGAAGGTCTTTGAGAGTAGAAAGTTTTAATTTCATAAAGTCCATATGATTACTTTTTTCTTTTGTGGATTGACTTTTTGTGTTGTGTGTTAAAACTCAAAGCTCATGATCTCCAGACCAAACCCAAGGTCATGTAGATTTTCTAGGATTATCTCTGTAATTTTTACAGTTTCACATTTTAAATGTCTGTTAATAAATTTGAGTGAGTTTGGCGTAAGTTTTAAAGTTTGTGTCTACAGTCATTTCATACAGTTTCCAGTTAATTGTTCCTTAACTATTTTGGAGAAGTCATGGGATACTTCATTGTATTTCAGTTTGAATTTCCACAGTTTAGTGGATGCCTCAGAAGTGTCCTCAGGGGGCGGGGCCTCCACTGAATTGGGAGGCGGCTTGGTCTGCACGTTCCCATTAGCTGGCAGGGAACGTGAGCCTGCTTCCCCGACCCTCCGCTGGAATGTGCGTTCAGCCTTCGGACTTGGCTCCGCGCACAGCTGATGGTAGCCCCGTCTCCTCAGGACCCAATGGGCCTTTGGCTTCTGGAACACGGGGGGCTGAGTCCATGCTGACGGCTGGGCTTTGGGACAACCCGGGGTCGAGTGCACACTAACGGAAGTCGTGTCTCCTCAGGACCCGCTAGCCCTTCAGCTTTGGGACATCGTGGAGTCCGTTTCTCTCTGACAGGAGCCTGGTCTCCTCAGGACCTGCCGGGAGGTGATGGCACTGAGGGAAAAGGTGAGGAAAAGTGGGGAGAAGGTTCCTGTGTGTGGCTGACCACTGAGGGTGTCTGTCTTCAGAGGACCCTGGAGGGGAAGGGCTTGATGTGGAAAACTGGGTTTTTGGCCACATTTTTTGTGATATAGACAGAGTTCAGTGTTGTTCTTTGGCGTGTGGCATCTGGTTTTCCCAGCACTGTTTATTGGGGGGATTGTCCTTTCCCTGGTGTATGTTCTTGGCTCCTTTCTTGTGAATTAACTGACCACATGCCTTCAGGTTTATTCCTGGGCTCTCTGCTCTGTTCCTATGGTCTGTGTGCCTGTTTTTGTGCCAATTCCACTTTTTTGGGACTGTAGCTTTGTAATGAAGTGTGAAGTCAGGGAGCGAGATGCCTCCAGCCCGTTCTCCTTCCTCAGGGTTGCTTTGGCTCTTCTGGGTCCTTTGTGGCTCCACACAAATGTTAAGATTGTTTTGTTTCTATGAAATGTCATTGAAATTTTGGTAGTGGTTTCGTGTATGTGTACATTGCTTTGGGTAGCATGGACATTTTCGCAATATTTTCACCCATGCGCATGGGATATCTTTCTATTGATTTGTGTCTGTTCAGTTTCTTTCATCAATGTCTTCATTTTCAGTGTGCAGGTCTTTCAAGTTCTTGGTTAAATTTTTTCCTAGTTTTCTGAGGGATGAAATTATAAATGGAATTGTTTTCTTAATTCCTCTTTCTGATAGTTCGTCATTAGGGTATAGAATCACAAATGATCCTGCAGTTTACTGAATTCATTTTTTTAGTTCTGACCATTTTTTTGGTGGTTTTATGTGGAAACCTAGAATTCACAAATCCCACTGTTTTCCACTACATCCAGGTCATCCACAGCGCCCAAGACCTAGTGAATCCTAATATTATCTTCCCACAGTGCCTCTTAATACCATGTGGACAAAGTGATTAGCATCACCGCTTTGTTTAAATTTGGTCTGGGTGAGTCTTGGCCTCTTTAGCAATGTTTGATGTCATCTCTGATTTGCTGCCATGTTACTGACATGGCTGTATTGAAAAGTATTTTCTAGTAAATTTCAAATGTTTAAACTTTAAATAGCAGTACAAAGTTTTCTACGTTCACACCAAATACTGCAGTGTGTTTTAGCCAAACAGTCTCCCAGGGAACCAGGACATAACCTCAAAATAAGGGATAATTATGGTTTCCACAATATAATCCTATCCACAGGACCACTTCAGCTTTCACCAGCTGCCCCAACTTTGTGGAAATGTCTTTGTCCATTCTAATCCAGTTTTCATTTTCTGGAACCATCCCTGGGGCTTTCCCTCATTTAAAAAACCTTCATGGATTTAAAGTGTACCAGATGAGAATGATCTGGGTGGTTTTTCCTGTATGGCTTCTTCCACTTAGGATGTTTTCAGTGTTTATCCATGTTGTAACATGTATCATTTTTTTTCATTGTGATTGAAAACACATAACATTTATCTTTGAAGTCATTTTAAGTATACACGTCTATAGCATTAAATACATTTGCGTTGTTGTAAAAACATCCTTACCAGCCATCTCCTGAACGTTTTCATTCTCCCGAAGTGAAACTGTAACCCTTGAATACTTATTCCCCTCAACCCCTGGCAAACATTCTACTTTTTGTCTTTGAATTTGACTTATCTGGATACCTCATACTAGTGGAATCATAGAATGTTTGTCTTTTTGTGTCTGGCTTGTTTCACTTAGCATAATGACTTCAAGGTTCATCCACATTGCAACCTGTGTGAGAGTTACCTTAGTTTTAAAGGTTGAATCATATTCCATTGTGTATATACTACACTGTACTTATGCATTCATCTGTTGAAGGACACTTGTGTTGCTTCCACATTTTGGCTATTGTGAATAATGTTGCTATGAATATGGGGGTACAGATATCTGTTCCAGTCCTTGCTTTCTAATATTTTGGGTATATACCATGGAGCGGAATTGAGAGATTATATGTTAATTCCATGTTTAAGTTTTTGAGGAGCCGCCATACTGTTTTCCACAGCAGTTGCACAATTTTACTTTATTCCTTTATATGACAGAATAATGCAGCTTATGGATCTACCTTATTTTGCTTATCCATTCACCCACTGGTGGACATTTTAATTGTTTCTACCTTGGCCTATTGTGAACAGTGCTGCTATGAATATTTGTGTACAAGTTTTTATTTGAACACCCGTTATCAGTTCTTTGGGTATATATCTAGGAGTGGAGTTGTTGAAACATATGATAATTACATTTTTATATTTTTTAGAAAATGCCAAAATTTTGTACACATAGATTGCACCATTTTACATTTCCCTAAGTAAAGGTTAAGGGTCCCCATTTCCATACATTGTTGCCAACATTTGTTACTTTTATTTATTTTTAATATAACCATTATAGTGTTGGGAAGGGGTATCGCATTGTGGTTTTAATTTGCATTTCCATCATGACTACTGATGTTTGACATCTTTTCATGTGCCTGTTGACCGTTTGTATGCCTTGTCTGGAGAACAGTCCATGCAAGTCCTTTGTGCATTTCAAATATTGTGTTGCTCTTTTACTGAGTGGTAAAAGTTCTTGATATATTCTGGATAAAGACTCTTATCAAATATATAATGTGCCTAAATTTTCTTCCATTCTGTGGGCTGTCTTTTTACTTTCTGGATAGCCTCTTTTGATGTACAGAGGTTTGTAATTTTGAGAAACTCTAGATTATTTGTTTTTTTTTTTCATTGCTTGTGCTTTAGTGTCAGATCTAAGAAACTATTGCTAAATGCAAGGTCATGAATCCCTTGGTTTATTCCAGAGTACTGTTGTCCCTCAGTATCCACTGGGCTAGGGTTTAGGTCTGGCATTTGAGTCAGGTCAGGGTTTAAGGGTCAGGGGTCAGGGTTTGAGAGTCAGAGTAGAGGGTCTACAGGTCTGGGGTTAGAGTGTTAGGGTTAGAGATTAGGGCTCCTTAGTTTTGGGGTTAGGTTTAAGCATAACTGGCCCCCATTGCCCTTCCTTTCTCCTCTCTGAGGTCTCTAGGATGGATAGGATTTGCCCAGAGTCACACATGAGTCAGGGAGTTGAGCTGGACCACTGTTTTTCTATCCCCCAGTCCTGAGCTCTGAGAGAAGAATGAAATGTCTGTACTGTCTCTGAGTGTTTCAGATTGAACTCGATGTCAGTCAAGGGTTGTGGAGGGTGTCAGAAGTCATGCATGGTTTCTTCCTGCCCTCCCATCTGGGAAAGGTGGTGCTGGCCCTACTCTGCCTGGGCAGTCCCAGTTCCAGCAGAGTGCCCAGACAGGAGGGTACTCAGTGGACATGTGTGGATTAATGCAGGACTGGGTATAGCAACCTCCCAGCCCCCTGCCTACTTGAGGGCTGGTGGGGCCCTCCTGGGACTGCAGGCATCCCTTGTCCCATCTGAGTGGGTGTCAATAGACCATCAAGTCTCAGGCAGGACAGTCCTTGACCTCTGACCATTCAGGCAGGCATCTGTGGTCCTCTAGCTCAGTTCGGCCTGGGCCCTGTCAAGACCCCATGGACAATTAGTGAGCTGACCATGCTGCTGTGCAATGGAACAGCTACCTGGGCACTGTAGATATTCCTTTGAGATGTTTCAACTACCAACATCCATGTGGTTGAGAAAAGGGTCTCCCCTTCACAGCCTTCACAGCCTCATAGCCTGCCAAGAGAGGTAATAACCCTCTAAATATTTGAGTGTGTCCATTACACAACAACCATACAGCAGACCATGGCCCTGCAATCCTTTGTCCTTTTAGTTGTTAGAAATTTTGACATTCATATTCATTAAGAATCAAAGTTATGGGAGTAACTGGGCCTCCCAATGGGAGGTTCGCACTGAGATTGCATTGTCTTGGAGAGCCATATGCATCCATGTGGCCCCTGGAAATCCTGCCAATTATGGGTTCCATGGCATGGAATAATTCTTGAGCCTCCCATTACTTCATTGTACAAGAGTTTCCTTACCACCCTAGCACTTGGTTTCTTCCCTTAGTAAAGGAGATAGAAGAAACTGGAAAAGAAGCAGTATTGTTTTTCAGGGATGGGTAATTAATATGACCAGTGAGATGCCATAACTCAAGGGCTCCCACCTCTTAGGGGCAGGAATGAGGTCTTTGTGTCTTCTCAGGGCACATGGTCTGTTCTGGGTCAGCCTCTGAGATGTGAGGACCTGATGCCCCAAGGCAGGAGACTTGAGTTTACCAACAACAATTATCCTGCCTTTTCAGCAAGTGAAAGAACTCTTTGCAGTCTTGGGAGAGCACTCGTTGAGTAGCTGAAGCCCCTGACCCTAAGTGAACCCCTTCCTTCCTTTTGTGCCAGATGCTGGGCTGTGCATTGAGCTCTCATTGACATAGAATCTGCTGCTTTCTCCCAGCCAGCATCTGTTCTCATGCCCAAGTCTAGTACCTCAGTTTTCCTTTGGGAATTACATCTCACCTGCTTCCAGTGCAAATAGTTCCAGAAGGATGAGCCCATGTTCCACACAGCTCAAAGATGGGTTTACAACCCACATCTAGCCAGTCCCATTTTCCATCTTCTGGTGATGGGTCAAGGATGAGAATGAAACCCAAGCCAGGCCAAAGATATTCAAAACCATAACTTTTCTTACAACCCAAGAAGAGGAGCAACTTTTTCTTGGAAAAAGGATGGTGAGTGGTTGTCAGCCTAGAATTGCTCTTGGCCCAAGGGCAGTGAGAGAGACTGTGCCTGTGAATGGGGTCGCCCACAGACACTGAGCAGGACAAAGGTTTGGAGAGAAACAAGATCACACTGAGAGAGTGTGAGACACTGGACCTGCCAGGTCCAAATCCATTCTTAAACTTGCCACTTGCAAGTATTAATTTATTTCTACCCTTACAATACATACTAATTTATTTTACTTCAGTAAGTGTGTCCAGCTGCTGGGAATAAAAAAAGTCCTAGTTGACACATCCGAATCAGTAATCCCTGACGCATCCTCAGGTGTCCTCACTGGGTAGGCATGGCTGGGGGAGATGAAGACACTGGCTGGGGTCATATACTAGGGGAGCTGCCAAACAACTCTGTCACTGTTCCTTCCCTGTCCTGGGAGACGGAAACCCTGGAACAGTGATAGGATAACCAGTAGGGGAAGAGGTTCCTCAGAGGTTAATTAGTCTTTTTGTATTTTCCTTAATTTAGCGTCCATTTTGGTAATGTGTTTTTACAAGGAAATCACCCATTTCCTCTAGATTTCCAGTTTGTTACAATAGGTTTCTCTTATTTGACTTTTAATTTTTCCAGTCTAATTTTCTACAGAATCATCACAACTAATGAACAAATATTGATACTTTCTTATTAACTGAAGTCCCTATTCATGTTCCCTTTTTTATACCTTTCCTTGTTCCAGGGTCCCAAAGGACATGGGGTCATCATGTCTGTTTACTCTCTTCTGGGCATTGACAGTTGCTCAGACTCTCCTTATTTCTATGACCTTGACAGTGTGGAGGAGGATTAGTCAGGTATTGTGTAAACTGCCCTGCACTGGGATTTGCTTGGTATTTTTGTTGTAATTAGACTTGGCTTTGTAAAAGCAGATCACAGAGGTAAAGTGCTTTCTCTTCACTATATATCAAGAGAACAGGCTCTTAAGGGAACTTTTCACTTATATTCTTAACTTTGGTCACCAGGCTGAGGTAGTGTTTGTGAAGTTTTCACACAGTGAAGTTAATTTTTTCCCATGTTCATCCTGTGTGTCTTATTTAGGAGGAAGTCATAATGCAGAAGCCACACTTGAGGACAGAGTAGTTAGCTTCACATCCTTGATGGACAGCTGAGTGTTTATATGAATCGTTAGAAGCTTTCTGCATAGGAGAGTTCTATTTAACATCATTCATCATAAACTATGTAACTTATTGTTACCAGTTTGGACACATGAATAATTATTGTGAATTTTTGGGTATAATCCAGCACTACATTATTAGACTGCTTAGTTCATTCTTGCTTTGGCTGTTGAGTGCTTTCTCCACTTGCTCCTGTTTTCATTTTACATAATTTTTCTTTTGTGGGTTTTTAAAATTTTTGGTACTTCTTTACTTTCTGCTATTTTAAGATTATCCTGCTTCATATATTTACTGGCTCAGTCCTAGCATCATCCCTTTCTTCAAAGAGCCCTTGTTCCTTTTATTAGAGAATGGTATTAAAAAATTACATGTGGGGGGCTTCCCTGGTGGTGCAATGGTTGAGAGTCCGCCTGGCAATGCAGGGGGCACGGGTTCGTGACCCGGTCTGGGAAGATTCCACATGCCGCGGAGCGGCTGGGCCTGTGAGCCATGGCTGCTGAGCCTGCGCGTCCGGAACCTGTGCTCCGCAACGGGAGAGGCCACAGCAGTGAGAGGCCCGCGTACCGCAAAAAAAAAAAAAAAAAAAAAATTACATGTGGGAGCTAAATATGCTCAGCTGACAGTGCATGGAAATATATGCATGTATCCCAGCCTATACATATACACATAATTATAAAGATTTCCATGTGGAACTATGTGTATCTCTATTAGGCTAAAGATAGTTTATATTGATGTCTCCTACCTGATCTGTTATGACACGGATATTGTAACCTTCTCCCTTTGTTTGTCTGTGACTTCCCACTCCAGTGGTAAGAAAACTGGCTTCCACCATTTGTCATTAAATTCAGTGCTTGTTCCATTCGATTACTGATATAGTTGTTTCAGTACTATTAGTTACCACTCTCAATGGGAAAGAACTTACAGAGTCCACTGTGTGCGTACGGCATATTTTGCCTTTGGCCTACAGAGTCTGCTCATTTCCAGAGTTAACTTATGTCAGCGCATTTTGTCCCACCACAAACAGTGAGTTTTTTTCATACCTTTCTAAATCAGTTAGATTGTTTGTTACATTCTGTATGCCAGTCTTTGACACTCCCATATCCGAAGTAACTAAATTTGAATAGATTATAATTTACTTGTTGGGTTGTAAAAATCTGTGGGTGTAGACAAATGCATAACGACAGATATTCACCCCTAAAGTATCATACGGACCTTTTCAACCACAAATTCCATAAACTGTTTACCATGTCTGTTTTGCCTTTTCTAGAATGTCATATAAATGAGGTCATACAGTGTGTAGCTCTTCAGATTGGATTCTTTTACTTAGCAATATAAGTGTTAGATTCATCTTTTTTTTTTTTGCGTGGGTTGATGTTTCATTCCTTTGTATCTCTGAATACTATTGCATTGCATGTATATGAGAGGAAAAATAATTTTCCCTCTACCCTTCTATGTTCTTTATTGAGATTCCTGTTGTAATGAAAAGGAGATGAACTAGAGGAAAACAATCAGAAGTTTCATATATACCATGCATACCTCCTGTATACTTGAAAGATATCCAGGAAAACTTAGTCTGGCCCAAGCCATTGCCTTAAAGGCTACCTTCAGCTAAGAACAGAAGAAAGATGTTAGGGAATGGAGGAAGCCATTTAAGGGAGGTTATTAGGCAAAGCACAGTAAACACAGGTATGGTTGTTACGCAGATTTACATCCAGACCTATTTCACTGACAAGCTTTTTTTAAAAAATATTTTATATTTGGCTGTGCCAGGTGTTAGTTGCAGCATGTGGGATCTAGTTCCCTGACCAGAGATCAAACCCAGGCCCCTGCATTGGGAGTGTGGAGTCTTAACCACTGGACCACCAGGGAAGTCCCAACAAGTTTTTCTTGCTATTTAGTCATCATTCAATCTCTGGTCCAGAGAGGGACATACCCTTATGAATGGAAATATCCTTAATAAATGTAAATTTACCTCATAAAAGGGCATTTTCTACTTGGTTTTCAAAGATTCTCCTGGGTCTGCTGTTTTTTAAATTAATCGGTCCAAAATAATCCTTTTGTCAAATGGGCATATTTTGGGGTGGTGTATTCTGCTCCCCTTGACATGTACGTGCCCTAATTTGCTTACGAATTCATCTACAAAGGACATCCTGATATCTTTAAGCTTTTAGCCATTATGAATAGAGCTGCTGTGCATTACCTGATGCTAGTTTTTGTTTGAACACAGGTTTTCAAAGCGGTTGTCTAAATACAAGAGGTACTCTTCCTGGATCCTAAGGTGAGACTATTTAGATTTGGAAAAAACTGCCAAACCGTCTTCCAAAGTTGGTTGTACATGCATTCTACCAGCATCTTGAGTATATTCTTGTATGCTTATGTAGTATCTGTTTATCTTCTTTGGACAGGTGTGTGTTTCATTCTTTATCAAATTTTAATGACATTGTTTGGTATAATTTGAGTATACACCCTTTATTAGATATGTGTTTTGGAAATACTTTCTTCCAGTTTGTGGTTTGTCTTTTGGTTTTCTGAATAAGTTCTTTCATAGAGTTGAAATTTTTAATTTTATAAAGTCCACATTATCAATTATTTATCTTTTGTTGATAGACTTTTGGTGTTGTGTGTTTAAAATGCATCACCAGACCCAAGGTCATGTAGATTTTCTTTTTTTAAAAAAAATAAATTTATTTATTTATGGCTGTGTTGGGTCTTCATTGCTGCATGCGAGTTTTCTCTAGTTGTGGCGAGCAGGGGCTACTCGTCATTGCCATGCACAGGCTTCTCATTGCGGTGGCTTCTCTAGTTGTGGAGCATGGGCTCTAGGTGCACGGGCTTCAGTAGTTGTGGCATGTGGGCTCAGTAGTTGTGGTGCGTGGGCTCTAGAGTGCAGGCTCTGTAGTTGTGGAGCACAAGTTTAGTTGCTCTGAGGCGTGTGGGATCTTCCCAAACCAGGGCTCGAACCTATGTCCCCTGCATTGGCAGGCAGATTCTTAACCAGTGCACCACGAGGGAAGTCCTAGATTTTCTTTTTTCTTCTAGAATTTTTATACTTTGGTAATTTAAACTTGTCTATGGGCACTTCTGAGTGAATTTTGGTTTACGTTGTAAAGTTTGTGTCTACATTCATTTCATTACATATGGTTTCTAATTAATTGTTCCTTAACCATGTTTTGAGAAGATACAGTGAGATACTTGGCTCCATTTCAGTTTGGATTTCCAAACTTAGTATATACAGCAAAACAGCATTCTGGGTGAGGCCTCTGAGTTTGTGAGTGTGGTGCTCCTGGCACTTCTCTGACATCCCACAGGGGGCGACGAACCCACCTGTCTGACCCTGGAGACACAGGTGCATCCAGCACATAGACTTTGCTCTGTGACAAGCAGACAGGAGTTTGTCTCCTGTCAGGGCTTAGGTTTCTGGATCATGGGCCAGTGTCTACACTGACTGGAGCTGGCTTTTCTTAGGACCCACTGGTGAGAAGATGCCATGAGAGGAAAAAATGAGAAAGTGTGGAGAATCTTCCTGTGCAGCTGACTGCTGGGTGGGTAGGGTGCATCTTCAGAGACTTAGGAGAGAAAGGGTTTAATGTGGAATACTGTGTGGTTTTAGTTTTATGTGCAGTGTAGATAGTGACCAGTGTCGTTCTTTGGGGCCTGGTGTCTAGTTTTCCTGGCACTGTGTGTTGATGGCTTTGGGTAGAATAAACATTTTATTAATAGTCATTTTTCTGATGGATGAGCATGGAATGTTGTTTTCTATTGTGTCTTCAATTTCTTTATCAATGCTTTATAGTTTTCTGAGTATAGGTCTTTCATGTCCTTGGTTAAATTTATTCCTAAATAGTTTGTTCTTATGATGGAGTTGTAAATGAGATTGTTTTCTTAATTTTTCTTTCTGATGATTCTTTTTAAGTGTATAGAAACAAAACTGGTTTGTGCATATTGATTCCATATTTTGCAACTTTACTGAATTTATTTTTTAACATTTTTTTGAAGTAATGTGAAAAATTGTAATGTTAAAATCTCACTGTTTCTACTGCATCCCCGGTAATCTGCAGGACCCAAGACATGGTACCTACTGATATACTCCTCTCACGGTGACTTTTTAAAAAAACCTTATTTATTTCATTTATTTTTGGCTGTGTTGGGTCTTTGTTGCTGTGCATGGGCTTTCCCTAGTTGTGGTGAGTGGGGGCTACTCTTCGTTGCAGTACACGGGCTTCTCATTGCAGTGGCTTCTCTTGTTGTGGAGCACAGACTCTAGGCATGAGGAATCAGTAGTTGTGGTGCATGGGTTCTAGAGAGCAGGCTCAGTAGTTGTGGCACAGGAGCTTAGTGCTCCACTGCATGTGGGATCTTCCTGGACCGGGAGTTGAGTCCGTGTTCCCTGCATTGGCAGACAGATTCTTAACCACTATGTCACCAGGGAAGTCCCTCCCACTGTGCCTCTTAATACCATGTGGACTCCTACAAAGGAAATAACAATCACAACCGTGGTTGAACTTTGGGTAAGTCTTGGCCTCTATAACAAAGTTTGATGGCTGTCTTATCTGATTTTCTGGCATGGTACTGACATGGTTGTTTTGAAAAATAATTCACTTTCCAGTAATTTAAAATGTAAAGAAAAGTTTCAGTGATGGCAAAAGTACTCACATTTGCCACTTCACACAAAATACTCAGTGTGTTTTACCCAAAACAGTGTTACCCTCCTTAGGAATCAACACATAACCCCTAAATGAGGAAATCATGATGCCGACATTATAATTTAGAACACAGGCCCACATCAACTTTCGCCTGTTGTCCCAACTGTATAAAAATGTCTTTTTCCATCCCGATACAGTTTTCTTTTTCTGGAACAATTACTGAGTTTTTCCCTCATTTGGACAACCTTGATGGATTTAAAGCAGACAAGATGAGTATGGGATCTGGGTGGCCTTTCCTGTATGGCTTGTTTCACTAAGGATGTTTTTCATGTATATTTATGTTGTAAGAAATAGCAGCACTACACTTTTTTTTTCATTGTCATTAAAAATACAAAACATGACATTTACCATTTAATTCATTTTATGTATACACTTGTGGTATTGACTGCCTTCATATAGTTGCACAAACAAGTTAACTAACATGTGTAGCTCCTGTGTGCATGGGAGATACCCAGGAAATTGAGTAACACCCAGAAATGGCCTAAGACATCACCTTAAATACCATCTTCATCTCAAAGAAAAAAAAGGAAGGGTATGGTTGTTTCTGTCTACATTCATTTGATTGCATATGGTTTCCAATTGATTGTCCTATAACTAGTTTTGGAGAAGTCATGGGATAGTTGGCTTCATTTCAGTTTGAATTTCCAAATTTAGTGGATTCTGCAGGCTTGATACAAGTTTTACGAATGATATTGGATCAGGACATCCCATGGTATAACTGGTATTAATGGTTTGTTCAACAATTAAAGTTCTGTGTGATATGAGTTCAGCCTGGAGTAATCCTGGTTAGTTTCTATCTGTTATACATTTGTCCCAGGATGAAAGGACAAGAAAAACAAGGCCTACTTTATAGAAGTGTCTTCAAACTAATTGATGGTATAATCTCCACCTAATTTTTTTTAAATTTATTTCATTGAAGTATAGTTGACTTACAATGTTGTGTTAATTTCTGCTGTACAACAGTGATTCATATATATATATATACATACATATACACACACACATACTGTTTATTACATATATTCATATGGTTTACTACAGGGTATTGAATATAGTGCTGTACAGTAAGACCTTGTTGTTTATCCATCCTATATATAATAGTTTGCATCTGCTAATCCCAAACTCCCAATCCTTCCCTCCCCCGTCCTCCCCTTGGCAACTACAAGTCTCCTTTCTATATCTGTTAGTCTGTTTCTGTTTTGTAGATTCATTTGTGTCTCATTTTAGATTTCACATATAAGTGATATCATATGGTATTTGTCATTCTCTGTCTGACTTCACTTAGTATGACAATCGCTAGATCCATCCATGTAGATGCAAATGGCATTATTTCACTCTGTTTTATGGCTGAGTAATATCCCATTGTATATATGTATCACATCTTCTTTATCCATTCATCTGTTGATGGACATTCAGGTTGCTTTCATGTCTTGGCTATTGTGAATAGTGGTGCTATGAACATAGTGGTGCATGTGTCTTTTCAAATTATAGTTTTGTATGGATATGTGCCCAGGAGTGGGATTGCTGGTTCATATGGCAATTCTATTTTTATTTTATTTATATTTTTATAAATTTATTTATTTTATTTTTATTTTTGGCTGCATTGGGTCTTCGTTGCTGTGCACAGGCTTTCTCTGGTTACGGTGAGCAGGAGCTACTCTTTGTTGCAGTGTGCGGGCTTCTCATTGTGGTGGCTTCTCTTGATGGGAGCATGGGCTCTAGGCACACGGGCTGCAGTAGTTGTGGCACATGGGCTCAGTAGTTGTGGCACATGGGCTCAGTAGTTGTGGCTTCTGGGCTCTAGAGCGCAGGCTCAGTAGTTGTTGTGCATGGGCTTAGTTACTCCACGGCATGTGGGAACTTCCTGAGCCAGGGCTCCAATCCGTGTCCCTTGCATTGGCAGGTGGATCCTTAACCACTGCGCCACCAGGGAAGCCCCAGCAACTCTATGTTTAGTTTTTTGAGGAACCTCCATACTGTTTCTCATAGTGGCTGCAGCAAATTACATTCTGACCAACAGCATAGGAGGGTTTCCTTTTCTCCACACCCGCTCCAGCATTTATTTGTAGACTTTTTATTGATGGCCATTTTGACCACTATGAGGTGATACCTCACTGTAGTTTTGATTTGCATTGTTCTGATAATTAGCGACGTGGAGCGTTTTTCATGTGCCTATTGGCCATCTGTATGCCTTCTTTGGAGAAATGTCTATTTAGACCTTCTGCCTACTTTTTGATTTTTTTTGAGTTGTATGAGCTGTTTCTATATTTTAGAAATTAGGCCCTTGTTTGTCACATCATCTGCAAATATTTTCTCCCAAACAATTAACACAGGTGTGGGACAGCTGTATACCCACACGCAGAAGAATAAAGTTGGACCCTTACCTGCCCCCCCATCCCATATACAAAATCAACACAAAATGGATCAAAGGCCTAGATGTAAGAACCAAAATTATAAAACTCATAAAACATGAGAGTAAATCTTCATGACCTTGGATTTGGCTATGATTTCTTAGATCTGCTACCAAAAGCACAAGCAACAAAAGATAAAATAGATGAATTGGGCTTCCTCAAAATGAAAAACTATTGTGTATAAAAGGAACAAGGAATAAGATAATCCACCATCCAAAATGGCACAAGATGTTTGCAAACCATGTGTCTGATAAAGGACTGTAGCCCACCAGCCAAGCCCCCAGTGGTCCAGTGGAGTGTCTGTGTGGCCCCTCCCGTCCTAGGTGATCAGGAGATTTCAGACCCCACAGCACCCAAGGGCCGGACACTGGTCATCCTCAGCACCCTAAAGGAGTGAGTGATGGATTGTTTTGAGCCCACATTCCCTCCCATTACTGCCCTCAAAGGCTGAAGGCTTCAGCATGCCTCCAGAAGGACACAGAGTATTTGCAAATCTTTGAGAACCAAGAGAAGAGTCTTCACTTTTCTGAAAAGGGCATCTTATAATTTCACAAGATGAACATTTTCAATCTGGCTCCCAGGGGTGCCCTCTCACCTTCTTTATTTCTCTGAAAGTGGGCATGGTGGTTTGGCTGTCCCCAATCCCCACACCAGGTGACAAGGCCAGTGGGACCAGCTCCTGGTGGTCCTTAGCTTCATTGGAGATTAACCCAGACTCTCAGCCTGAGATTAAACTTGGACGCCCTTGCTTCTCCCCATCACGAATTCTCATCTCCTGCCCTGTCTCTTTTCCTCTTGCTTTTCAGAATCTGGTTTACCTGATGGTCACCACTCACAGTTCCCTCATAATGCAGAGATTTCTCCTCGAAAGAAAGGTTCTGGAAAAATCAGAGGGATAAATAAAGAATGCAGATGATTTCTGCCTTGTGCTGATGCCCAAGAGGATGATGAGAATGAGTGTTTTCGTTAGAATTTTAATGTGGCAAATAATTTATATTATAAATATGCCAATGGGGAGATCCATCTAAAAAATGTTAGAGGTAACTCCAAGGGTTTTACAACAAACGAGGACACTGAACCCTGTGTCCAGACACTGGCTGAGCGATTGCTACCCTGAGCCGCAGTCCCCTGGAGGGTGGAGTGGTCCTGACCCTCCTCCTGCAGGTCAGCCTACTCAGGCATATCCCACGTGGGACCACTGCATCGCAGAATCTTATTTAGAGTGGCCAATGGCAGGCAGCTGGCTAGAGATGTGGTCAAGAGAAAACTGCCCATCAGCCTGGGACAACCCCAGAGTGAGGCCTTAGTAAGGGCCAGTGTCATGTCATTAGTTAGGGCCAGCAGCACCAGGGCCAAAGTTAAGACCATTGTCAGGGCATTAGTGAGGGATATAATTAGGGTGTTAGTTAGGTAAAGAGTCAGGTCATTAGTTACAGACAGTGGCAGGGCCTCAGGTAGAGCCTTAGTTAAGAAGAGCATCGGAGCTTCACCAATGTAAGGGACAGCATGAGGATGTGAGTTAGGGCCAGCCACCAGGCCTTAGTTAGGGATAGTGTCAGGACCTCAGAGAAAACTTGAGGGCCTTAATATAAGACAGTTTAGGCCATTAGTTAGGGACACATCAGAGACTTTCTTAGGGACATATTCAGGGCCTTAGTAATGGTCAGGATCGGGGTGTTATTTAGTGACAGTAAATGCTATGAGGGACAGCTTCAGGGCCATAGTTAGGGACAGTGTCAGGGCCTCAGTTAAAGATAACTTAGGGCCTTAGTAAGAGAGAATTCAGGCCGTTAGTTAGGGATATCATAAGAGACTTTCTTAGGTACATTTTCAGGACCTTAGTTATGAACATGATCAGGGCGATAGTGTCAGATATCTCAGTCTATTAGGGTCACTGTCAGGGACTTAGTTAGAAATAGTTCAGGCTGTTCCTTAGGTATATTCTCATGGACTTAAATAATGCCAGAATCAGAGCTGTAGGTAGGGCCAGTGTCAGGGTGTTATTGTGGGATGTCTGCAGCTATTAGGGACATCGTCAGGGTATTAGTTAGGGAAAGAGGCAGGCCATTATTGTAGACAGTGTCAGGGTCTCAGGTAGAGACAGCATCAAGGCCTTAGTTAGGAAGAGCATCAGGGCCTTAGTTAGGGACAGTGTCAGGACCTCAGAGAAAACTTGAGGGCCTTAGTAAGAGAAAGTTCAGGCTGTTAGTTAGAGACACCTCACAGACTTTTTTAGGGACATATTTAAGACCTTAGTAATGGACAGGATCAGGACATTATTTAGTGACCACTTAGGCTCTGAGGGACAGCATCAGGACCTAAGTTAGGGAGACCATCAGGGTCTTAGGGACAGGGTTAGGGACTATGTAAGTTATAGTTCAGACCATTAGCTTGAGACAGCATCAGGGGCTTTCTTAGGGAGAATGTCAAGGCTTCAGTTAGAGATAATTTGCAGGCCTTAATTAGACACAATTCAGGCTGTTACTTAGGGACATCTTCAGAGCCTCAGTTAGGGACAACATCAGGGTGATAGTTAGGGAAGGAGTCAGGCCATTACTATAGATGGTGTCAGTGACTCAGGTAGAACGTGCATCAGGGCCTTAGGGACAGGGTCAGAGACTTACTTAGGGACATATTCAGGGCCTTAGTTATAGACAACATCAGGGCATTATTGAGAGATATATGAGGCTATTGGGGACAGCATCATGGTGTTAGGGAAAGAGTTGGGGCATTATTACAGACAGTGTTAGTGCCTTAGGTAGAGACATCATCATAACCTTAGTTAGGAAGAGGGTCAGGGCCTTGGCTAGAGACAGGGTCAGGGCCTTGGCTAGAGACAGGGTCAGGCCAACAGTGAGGGCATCTAAGGCTATTAGGGACATCGTCAAGGCCTTAGACTGGGTCAGCATCAGGGTTGTTGTGTCGACCAGTGTCAGGGCATTAATGAGGGACAAAATTAGGGTGTTAATTAGGGAACGAATCAGGTCATTAGTTGCAGGCAGTTTTAAGGCCTCAGGTAGAATCAGCATCAAGGCCTTAGTTAGGAAGAGCATCAGGGCCTCAATTAGGTTCAGCATCAGGACGTTAGTTAGGGCCAGCAACAGGGCCTTAGGGACAGTGTTGTCGAAACCTCAGAAATAACTTGAGGGCCTTAGTAAGAGACAGTTCAGGCCGTTAGTTAGGGACACTTCAGAGACTTTCTTAGGGACATATTCAGGGCTTTACTAATGGACAGGATCAGGGTGTTATTTAGTGACAGACTAGTCTATGAGGGAAAGCGTCAGGGCCCAAGTTAGGGAGAGTGTCAAGGTCTTAGGGACAGGTTTGGGTCTTCATAAGTTATAGCTCAGGCCATTATCTTGAGATAGCATCAGGGGCTTGGCTAGGGAGGATATCAAGGCTTCAGTTAGAGATAACTTGAGGGACGTAATTAGACACAGTTCAGGCTGTTACTTAGGGACATTATCAGGGCCTTAGTTAGGACTAGTGTCAGGGCGTTAGTTAGGGACAAAGTTAGGTTGTTAGTTAGGGAAAGAGTCAGGTAATTAGTTACAGATAATGTTAGCGCCTTAGGTAGACATTGCATCAAGTCCTTACTTAGGAAGAGCATCAGGGCCTCAGTTAGGGACACTGTCTGGTCATTAATAGGACCAGCCTCAGAGTGTTAGGTAGGGCCATTGTCAGGACACTAGTTAGGGGCAGCTTCAGGGCCTTAGTTAGGGACAGTATCAGGGCCTCTGTTAGAGAAAACTTAAGACCCTTAGTAAGAGACAGTACAGGTGTTAGTTAGGGACATTGTCAGGGCCTTAGTTAGAGACAGTGTCAGGGACTTAGTGATAGCATCAGGGCCTTAGTTATTGATAGTATCAGGGCCTACATTAGGGACAGTGTCAGCATCGATTTAGGGACATGTCAGGGCCTTAGGGAAAGTGTCAGGGCCTTTGTTAGCACCAGTGTCATAGCATAATTAGGGAAAAAGTTAGGCCATGAGTTAAAGACAGACTTAGGGAATTAGAGACAGCGTCATGGTCTTAGTTAGGACCAGCGTCAGGACATTAGCTAAGGATAGTGTCAGGACCTTAGTTATTGACAGCATCAGGGCCTACGTTAGGGACAGCAACAGTATCTAGTTAGGATCAGCATCAGGGCCTTAGTTACAAACAGTGCCTCAGCCATTATGAGAATAATATATTCTGTTGTTTATAAACTATCAAGTCTCTGGTATTTCATTTTAGCAGCCAAAGAGCTGGCTGAGGATAAATATCCCTTAGCTTGAATACCTATCAAAAGAAACCTTCAAATCTCAAAAGAAAAGAGAAAATGGGCTGGAAAGAAACCAACAGAACCTAATAATCAATAATTGTGGAACAACTAAAAATGCTATGACATATACATAATGGGTATAGCAAGAGAAGAATAAAGATAGAAAACAGAAAATATTTTTAAATGACTGAGAATTTCCTCAAATGAATGCCTGACACCAAAACACAATGTGGGAACTGAGACAAAAACATGAATAGTAAAGAAAACTACTGACCAATATCTCTCCAGAACATAGGTGAAAAAATCCTCAAAAAATACTAACAAATTGAATCCAACAATGTTTTGACAGACCTGTATACCATGAATGAGAAGGATTTATCCCAGGTATGCAAGGCCTGTTCCACATTCTAAAATCAAATTGCAGCCATCATATTAACAACCTAAAGAAGAAAACTATATTATCATATCAATAGATGCAGAAGACTTTTTAAAAATATCCAACACTCACTCTTCATGAAAACTCTCAGTAAAATAGAAATAAATAGGAGTTTTCTCAAGTTGATAACAAAAATCTACAAAAACTTTCACCTCACATTGTGCTTAGTGGTAAGAAACATGAAACTTTCCCACTAAACTCAGTTAAAAATCAAGGATGTCCCTTGCTCATGCAATAAGGCAAGAAAAGAAATAAAATACAGATTGTGTAGAAAAATAATAAGAAAAGCAACCTAGTTAAAAAGTGGACCAACACAATTTACAGCCACCTCACCAGAGAATACAGACACTTTGCATGTAAGTATATGGAAGATTAATCCAGATTACATGCTGTCATTAAAATGCAAGTTAAAAATACAATGATATATACCACTACATAACTCTTAGACTGGCCAAAATGTGGAACAATGACAGCAACAAATGCTGTAGAGAATGTGGAGCAATAGGAACTATCTTTCATTGCTGGTGGAAATGAAAAATAATAGAGCTACTTTGGAAGACAGATTGACACTTTCTACAACATTGAACATACTCTTACTATACAATCCAGAAAGTGTTCTCATGGATGTATACTGAAAGGAGTTAAAAACATTTGTTCATACAAAATCTGCATATGGATATTTTTAGCACATTTATTCAATATTGCCAAAATGTGAATGAAACCAAGGTGTCCTTCAGTAGATGAATGGAAAAATATACTCTAGTATATTCTGGGAATGGAATAATATTCAGCACTAAAAAAGTAAAGTATCAAGCCATAAAAATATATGGGAAATTCTTTTTTTTCTCTTTTGAAGTATAAATGATTTAAAATAATGTTAGTTTCTGTTGTACAGCATACTGAATTTTTTTTGCAGATTCCATTCCATTATAGGTTATTACAAGATATTGAATAAAATTCCCTGTGCTATACAGTAAATCCCTGTTGCTTATCTATGTTATGTATAATAGTTTGTATATGTTAATTCCATACCCTAATTTGTTCCTCTTCCCCTCCCTTTCCCCTTTGGTAACCATAAGTTTCTTTCTATGTCTGTGAGTGTGTTTCTCTTTTGTATATAAATTTATGTATTTCTTTTTAGATTTCACCTATAAGTGATCATATAGCATTTGTCTTCCTTTGTCTTATTTCATTAAGTGTAATGCTCTCTAGGTCCATCCATGTTGCTTTAAGTAGCATTGTTTTATTCTTTTTTATGGCTGAGTAATATTCCATTATACAGGTACATAAAGCACATCTTTAAAAAATAATTAATTAATTTCTGGCTGCATTGTGTCTTCGTGGCTGCGTGCGGGCTTTCCCTAGTTGCAGCAAGCGGGGGCCTCTCTTTGTCATGGTGTGTGGTCTTCTACTTGCAGTGGCTTCTCTTGTTGTGGAGCAGGGGCTCTAGGCACATGGGCCTCAGCAGTCGTGGCACGCAGGCTCAGCGGTTGTGGCTCACAGGCCCAGTTGCTCCACAGCATGTGGGATCTTCTCAGACCAGGGCTCGAACCCGTGTCCCCTGCATTGGCAGATGGATTCTCTACCACTGTGCCAGCAGCCAAGTCCCTACCACATCTTTTTTTTTTTTTTTCCAGTACGCGGGTCTCTAACTGTTGTGGCCTCTCCCATTGCAGAGCACAGGCTCCGGACGTGCAGGCTCAGCGGCCATGGCTTACGGGCACAGCTGTGCCGCGGCATGTGGGATCTTCCCAGACCGGAGCACGAACCCGTGTCCCCTCCATCGGCAGGCAGACTCTCAACTGCTGCGCCACCAGGGAAGCCCCCTACCACATCTTCTTAAGTCAATAGTCTGTTGATGGTAACCTGGATTTTTTCAGTGTCTTAGCTACTGTAAATAGTGTTGCTATCAATATAGGGGTGTAAGTATCCTTTCAGATTAGTGTTTTTGTTTTTTTCAGATTTATACCAAGTAGTGGAATTACTGGATCATATGGTAGCTTTTAGTTTTTTAAGGAATCTCCAAACTCTTTTCCATAGTGGCTGGAATTCTTTTTGTTGTTGTTGTTGTTGTACGCGGGCCTCTCACTGTTGTGGCCTCTCCCGTTGCGGAGCACAGGCTCCGGACGCGCAGGCTCAGTGGCAATGGCTCACGGGCCCAGCCGCTCCGCGGCATGTGGGATCTTCCCGGACCGGGGCACGAGCCCATGTCCCCTGCATCGGCAGGCGGACTCTTAACCACTGCACCACCAGGGAAGCCCCCTACCACATTTTCTTAAGTCAATAGTCTGTTGATGGTAACCTGGATTTTTTCAGTGTCTTGGCTACTGTAAATAGTGTTGCTATCAATATAGGGGTGTAAGTATCCTTTCAGATTAGTGTTTTTGTTTTTTTCAGATTTATACCAAGTAGTGGAATTACTGGATCATATGGTAGCTTTTAGTTTTTTAAGGAATCTCCAAACTCTTTTCCATAGTGGCTGGAATTCTTTTTTTTTTTTTTTGTGGTACACGGGTCTCTCACTGTTGTGGCCTCTCCCATTGTGGAGCACAGGCTCCCTACGCGCAGGCTCAGCGGCCATGGCTCATGGGCCCAGTCGGTTCGCGGCATGTGGGATCTTCCCGGACCGGGGCACGAACCTGTGTCCCCTGCATCGGCAGGCGGATTCTCAACCACTGCGCCACCAGGGAGGCCCTGGAATTCTTAAATGCATATTACAAGGTGAAAGAAACCAGTATGAAAATGGTACAAGATATATTATTCCAAAGATATGATATTATGTTAAAGACATATGTATAAGACAGTTAAAATTTCAGGGTTGCCCAGGGTGGCAGAGATGGGGCAATGAATAGCTTAAGTCTAGAGAATTCTCAGGATAATTAAAATAATCTGTATAATACTATTGATATAATGATGGATTCTTGTCATTATGCATTTGTCCAATCCCACAGAATGTACATCACTAAGGAAGAACCATAAGGTAAACTATGGTCTTTGAACAAGTATGATGTATCAACGTAGATCCATTGATGATACAAATGTACCACTATTTTGTAGGGTGTTGAGCATCAGCGGCCTATACCTGTGTGGGAACAGGAAGCATATGGGAAATCTCTGTCATGTTTTCACTTTTGCTATGAACCTAAATGGCTTTTTAAACAATCACTTAAAATTTAAATATTTACATTGGTATGTGGAGAATGAAATGCTTATTGGCATATATTAAAAGATACCAAAACTAAAAATAGAACTACCATATTACCCAGCGATTCCACTCCTGGGTGGATAACAAAAACAACCCCAAAACACGAATTCAAAAAGATACATGCACCTCAATGTTCATAGCAGCAGTTTTTACAAATACCAAGATATGGAAGCAAGCTAAGTGTTCATCAACAGATGAATGGATAAAGAAGACGTGATATATATACACACAATGCCATCCTACTCAGCCATAAAGAACATAAAAGTTTTCCATTTTCAGCAACATGGGTGGAGTTGGAGGGCATTATACTAAATGAAATAAGTCAGACAGAGAAAGACAAGTACTGTGTGATATCCCATGTATGTGGAATCTAAAAAGTACAACAAATCCGTAAATATAACAAAAAAGAAAACACAGATATATAGAACAAACTAGTGGTTACCACTGGAGAGTGTGAAGGAGCAATATAAGGGTTAGGAAGTGGGAGGTACAAATATTGGCTGTGGGTGGGGATGTATTTTACAAAACAGAGAAAATAGCCAATATTTTATAATAACTATAAATGAAAAGTAAACTTTTTAAATTATATAAATATTTATTTATTTATTTATTTTATTGAGCAGAGTTCCCTGTGCTATACAGTAGGTCCTTGTTGGTTACCCATTTTAAATATAGCAGTGTGTACATGTCAAACCCAAACTCCCTAACTATCCCTCCCCCCTCCGAATTCTATTTTTTTAAAAGTTTATTTTTTTTCTTATTAGTCATCTATTTTATACACAACAGTGTATACATGTCAATCCCAATCTCCCAATTCATACCACCACCACCACCACCACCCCCGCCACTTTCCCCCCTTGGTGTCCATACGTTTATTCTCTACTTCTGTATCTCAATTTCTGCTCTGCAAACTGGTTCATCCGTACCACTTTCTAGGTTCCACATATATGCGTTAATATACGATATTTGTTTTTTCTCTTTCTGACTTACTTCATTCTGTATGACAGTCTCTAAATCCATCCACATGTCTACAAAAGACCCAATTTCATTCCTTTTTATGGCTGAGTAATATTCCATTGTATATATGTACCACATCTTCTTTATCCATTCGTCTGTCAATGGGCATTAAGGTTGCTTCCATGACCTGGCTAAACTTTTAAAATTGTATAAAAATTTAATTTTTAGAAAAGAATAAAATAAAAATTTTAAATGATTCAATATTCTCAAAGAATATTTGAAAAAGTAGATATGCTTTTCCCTAATTTTTATTTAATTAGTGCGCTTTAAAGATGTGAGAAAGTATAAAGTGGGGATTGGGAGAACAAACTGTGACACTACAGTTTATAACACACACAATAAACAAATTATTCTGATCTGTTGATTCATTTATAATGTGCTTTATTACTCAATATAGATCACGACTTTTTTTGTTAATCAGATGTGCATTCATGGCATTATTTTCAAAAGTTTCTGTCCATCCCCAACCCAAAATGTTAATCCACCCTCCATTGCTGCCTTCAGTTTATTTTCAAACAAATCTGTGATGTAAACAACTTTGTGCCCTGCATCTTTTGGGGTATGGAGTCTCAGCTCACCTGAGGACTGGTGGTCATGCTCTGCCCCCCGGGAAGTCTTGTGGGTCAAGTGGGCCCTGAGAGGAGAGGGGGCTAGAAGACCTGAGGACTAAGGGTAACTTTGGGTAGATTTCTAAGAGTGACCCCTCACTCATCCCTAAACCCACCACATGATTTCCACCAACACAGCAGCATCTACCTTAGGCAACAGCAAGGCCACACCCATTCCTGGAGGAGCTCATCCCCTAGGAATAAGGCCCAGGGAACCTGCACTTCTGGAAGTTCTTAACCCAAACCTCTATGCTACGCAGTGGTCTCAGGTGTGCTATGCCTGATATCTCTAGCTCAGTGCTGTTGAATACGGGTCTGAGGGAGTAACATCTGCTCCAACAAAAAACTTGTTAAAGATGCCATTTCATCAGCCCTACAGGAGGATCATAACTTACAGTGGGACACTGAGTCCCCCCAAATTTGTATGCAGTTTGAAGCTGCAGAAGAAATGTTTGCTACGTGGTTCCCGTGCAGTTTCCCGTTAGTACTACATGATGAGTATTTAGAAATAACATCATCTGTGCCCTCCCCACAGAGTCTGTCTATTGATCTGGGTGGGAGCATCCGTGTTGTTTTAACTCTAGGTGATTCTAATGTGAGGCCAGGTTTAAGCCCGAGGGCTGCTGGGTAATGGGTAAGAGTTGCTTCCAGTCTTTTGTCCTTCTTCCTTTGGGGAGGCATTGGTGTCTGCTCTACATGGGACTGGAAGGGGCAGAGCATTATAGTCCACTTACTCTGTGCTGTAGCAGAGTTTCTGAGCATCTGCTTGAGGGGAGAGTATGTGTAGACAGGAAAGAAAAAGCTCACAGTTTGGTCTCCATTCAGGGGCTCATCGTTCCTGAATCTCTCTTTTTCAAGAGGTAGGCATTTCAGCGTTTCAAGGTCCTTTTGTCTGTGGCTGTGGTGGGAACAGGTGAAGGAGCTGTGCTGATGGTGCTGAAGGCATATTCTCAACATGCTGATGTGGTTCCTTGACATAATGTCCATGACAAAACGACCAGAGCAGGAAGAAGTTGAGGAGGGAATGGCAGCTTCTCAGGTGACTGTCCTGTCCTGGGTCAGAGGCTGTGTCTGCTTTTCCTTCTGAAATTTCATGGATTACAAACCTACAAACTTTTAATATTCTACTTCTGATGTTGCGGCCTTGCAAAGTTGTTTTTCAACTACTTATTTTTTTCCTTCTTATGATAGTCAAAGTCCACTCTTTAGAATACCTCTCCCCTGTGATCCAGAGCCTTTTCTCCATTGTCTGCATCCAGGCTCCCTAAAGAGTATGGAGAATTCTCACTATGAATAAATGACATTCAACTATTGAAATGATTCTCTTTGTGAAAGATCAACATGGGAAGGCAGTAATATCTAAAATGCCCTATGGCATAATTTCAGATGCTGGATATTAGTGAAGAAGGGAAAGTGGAATGATTAATGTACATCTGAATACAACAGAAACGTCAGCTTATCACAGCAGGATTAAGAAAATGCTCTTTTAAGTGCGATGGCATTAGTGGACCAGATAACTCAAGGTTCTGGGAGAAAAAGTAATTAGGAGAGATTTGCTCTGTATATTGATAAGAAAGACTACTTAAATACAGTGTAACAGTCAGGGAACATGGGAGGTATATGTGGACTGAAAGTGACATTTTTTTCATGATAGTTTCAGATTATGATTTTCTTATGTATTTTCACCCAGAATACCACAGTAGTGATAATGTTTCTTGTGAGCTTCAGTCACCTGATAATCATTTGTCCCATTACCCCTGATGTTCACTGGTTCAGGTGCTTTCTGCAAGATTCCTCCACTATGAAGTTCATATATTTTATCTTTAGTAAATGTCTGGTGTGATTCTCCGAGAAACTGTGCATAAACCATCAAGGTAAATCTGGAAAATTCCATTTCTTCTTAGTTTGGTTTTTTTTTGTTTTTTTTGCTTGTAGTTTTCTTTGGAAAATGAACATTGTCACCTTTGTTTATTAAAGATATTGGCTTTTCAACTGGAGGTTGTAATTGGCCAAGCCTTGTTCTTGTAAGTTTCCGTTGTACTCCATACTCAGGTAACAGATACTCTTCTTTATCACTTCTTTGTATTTTCAAAAAAGTTTACAAGAATCTCATTATTAATGTATGCTCAACTGTGTTTAATTTATGAAATAAAGCTCAACTCAAATAATTTTTCAAAGAAATCAGAGATTAAGAACCAATAGCTCTAACTAATTTTATATCATTGTATGTCTCCCTTAGTGTATTTATAATATACAAAGTGTATCACCCACAAGTAGATTTATATGATTTGCCCAATTAAAAATGGTTCATATTAATTCTTCTTTAAAGGTTTGTTAGAATTCACCTGTGAATCCATCTAGTGTTGGTATTTTTTTATTGGGAGGTTTTTAAGAACTGATGCAGTCTCCTTAACAGTAATTTGGTCTGTTCAGATTGTTTCATTTCTTCATGATTCAGTCTTTTTATTTATTTTTAAAATAAATTTATTTATTTGTTTTTATTTTTGGCTATGTTGGGTCATCTTCGCTGTGTGCGGGCTTTCTCTAGTTGTGGTGAGTGGGGGCTACTCTTTGTTGCAGTGTGCGGGCTTCTCATTGCGGTGGCTTCTCTTGTTGCAGAGCATGGGCTCTAGGCTCACGGGCTTCAGTAGTTGTGGCATGTGGGCTCAGTAGTTGTGGTTTGCGGGCTCAGTAGTTGTGGCTTGCGGGCTCTTGAGCGCAGGCTCAATAGTTTGGCACATGGGGTTAGTTGCTCCACAGCATGTGAGATCTTCCCGGGCCAGGGCTCAAACCCGTGTCCCTTGCATTGGCAGGCAGATTCTTAACTACTGCGTCATCAGGGAAGCCCCTGGTCTTTTTATTTTTTTTCTTTGGCCAATTGATTATTTAGGATCAGGTTGTTTAATTTCCACATATTTGTAAATTTTCCAGATTCTGTCCTGTTCATCTCTGGTTTCTTACCATTATGGTTGAAAAAATACTTAGTACAATGCCAGTCTTCTTAAATTTGCGAAGATTTGTTTAGTGACCCATCACATGATCTGTCCTGGAGAATGTTCAGTGTGCACTTGAGAAGAATATGTATTCTGCTGCTGTTGGATGGACTGTTCTGTTTTTCTCTGTTCAGTCCATTTGGTCTAATATACAGCTCAGGTTCAGTACTTCCTTATTGATTTTCTTTTTGGATGACCTATTCATTGTTGAAAGTTGGGTATTAAAGGTCCCTTCACTTTTTTTTTTTTAGTATTGTCTATTTGTCTCTTCAAATCTGTTAGTGTTTGCTTAATATATTAAGATCCTCCACTGTTGGGTGCATATTTATTTTTGATTTTTGTCTTGATAAATTGAAAGCATTATCATTATATAATGACCTTATTTATTTTTCCTTGTTGCAGCTTTAGGCTTAAAGTCTATTTTGTCTGGTATAACTCTAGCTACCACTGCTTTCTTTTGGTTTCCACTTGTATGGATATCTTGTACCAGAGCTTCAATTTGAGCTTATTTGTGTTTTTAACTCTGAAGTGAGTCTCTGATAGCCAGCATATAGTTCGATCTTGTACTTTTATCTGTCTAGCCACTCTATGACTTTTGACTAAAGAATTTAATACATTTATGTTTACAGTAATTACTGACAGTTAAGGACTTACCAATGCCATCTTATTGTTTTCTGGATTTTTTTTGTTGTTTCTTGTTCCTTCCACTGTTGCTGCCTTTCTTTGTGAATTAGTGATATTCTGTAGTGGTATGTTATGATTCCCTTCTCTTTATGTTTTCTGAATCTACTATAAGATTTTTGCTCTGTGGTTCCATGAGGGGTACAGAAAACATCTTACAGATTTAACAGGCTATTTTATGTTGATAATAATATAATTCCATGACACAAACACAAAACTACACTTTTACTCCCCTCCATGAATTTTTGTATATGGTGTTACAACTTACCTCTTTGTATATTGTTTATATATTCAAATAATTATAGCTGCAGTTATTTTAATAATCACATACTTTAACCTTTATACTAAAGTTAACCGGGTAACACACCACCATATCACATTATTAAAAGTATTCTTACCTTAACTATATACTTATGTTTACAAGTCTTATGTATTCTCATATGTTTTCATGGTACTATTTAGTTTACTTTTATTGTAGCTCAGGAACTCTTTTAGAATTGTTTTAACACAGATATAGTGATTATGAACTCTCTCAGCTTTTTGGGAGAGTTTTAAATCTCTTCATTTAAGAAGGGCAATTATGACAGAGAGGATATTCTTTGTTGGCAGTTTTTTTTTCATTGAGTAATTTGAATGTATTATCCCACTGTCTCCTGGCCTGTGAGGTTTCTCCTGAGAAATCAACTGATAACCTTATGAGGTTTCACCTGTAAGTTATAAGCTTCTCTCCTCTTGCTACTTTTCAGATTCTTTGTTTTTGACAGTTTTACTATAATGTGCTTTGGGGAATGTTTTTCTTTTTTTCTTTCTTTTTTTTGTTTTTAGTTTGGTGTCCTATGAGCTTCATGAACTTGGATATGCAAATCTCTCCCCCGATTATGAAAGTTCTCAGCAACTATTTCTTTAAATAAGCCTTCTCTCTATATCTTTTCCTTTTAAGACTCCATAATTCACAGGTTTCTTTTGATGGTATAGATCACAAAATCCTATAGATCACAAAATCCTTCTTCACTCTTTTTTTTCTTTGTTCTCCTCTGAGTGAATATATTCAACTTACTGTCTTCTAACTTACAGAAAATCTATTCTGCTTGATCTGTTTGTATATTGATTATGCTTATTGCATTTCTTTTTTCTTATATTTAACATAAAATATTACTTGAATTTAATGGTGCTTTGCTACATTTAAGTGTTATTCTTTGCCATTGTAGCAGTAGCTATCACGCTTGTCATGTCACATAATTATTATTTCTTTATTATGGTTAGAAAAATTAAGATCTAGTCTCTTAGCAAGTATGATGATTATAATACAATACCATGGTCTGTATTGACTGTCGTGTGCATCAGATCTTTAGGAATTATTTACTATTAGCTAAAAGTTTGTATCCTTAAACAACATCTCTCCTATTCCCCACACCCCAGCCCCTCATGGCCAACATTCTACTCTTTATTTTTATAAGTGTGGCTTCTTTTCATTTCCATATATAAAGGATATCACATAGTATTTGTCTTTCTCTTTTTGACTTATATCAGCATAATTTAACCAAGGTACATCAGTGTGAAAAATCATAGAGTTTCCTTCTTTCTAATGGCTAAATTATATCCATTGTGTGTATGTAAATATAGATAAGTATATAGATATAGATATCATATCTTTCTTATCCATTCATCTTTTGATAGGAACTTAGGTTGATTACATATATTGGCTACTGTGGATAATGCTGCAAGAAATATGGGGGTGCATATTTCTTTTCAAGTAAGTGCTTTTATTTTTTTTGGATAAATACCCAGAAATGGAATTGCTGGATCATGTAACAGATCTATTTTTAACTTTTCTGAGCAACCTTCATATTGTGTTCCATAGTTGCTGTGAAATTGTATCCCCACTAACAGTTCACATGTGTTCTCTTTTGTCAACATCATCACCAACGCTTATTTTCTCATCTTTCTGATGATAGCCATTCTAACAGGTGTGAGATAATATCTCTTTGTGGTTTTTATGTGCATTGTACTGATGATTAGTCATGTTGAGTACATTTTTGTATACTTATTGGCCATCTATATGTCTTTTTGGAAAAATAATCTGTTTCCTTTGCCCATTCATACATTGGATTGTTTGATTTCTTGTTGCATTTTATGAGTTATTTTAAAAGTGTATTTTGATTACAGGCCCCTTATCCAACCTATGGTTTGCATTTTTTTCCCATTTGGTAGGTTTACTTTTCATTTTGTTGATTGTCTACATTGTTGTACAGTAGCTTTTTTTAAGCTTTATTTATTATTTATTCATGTATTTTATTTTATTTATTTATTATTTTTTTGGGCTGCGTTGGGTCTTAGCTGCAGCATACGGGCCCTTCGTTATGGTGCGCAGGCTTCTCTCTAGCTATGGCATGTGGGGTTTTCATTTTTTCTCTCTCTGTAGTTGTGGTGCGCTGGATCCATGGTGCGTGGGCTCTGTAGTTTGTGGCACACAGGCTCTCTAATTGAGGCAGGCGAGCTCACTAGTTGTGACACATGGGATTAGTTTCACTGTGGCATGTGGGATCTTAGTTCCCTGACCAGGGGCAAACCCACATGACCTGCATTGTAAGGCAGATTCTTTACCACTGGACCACCAGGGAAAGCCCTAGAAGCTTTTTGTTTTGTTTTGCTTTGTTTTGTGCGGTACGCAGGCCTCTCACTGTTGTGGCCTCTCCCGTTGCAGAGCACAGGTTCTGGACGCGCAGGCTCAGTGGCCATGGCTTATGCGCCCAGCCACTCCACGGCATGTGAGATCTTCCCGGACTGGGGCACGAACCCATGTCCCCTGCATCGGCAGGCAGACTCTCAACCACTGTGCCACCAGGGAAGCCCCCTAGAAGCTTTTAAGTTTGATTTCTTCTTGGTTGTGGATTTCTGCTTTTGTTGTTTGTGCTTTTGTCATCATATTAAAAGAATAACCATCAATACAAGTGTGGAAGAATTTTTTATTCTTTCTTTTAAGACTTTTATGGTATCAGTTCTTAGGTTCAAGTCTTTGATCCATCTTGAGTTAATTCTTGTGACTGACATAAGATAGGGGTTCAAATTTCTGTTTTGCTTGTGCTTATCCAGGTTTTCTAACACCATTTATTCAAGACACTATGATTTCTCTATGGTTGTTTTTGCCTACCTTGTCAAAAATTAGTTAACCTCATATGTAGGGGTTTAATTCTGGGCTCTCTGTTCCATCGCACTGGTCTGGGTGTCTATTTTGATGCCAGCACTGTACTGTTTTAATTAATATAGATTGTAGTATAGTTTGAAATTAGGAACTGTGATGCCTCAGGCTTTGTTCTTCTTTCTTAAGACTGTATAGGCTATTCAGATTTTCTCTGGTTCCATAAAAAGTTTAGAATTGATTTTTTATTTCTGTGGAGAATGTCATTGGATTTTTGAGAGAGATTGTTAGAATCTAGATGGTGTTAAGGACTTTTGATCTTAGAAATCCCTCCAATCTTTGAATATTGGATACCTTTCCATTTTTCAGTGACTTCAATGTATTTTATTAATGTCTTATAGTGTTCAGTGTAGAGACTTTTCAACAACTTTTTCAAATTTATTTCTAAATATTTTATTATTTTGGATTCTATTGTCAATTAGATTGTTTTCTTTATTTTTTCAGATGTTTTACTATCTGTGTATAGAAATACAACTGATGATGTATGTTGATTTTATATACTGCAATTTTGCATACTTTGTTGATCAGTTACAACTTTTTGGTGAATTCCTTGGGATTTTTTTTTTTTGTGGTACACGGGCCTCTCACTGTTGTGGCCTCTCCTGTTGCGGAGCACAGGCTCCGGATGCCCAGACTCAGCGGGCATGGCTCACGGGCCCAGCCGCTCCGCGGCATGTGGGATCCTCCCGGACCGGGGCATGAACCCGTGTCCCCTACATCGGCAGGCGGACTCTCAACCACTGCGCCACCAGGGAAGCCCCTTGGGATTTTTTATATACAAAATCATACCATCTTCAAATAATGATAATTTTAGTTCTCCCTTTCCTATTTGGACACCTTTCTTTGTCTAGCCTAATCGCTCCAGCTAACACTGCCAGTACTATATTGAATAAGAGTGATTAAGTGGGCATCACTGTCTTGTTCTTGACCTTAGAAAAATAGCATTTACCTTTTTACCAACGATTATGATGTTAGCTGTGGGATTGTTACATATGACCTTAATTATGTTGAGGTACATTCCCCCCTATACTCAATCTGTTCAGAGTTTTTAATCATAAAAGGATAGCATTTTGTCCATTGCTTTTTCTGCATGTATTGAAACGATTATGTGTTTTTTATTTTTACCCTTTTAATGTGATGTATCTCGCATATTCATTTGTTATGTTGAAACATTCTTACATCCCAGTGATAAATCCCACTTGGTCATAGTGTATGATCCTTTTAATATATTGTTGAAGTTGATTTGCTAATATCTTGTTCAGAATTTTTGCACCTATGTTAATCAATTTTATTGACCTGTAGTTTTCTTTTCTTACAGAGTCTTTATTTGACTTTGGTGTTTTGGAAATGCTGGACTCATAAAACAAGTTTAGAAGTATTCGTTTCTCTTCAATTTTGTGGAAGTTATTACTGGTGCTAATTTTTCTTCATAGGCTTGGTACAATTTATCAATAATGTCATCTGGTCCTTCAGTTTTGTGTGTTGGGAGGTTTTTTTTTATTACTGATTCAATCCCTTGTTATTGGTCTGTTTAGATTTTCTATTTCTTCCTGATTCAGTCTTGGTAAGTAGTGTGTTTCTAGGACTTACCAGTTTCTTCTAGGATATCTAATTTGTTGGCATATTTTTGTTCATAGTAGTCTCTTATTATCCTGTATTTCTGTCATATCAGTGGTAATGTCTCCTCTTTCATTTCTGATTTTGTCTTCTGTCTTTTTTCCTAACCTAGCTGAAAGTTTGTGAATTTTATGGTTTTGAAAATCCAGCTTTTATTTCGTTGATCCTTTCTATTGATTTTCTTTTATCTATTTTATTTATTTCCACTCTAGTCTTTATTGTATCCTTCCCTCTGCTAACGTTGGGATACATTTCTTCTGTTTCTAGTTCCTTGAAGTGTAGAGTAAGATTATTTAGGCGCTTTCTAATTTCTTGTCATATGCACTTATGGCTGTAAACTTTCCTCTCTGAACTGCTTTTGCAGCATCCCATAGGTTTCGGTAGGTTGTGTTTGCATTTTCATTTGTTTTGAGGGGTTTTTTAAAATTCACTTTTTAAAAATTTTATTTATTTAATTTTGGCAGTGTTTGGTCTTTGTTGCTGCGTGTGGGCTTTCTCTAGTTGTGGCAAGCAGGGGCTATTCTTCGCTGCGGTGCGCAGGCACTACTCTTCATTGCAGTGCACAGGCTTCTCGTTGCAGTGGCTTCTCTTGTGGAGCACGTGTTCTAGGTGCGTGGGCTTCAGTAGTTGTGGCACATGGGCTTAGCTGCTTTGTGGCATGTGGGATCTTCCCGGACCAGGGCTCCAACCTGTGTCCGCTGCATGGCAGGCGGATTCTTAAGCACTGTGCCACCACGGAAGTCCTTTTAATTCACTTTTGATTTCTTTTTGGACCCATTGATTTTTAGGAAGTGTACTGTTTAGTTTCCACATTTTTGTAGATTTTCCAGATAGACTCTTGTTGATTTCTAGTTCTATATCATTGTGTCCAGAAAATTGATATGATTTTGATCTTCTTAAATTTACTAAGACGTATTTGTGTTTTATGATATGACCTATCCTGGAATATGTTCCATGAGAACAGGTTTTTGGATGAAATGTTCTATATATGCCTGTTAAGTCTACTTGGTGTAATGTATAGACGAGAATCTTGATTGTCAGGAAGTTGAAGTGGGGGATACGGGGGATGCTGTTCAAATGGTATAAAACTTCGGTTATGAAAGATGAATGAATTCTCGAGCACTGAGTACAGCCTGGTGAAACAGTCAATTATGGAGTGTATTATACTTTTTTTTTTTACATCTTTATTGGAGTATACTTGCTTTACAATGGTGTGTTAGTTTCTGCTTTATAACAAAGTGAATCAGTTATACATATACATATGTTCCCATATCTCTTCCCTCTTGCATCTCCCTCCCTCCCACCCTCCCTATCCCACCCCTCCAGGTGGTCACAAAGCACTGAGCTGATCTCCCTGTGCTATGTGGCTGCTTCCCACTAGCTATCTATTTTACATTTTGTAGGGTATATATGTCTATGCCACTCTCTCACTTCGTCCCAGCTTACCCTTCCCCCTCCCCATATCCTCAAGTCCATTCTCTAGTGGGTCTGTGTCTTTATTCCTGTCTTACCCCTAGGTTCTTCATGACATTTTTTTCCCTTAAATTCCATATATATGTGTTAGCATACGGTATTTGTCTTTCTCTTTCTGACCTACCTCACTCTGTATGACAGACTCCAGGTCCATCCACCTCATTACAAATAGCTCAATTTCATTTCTTTTTATGGCTGAGTAATATTCCATTGTATATATGGGCCACATCTTCTTTATCCATTCATCCAATGATGGACACTTAGGTTGTTTCCATCTCCAGGCTATTGTAAATAGAGCTGCAATGAACATTTTGGTACATGACTCTTTTTGACTTATGGTTTTCTCAGGGTATACGCCCAGTAGTGGGATTGCTGGGTCATATGGTAATTCTATTTGTAGTTTTTTAAGGAACTTCCATACTGTTCTCCACAGTGGCTGTATCAATTTACATTCCCACCAACAGTGCAAGAGGGTTCCCTTTTCTCCACACCCTCTCCAGCATTTATTGTTTCTAGATTTTTTGATGATGGCCATTCTGACCGGTGTGAGATGATATCTCATTGTAGTTTTGATTTGCATTTCTCTAATGATTAATGAAGTTGAGCATTCTTTCATGTGTTTGTTGGCAGTCTGTATATCTTCTTTGGAGAAATGTTTATTTAGGTCTTCTGCCCATTTTTGGATTGAGATGTTTGTTTTTTGTTATTGAGCTGCTTATAAATTTTGGAGATTAATCCTTTGTCAGTTGCTTCATTTGCAAATATTTTCTCCCATTCTGAGGGTTGTCTATTCATCTTGTTTATGGTTTCCTTTGCCGTGCAAATGCTTTGAAGTTTCATTAGGTCCCGTTTGTTTATTTTTGTTTTTATTCCCATTTCTCTAGGAGATGGGTCAAAAAGGATCTTGCTGTGATTTATGTCATAGAGTGTTCTGCCTATGTTTTCCTCTAAGAGTTTGATAGTTTCTGGCCCTACATTTAGGTCTTTAATCCATTTTGAGCTTATTTTTGTGTATGGTGTTAGGGAGTGATCTACTCTCATACTTTTACATGTACCTGTCCAGTTTTCCCAGCACCACTTATTGAAGAGGCTGTCCTTTCTCCACTGTACATTCCTGCCTCCTTTATCAAATATAAGGTGACCATATGTGCGTGGGTTTATCTCTGGGCTTTCTATCCTGTTCCATTGATCTATCTTTCTGTTTTTGTGCCAGTACCATACTGTCTTGATTACTGTAGCTTTGTAGTATAGTCTGAAGTCAGGGAGTCTGATTCCTCCAGCTCCGTTTTTCGTTCTCAAGATTGCTTTGGCTATTTGGGGTCTTTTGTGTTTCCATACAAATTTAGATTTAATCAACAAATTGTCAATAACATTCTGAAACATATGGTTCATTACAACAGAGATCACCTTAAAGTATAATGTTAAAGCAAATCTTCTGCAGTGAAAAATTACTCCTTTTCCAAACTATCCTTGCACTCATATAACTTTTTTAATGCAATTTAATTTTATATTTTTATTGAAGTATAGTTAATATACTGTATTCCTCCCCCCACACACACACATTTCCCCTATGGTAACCATAAGTTTGTTTTCTTTATCTGCGAGTTGGTTTCTATTTTGTAAATAAGTTCATGTGTATCAATTTTTTTAGGTTCAACATACCAGTGATATCATATGGTATTTGTCTTTCTCAGTCTGACTTACTTACCTTAGTATGTTTATCTCTAGGTCCATCCATGTTGCTGCAAATGGCATTATTTCATTTTTTTATGTCTGAGTAGTGACGACATCTTCTTTGTCCATTCTTCTGTCAATGGATATTCACGTTGCTTCGATGTCTTGGTTATTGTAAAGAGTGCTGCAGTGAACATTGGGGTGCATGTATCCTTTGTTTCCTTTAAAAAATAATTAATTTTAAACATCTTTATTGGACTATAATTACTTTACAATGTTGTGTTAGTTTCTGCTGTATAACAAGATGAATCAGCTATACTTATACATATATCCCCATATCACCTCCCTCTTTCATCTCCCTCCCACCCTCCCTATCCCACACATCTAGGTGGTCACAAAGCACCAAGCTGATCTCCTGTGCTATGTGGCTGCTTCCCACTAGCTAACTATTTTACATTTGGTAGTGTATATATGTCAGTGCTACTCTCTCACTACATCTCAGTTTACACTTCCCCTGCCCTGTGTGCTCAAGTCCATTCTCTATGTCTGTGTCTTTATTCCTGTCTTGCCCCTAGGTTCATCAGAAAGTTTTTTTTTTTTCGGTTCCATATATATGTGTTAGCATACAGTATTGGTTTTTCTCCTTCTGACCTACTTCACTCTGTAGGACAGACTCTAGGTCCATCCATCTCACTACAAATAACAATTTCGCTTCATTCTATGGCTGAGTAATATTCCATTGTATATATGTGCCACATCTTCTTTATTCATTCATCTGTCAGTGGACACCTAGGTTGCTTCCATGTCCTTGCTATTGTAAATAGTGCTGCAATCAACATTGTGGTACATGACTCTTTTTGAATTATGGTTTTCTGAGGGTATATGCCCAGTAGTGGGATTGCTGGGTCCTATGGTAGTTCTATTTTTATTTTTTAAGGAACCTTCTTACTGTTCTCCATAGAGGCTGTATCAATTTACATTCCAACCCACAGTGCAAAAGGGTTCCCTTTTCTCCACACCCTTTCCAGCATTTATTGTTTGTAGATTTTTTGATGATGGCCATTCTGACCGGTGTGAGGTGATACCTCATTGTAGTTTTGATTTGCATTTCTCTAATGATTAATGATGTTGAGCATCCTTTCATGTGTTTGTTGGCAATCTGTATATCTTCTTTGGAGAAATGTCTATTCAGGTCTTCTGCCCATTTTTGGACTGGGTTGTTTGTCTTTGTGATGTTGAGCTGCATGAGCTGCTTGTATATTTTGGAGATTAATCCTTTTTCAGTTGCTTCATTTGCAAATATATTCTCCCATTCTGAGGGTTGTTTATTCATCTTGTTTATGGTTTCCTTTGCTGTGCCAAAGCTTTGAAGTTTCATTAGCTTCAATTTGTTTATTTTTGTTTTTATTTCCATTTATCTAGGAGGTGGGTCAAAAAGGATCTTGCTGTGACTTATGTCATAGAGTGTTCTGCCTATGTTTTCCTCTAAGAGTTTTATAGTGTCTGGCCTTACGTTTAGGTCTTTAATCCATTTTTAGTTTATTTTTGTGTATGGTGTTAGGGAGTGTTCTAATTTCATTCTTTTACTTGTAGCTCTCCATTTTTTCCAGCACCAATTATTAAAAAGGCTGTGTTTTCTCCATTGTATATTCTTGCCTCCTTTATCAAATATAAGGTGAACATATGTGCATGGGTATATCTTTTGGCTTTCCATCCTGTTACATTGATCTATATATTTTTTTGTCCCTGTACCATATTGTCTTGATTACTGCTGCTTTGTAATATAGTCTGAAGTCAGCGAGTCTGATTCCTCCAGCTCCATTTTTCTTTCCCAAGGTTGCTGTGGCTATTCTGGTTCATTTGAGTTTCCATACAAATTGTGAAATTTTTTGTTCTACTTCTGTGAGAAATGCCAGTGGTAGTTTGATAGGGATTGCATTGAATCTGTAGATTGCTTTGGGTAGTATAGTCATTTTCACAATGTTGATTCTTCTAATCCAAGAACATGGCATATCTCTCCATCTGTTTGTATCATTTTTAATTTCTTCCATCAGTGTCTTATACTTTTCTGCATACAGGTCTTTTGTCTCCTTAGGTAGCTTTATTCCTAGGTATTTTATTCTTTCTGTTGAAATGATATATGGGAGTGTTTCCTTAATTTCTCCTTCAGATTTTTCATCATTAGTGTATAGGAATGCCAGAGATTTCTGTGCATTAATTTTGTATCCTGATACTTTACCAAATTCATTGATTAGCTCTAGTAGTTTTCTGGTAGCATGTTTAGGATTTTCTATGTATAGTATCATGTCATCTGCAAACAGTGACACATTTACTTCTTCTTTTACAATTTGGATTCTTTTTATTTCTTTTCCTTCTCTGATTGCTGTGGCTAAAACTTCCAAAACTATGTTGAATAATAGTGGTGAGAGTGGGCAACCTTCTCTTATTCCTGATATTAGTGGAAATGGTTTCAGTTTTTCACCATTGAGGATGATGTTGGCTGTCGTGTTGTCATAAATGACCTTTATCATGTTGAGGAAATTTGCCTCTATGCCTACTTTCTGCAGGGCTTTTATCATAAATGGGTGTTGAATTTTGTCAAAAGCTTTCTCTGCATCTATTGAGATGATCATACGGTTTTTCTCCTTCAATTTGTTAATGTGTATCACGTTGATTGATTTGCATATATTGAAGAATCCTTGCATTCCTGGGATAAACCCCACTTGATCATGGTGTATGATCCTTGTAATGTGCTGTTGGATTCTGTTTGCTAGTATTTTGTTGAAGATTTTTGCATCTATGTTCATCAGTGATATTGGCCTGTAGTTTTCTTTGTGATATATTTTTCTGGTTTTGGTATCAGGGTGATGGTGGCCTCGTAGAAGGAATTTGGGAGTGTTCCTCCCTCTGCTATATTTTGGAAGAGTTTAAGAAGGATGGGTGTTAGCTCTTCTCTAAATGTTTGATAGATTTCTGCTGTGAAATCATCTGGTCCTGGGCTTTTGTTTGTTGGAAGATTTTTAATCACAGTTTCAATTTCAGTGCTTGTGATTGGTCTGTTCATATTTTCTCTTTCTTCCTGGTTCAGTCTCGGAAGGTTGTGCATTTCTAAGAATGTGTCCATTTCTTCCATGTTGTCCATTTTATTGGCATAGAGTTGCTTGTACTAATCTCTCATGATCCTTTGTATTTCTGCAGTGTCAGTTGTTACTTCTCCTTTTTCATTTCTAATTCTATTGATTTGAGTCTTCTCCCTTTTTTTCTTGATGAGTCTGGCTAGTGGTTTATCTATTTTGTTTATCTTCTCAAAGAACCAGCTTTTAGTTTTATTGATCTTTGCTATTGTTTCCTTCATTTCTTTTTCATTTATTTCTGATCTGATTTTTATGATTTCTTTCCTTCTGCTAGCTTTGGGGTTTTTTTGTTCTTCTTTCTCTAATTGCTTGAGGTGCAAGGTTAGGTTGTTTATTCGAGCTGTTTCCTTCTTCTTAAGGTGGGTTTGTATTGCTATAAACTTCCCCCTTAGAACTGCTTTTGCTGCATCCCATAGGTTTTGGGTCATTGTGTCTCCATTGTCATTTGTTTCTAGGTATTTTTTTATTTCCTCTTTGATTTCTTCACTGATCACTTCATTATTAAGTAGTGTATTGTTTAGCCTCCATGTGTTTGTATTTTTTACAGATCTTTTCCTGTAATTGATATCTAGTCTCATGGCGTTGTTGTCAGAAAAGATACTTGATACAATTTCAATTTTCTTAAATTTACCAAGACTTGATTTGTGACCAAAGATATGATCTATCCTGGAGAATGTTCCATGAGCACTTGAGAAAACTGTGTATTCTGTTGTTTTTGGATGGAGTGTCCTATAAATATCAATTAAGTCCATCTTGATTAATGTATCATTTAAAGCTTGTGTTTCCTTATTTATTTTAATTTTGGATGATCTGTCCATTGGTGAAAGTGGGGTGTTAAAGTCCCCTACTATGATTGTGTTACTGTCGATTTCCCCTTTTATGGCTGTTAGTATTTGCCTTATGTATTGTGGTGCACCTATGTTGGGTGCATAAATATTTACAATTGTTATATTTTCTTCTTGGATCGATCCCTTGATCATTATATAGTGTCCTTCTTTGTCTCTTCTAATAGTCCTTATTTTAAAGTCTATTTTGTCTGATATGAGAATTGCTACTCCAGCTTTCTTTTGGTTTCCATTTGCATGGAATATCTTTTTCCATCCCCTTACTTTCAGTCTGTATGTGTCTCTAGGTCTGAAGTGGGTCTCTTGTAGACAGCATATATAAGGGTCTTGTTTTTTGTATCCATTCAGCCAATCTGTGTCTTTTGGTGGGAGCATTTAGTCCATTTACATTTAAGGTAATTATCGATATGTATGTTCCTATTCCCATTTTCTAAATTGTTTTGGGTTTGTTATTATAGGTCTTTTCCTTCTCTTGTGTTTCTTGTCTAGAGAAGTTCCTTTAGCATTTGTTGTAAAGCTGGTTTGGTGGTGCTGAACTCTCTCAGCTTTTGCTTGTCTGTAAAGGTTTTAATTTATCCATCAAATCTGAATGAGATCCTTGTTGGGTAGAGTAGTCTTGGTTGCAGGTTTTTCTCCTTCAACACTTTCAATATGTCCTGCCACTCCCTTCTGGCTTGTAGGGTTTCTGCTGAGAGATCAGCTATTAACCTATGGGGATTCCCTTGTGTGTTATTTTTTGTTTTTCCCTTGCTGCTTTTAATATGCTTTCTTTGTATTTAATTTTTGACAGTTTGATTAATATGTGTCTTGGCGTATTTCTCCTTGGATTTATCCTGTATGGGACTCTCTGTGCTTCCTGGACTTGATTAACTATTTCCTTTCCCATATTAGGGAAATTTTCAACTATAATCTCTTCAAATATTTTCTCAGTCCCTTTCTTTTTCTCTTCTTCTTCTGGAACCCCTATAATTCGAATGTTGGTGCGTTTAATGTTGTCCCAGAGGTCTCTGAGACTGTCCTCAGTTCTTTTCATCCTTTTTTCTTTATTCTGCTCTGCAGTAGTTATTTCCACTATTTTATCTTCCAGGTCACTTATCCGTTCTTCTGCCTCAGTTATTCTGCTATTGATCCCATCTAGAGTACTTTTAATTTCATTTATTGTGTTGTTCATTGTTGCTTGTTTCATCTTTATTTCTTCTTGGTCTTTGTTAACTGTTTCTTGCATTTTGTCCATTCTGTTTCCAAGATTTCGGATCATCCTTACTATCATTATTCTGAATTCTTTTTCAGGTAGACTGCCTATTTCCTCTTCATTTGTTAGGTCTGGTGCATTTTTATCTTGCTCCTTTATCTGCTGTGTGTTTTTCTGTCTTCTCATTTTGCTTATCTTACTGTGTTTGGGGTCTCCTTTTTGCAGGCTGCAGGTTCGTAGTTCCTGCTGTTTTTGATGTCTGTCTCCAGTGGCTAAGGTTGGTTCGGTGGGTTGTGTAGACTTCCTGGTGGAGGGGACTAGTGCCTGTGTTGTGGCAGATGAGGCTGGATCTTGTCTCTCTAGTGGGCAGGTTCACATCTGGTGGTGTGTTTTGGGGTGTGTGTGGCCTTATTATGATTTTAGGCAGCCTCTCTGCTAATGGGTGGGGTTGTGTTTCTGTTTTGCTAGTTGTTTGGCATAGGTTGTCCAGCACTGTAGCTTGCTGGTCGTTGAGTGAAGCTGGGTGCTGGAGTTAAGATGGAGGTCTCTGGGAGATTTTCGCCATTTGATATTATGTGGAGCTGGGAGGTCTCTTGTTGACCAGTGTCCTGAAGTTGTCTCTCCTACCTCAGAGGCAGAGCCCTGACTCCTGGCTGGAGCACCAAGAGCTTTCATCCTCACGGCTCAGAATAAAAGGGAGAAAAACTATAGAGAATTAGTAGAAGTATGAAGAAAGAAAGAAGGAAAGGAGGGAAGGAAGGAAGGAAGGAAGGAAGGAAGAAGAAAGAAAGAAAGAAAGAAAGAAAGAAAGAAAGAAAGAAAGAAAGAAAGAAAGAAAGAAAGAAAGAAAGGAAGAAGCAAAGAAGGAAAGAAGGCAAGAAGGAAAGAAAGGAGGGAGGGAGGGAGGAAGGAAGGAAGGAGGGAAAGAAGGAAAAAAGACAGAAAGAAAGAAGATACAGTAATATAAAATGAAGTATAATAAAGTTATTGAATTAAAAAATACTTATTTAGAAAAAATAAGGGACGGATAGAACCTTAGGACAAATGTTGGAAGCAAAGCTATACAGACAAAATCTTACACAGAAGCATACACACACACCCTCACAAAAAGAGGTAAAGGGGAAAAAATCATAAATCTTGCTCTCAGAGACCACCTCCTCAATTTGGGATGATTCATTGTCTAAAGGAGGGAAGGAAGGAAGGAAAGAAAGAAAGAAAGAAAGAAAGAAAGAAAGAAAGAAAGAAAGAAAGAAGGTAAAGTATAATAAAGTTATTAAAATTAATTATTAAGAAAAAATTTTAAAAAAAACCATGGAAGGATAGAACCCTAGGAGAAATGGTGGAAGCAAAACTACACAGACAAGCTCTCACACAGAAGCATGCACATACACATTCACAAAAAGAGGAAAAGGGGAAAAAATCATAGATCTTGCTCCTGAAGTCCACCTCCTCAATTTGGGATCATTCCTTGTCTATTCATGTATTCCACAGATTCAGGGTACATCAAGTTGATTGTGGAGCTTTAATCCACTGCTTCTGAGGCTGCTGGGAGAGATTTCCCTTTCTCTTTTTTGTTCTCACAGCTCACAGGGGCTCAGCTTTGGATTTGGCCCTGCCTCTGTGTGTAGGTCGCTGGAGGGCGTCTGTTTTTTGCTCAGACAGGACGGGGTTAAAGGAGCCGCTGATTCGGGGGCTCTGGCGCACTCAGGCCGGGGGTGGAGAGAGGGGCACTGTGTGCGGGGCGGGCCTGCGGTGGCAGAGGCCGGCGTGACGTTGCACCAGGCTGAGGCCCGCCGTGCGTTCTCCTGGGAAAGTTGTCCCTGGATCCCAGGAACCTGGCAGTGGCGGGCTGCACAGGCTCCGCGGAAGAGGGGTGTGGAGAGTGACCTGTGCTTTCACACAGGCCCCTTGGTGGCGGCAGCAGCAGCCTTAGCGTCTCCCGCCTGTCTCTGGGGTCCGCGCTTTTAGCCGCGGCTCATGCCCATCTCTGGAGTTCCTTTAAGCAGCGCTCTTAAATCCCTCTCCTCGCGCACCAGGAAACAAAGAGGGAAGAAAAAGTCTCTTGCCTCTTCGGCAGGTGCAGGCTTTTCCCCAGACTCTCTCCTGGCTAGCCGTGGTGCACTAACCCCTTCAGGCTATGTTCAAGCCGCCAACCCCAGTCCTCTCCCTGCACTCCGTTGAAACCGAAACCCGTGCCTCAGCTCGCAGCCCTGCCCGCCCCAGCGGCTGAGCAGACAAGCTTCTCGGGCTGGTGAGTGCCGGTCGGCACCGATCCTCTGTGCGGGAATCTCCCCGCTTTGCCCTCTGCACCCGTTGCTGTGCACTCCTCTGCGGCTCCGAAGCTCCCCCCTCCGCCTCCCGCGGTCTCCGCCCGCGAAGGGGCTTCCTAGTGTGTGGAAACGTTTCCTCCTTCACAGCTCCCTCCCACTGGTGCAGGTCCCATCCCTATTCTTTTGTCTCTGTTTTTTCTTTTGCCCTACCCAGGTATGTGGGGGAGTTTCTTGCCTTTTGGGAGGTCTGAGGTCTTCTGCCAGCCTTCAGTAGGTGTTCTGTAGGAGTTGTTCCACGTGTAGATGTATTTCTGGTGTATCTGTGGGGAGGAAGGTGATCTCCGCGTCTTACTCTTCTGCCATCTTCAAGCTCCCCCAGATTCTTTTGATTTCCATTTGCATGGAATATCTTTTTCCATCCCCTCACTTTCAGTCTGTATGTGTCCCTAGGTCTGAAGTGGGAGTCTTGTAGACAGCATATATACAGGTCTTGTTTTTGTATCCATTCAGCCAGTCTATGTCTTTTGGTGGGAGCATTTAATCCATTTACATTTAAGGTAATTATCGATATGTATGTTCCTATTACCATTTTCTTAATTGTTTTGGGTTTGTTTTTGTAGATCTTTTCCTTCTCTTGTGTTTCCTGCCTAGAGAAGTTCCTTTAGCATTTGTTGTAGAGCTGGTTTGGTGGTGCTGAATTCTCTTAGCGTATGCTTGTCTGTAAAGTTTTTAATTTCTCCATCGAATCTGAAAGAGATCCTTGCTGGGTAGGTTTTTCCCTTTCATCACTTTAAATATGTGCTGCCAGTCCCTTCTGGCTTGCAGAATTTCTGCTGAAAGATTAGCTGTTAACCTTAAGGCGATTCCCTTGTATGTTATTTGTTGCTTTTCCCTTGCTGCTTTTAATATTTTTTCTTTGTATTTACTTTTTGATAGTTTGATTAATATCTTTTATCGTGTTTCTCCTTGGATCTATCCTGTATGGGACTCTATGTGCTTTCTGGACTTGAGTGACTATTTCCTTTCCCATATTAGGGAAGTTTTCAACTATAATCTCTTCAAATATTTTCTCAGTCCCTTTCTTTTTTGTCTTCTTCTTCTGGGACCCCTATAATTCGAACATGGGTGGATTTCATGTTGTCCCAGAGGTCTCTGAGACTGTCCTCAATTCTTTTTTTTTTTTTTCTTTATTCTGCTCTTCAGTCGTTATTTCCACTATTTTATCTTCCAGGTCACTTAGCCATTCTTCTGCCTCAGTTATTCTGTTATTGATTCCTTCTAGAGAATCTTTAATTTCATTTATTGTGCTGTTCATCATTGTTTGTTTGCTCTTTAGTTTTTCTAGGTCCTTGTTAAACATTTCTTTTATTTTCTCCCTTCCTTGTACTTTTGATTTACATTTCTCTAATAATTAGCAATTTGAGCATCTTTTCATATGCCTGTTGGCTATCTGTATGTCTTCTTGGGAGAAATGTCTATTTAGAGCCTCTGCAATTTTTTTCATTGAGTTTTTTTTTATATTGAGCTTCATAAATTGTTTGTATATTTTGGAGTTTAATCCCTTGTGGGTTACATCATTTGCAAATATTTTCTCCCATTCCTCAAGTTGTCTTTTCATTTTGTGTATGGTTTCCTTTGCTGTGCAAAAGATTTTCAGCTTAACTAGGTTCCATTTGTTTATTTTTGTTTTTATCTTCATTACCCTAGGAGGTGGATCCCAAAAGATTTTGCTGCAATTTATGTCAAAGTGTCTTCTGCCTATGTTTTCCTCTAGGAGTTTTATAGTATCCATTCTTTCATTTAGGTCTTTAATTCAATTTAAGATTATTTTTGTGTATGATGTTGAAGAATGTTGTAATTTCATTCTTTTACATGTAGCTGTCCAGTTTTCCCAGCACCACTTATTGAAGAGGCTGTCTTTTCTCCATTGTATATTCTTGCCTCTGTTGTCATAGATTAATTGACCATAGGTGATTGGGTTTACTTCTGGGCTTTCTTTCCTGCTCCATTGATCTATATTTCTGCTTTGTGCCAGTATCCTGTTGTTTTCAGGACTGTAAAGTTGTAGTATGGCCAGAAGTCAGGAAGTCTGATACCTCCAGCTCCATTTTTCTTTCTTAAGGTTAGTGTGGCTACTAGGGGTCTTTGCGTTTTCATACAGATGTAAATTATTTTTTGTTCTCATTCTGTGAAATATGCCATTGTCATTTGATAGGGATTGCATTTAATATGTGGATTGTCTTCGGTTATATAATCATTTTAACAATACTGATTCTTTCAGTCCAAGAATATAGTTATCATTCTACCTGTTTGTGTCATTTTTATTTTCTTTAATCAGCATCTTATAGTGTTCTGAGTATGGTTCTTTTGTCTCCTCAGGTAGGTTTGTTCCTAGGTATTTATTTCTTTTGATGTGATGGTAAATAGGATTGTTTCCTTCATTTTTCTTTCTCATCATTCAGTGTGCTTTAATGCTCCAGTTCTCCCTTGCACTCCCGGTCCAGCCACACACGTGGGGGCCTTGCCACCTGGCTTCCAGTCAAGACCTTGTAAAGATCCATGAAAAATCTGGACTGCAGAGGTGGTCCCTGCAGGCTCCAGCTTAAGAAGTGCTGCCCCAGGGATTCCAGAAATTGAGAAAGGAAAAGTGAATGGAGTAGAGGGGTGGCATTGAGCAGGGTGAGTACCCTGGGAGATTTTGAGAGAAATACCCTCCACCCAAAACCCCTGCTCCTGCAGCTTATCCATTGATGCCATGGGATTTCAGTGCCTTTGGGGAGGTGATGTCTCTGCTTCTTTACTCCTGCGCTCAACACTATGCCAAACCAAATCCTCACCTCTTACTGATTTCCAAGGATTTTAAAGCACTGTTCATGGCTGATGTGGTTTTCAGTCCCCTAAACAGCAGTTTTGAGCTGTCTAAGCTATTTAAAAGTATTCTGCTTAACTAAGACAAAGCTCTATTCTTTTGATAAACTAACATGAATTGAGAGAAAATATGCTTTTCGCCCCTTTCCATCAACCTGCTGTGCACTTGGTGGATACAGGATTAGATACACCTGACACCTCTGACTCTCTGGCCCAAACTGTGTCCCTTCACAGAGGGGACATAGTCTGCCATCAATATCCAATTGTGAACTTAGAGCCTGATTGGGTGGCACAGTGGGCAGACACTGCGAATGCTCTCTGAACTATGATTGCCTTTGTTTTCACCAGAGGTAGGATTCTGGACTCAGAAATACCTTGTTTGAATCTTGGGCTGACAGTTTACTCACTACAGGCCTGCGTGAGTGTTTGAACCTGGAAAACAGGGCAGGTGGTTGTGAATGTGGAGCATATAAAACCAGTGATATTTTTGATGGCTGCATGTACTCCACCCTGTGCCCGAGCTCTCCAGAGTTCTCCCCAAACTTCTTTCTTCCCTTTAGATCCGAACCTCTTCCTTTCTGTCTACACACCCCTGACCTCAGCAGAAGGGTCTCACTTACTTATCTGTTGCACCATCAGTGATCACAGCCTGTATGCCCAGAGCTATGTTCAGTGCTGGGATCAACGTGAAGCTCCTGACTTTTGAAGGTGCAGGTTTCAGGGGCAGATTCTGAGTTCATACAGGGTCAGGTAAATTAAAGGGTATGGAGCTGATTTAAAGCTGTTCAGTGAGGTACAAGGGTCAGCTGGTTGATTTAAAGCCCGATCACGTGACTTGCAGGGTCGTGGTGTAGAGAAGCCCCAAAATGTTGATTTTCTATCTCTTGCCCCAAACGTCATATTTATAACTTTTTTTTATGACTTAGAAAACTAGAGCTATTTCTCCCTGGACATGAAAGGAGAAAAATACAGTATTTCAGATTCATTTTAGAAAAAAAAAAAAAAAAACTCAGGGTAAGGTGATGGTGACATGGTCCAGATCAAATGTCTTGGTGGCAAACTAGGGAAAATCATACGAGAAGATCCCAGGCCTGTTGTCTGTCAGCTTGGCAATGACGTTTGAGCAGTGACCAATGTGCTTGAGTGCAGCAGGTGAGGGGATAATGATATCCTCATCCTGTTCTTTATCTGGTCCACAAGTTGAGAGCAAAGAGCTCAGTACAGAACTCTTGATGTAAGGCTGTGCATGACAGGTGGACCTCATATCAAGTGTCTTGAGTGGTGGATGACCTGTGACAACAAGTTATTGACAAATTTTTTAGTGACTGTGTGGACAGTAATTGGTTTGGAAGAATGCTGTGGGAGAAGACACCACAAATATACAGTATATTCAAATTACCTCTCAGTCAAGAAAAATACTAGAAGCAACCAAATAAAAATATTTGGAACCTATGAAATTAAATTTCACTGGAAAAGAAATTAAAACAATCATTTTACATATCAAGAGGCACCCAACCTCAATGATGGTCAGGGAAAAAATTACAATGCCAATGTAATCGGTTTATTTTCCATTATATTGAAAACTTAAAGTATCATTGTAGCATGTCTTGTCATCATCAGTGGAAACAAGCCCTTTGATGTATGCTTGCAGGGAGTATACATGACTACTATCCCTTTTGAGGCAGTTTATCTCCTCTTTTGCTTCTTCAGGATCTGGGATTTAGGGGTTCTGTGGGGCTGATGTTTGTGTAATGACCTTGATATTTCCTGTGTCCTTGGGCCTCTGGTCAGTCTCCTTCAGGCATTGATAATTTGATTTCCTGAAGTAGAAGAGAAAAGGCAAACAAATTATGTAGAGGTTGAGTCAAGATGGCAGAACAGAAGGATGTGGAATTCACATCCTCTCAACAATTACATCAAAAATATATACATGTGGAACAATCCTCACAGAATACCTACTGAATGCCAGCAGAATATCTCAGACACCCAGACATGCAAGAAAGATCTCCATGTAATGAGATGAGATAGAATGAAAGAAGAAGAGGCAGCAGCTCCCACCTGGGAGGGAGCTGTGAAAGACAGTTTCCCTCACCCTGGGAACCCCATTCACCAGTGGGCATGTGAGCTGGGACAGAAACTGAGTTGCGGAGGCTTTGAGGAGAGCGCAGCAGTCAGTTTGCAGCAGACAAAACAGAGACACGCACAGAGGATCTGTGCTACCTCGCTGCAGTCCTCAGCCCAAGACGTGTGGTGTGGGTTTTGGGTGCTGAAACTTGGGCTTCAGAGGACACACCAGGGGATTGGACTGGGTTTGGCCACACACAGACAGCCCGAAGAGGCTGGAGTGTGGTGTTTGTCCAACCCGGGGTGTATGCGGAAGAAGACCAGGCTGGCCATAGAAGCAAAACATCATTGTTGAGGGGCAGCTGAAGGGAGGGTCAGGGCCACCATAGCAGCCTCTTTCTTGGTGCCAACTCTATGACGACCTCTGGGGGCACACAAGCACCAGCAGGTTGCCTACACGTGGAGGTGGAGTTGAAATCAGAGTGGATCCCAAGGTACTGTCTGACTTAGGAAGCAAGGCTGATACCTGAGCCCTCTCCCCATGGCTGTGCAACTTGCAGATTTATGCCACTGCCACTGGCTTTATAAACTCAGTGCCTGTGGGACATCCGAGTGGACAATGGGCACTCTCGTGGCTGGGACGGGCCCAGCCTTAGCAGCTGTGGGCTTCATGGACACGGGCACATGGAGGCAGGGCCAGGCTGGAGTTTAGTCTGCTTCCATAGCTCCCACAGTGGATCCATGTGTGGGACACTGTGGTCCTGGCACCTGACGTCAGTGGATCAGCACCTACGGATCTGCACTGGTGACTTTGTGAACACTGTGCCTAAGGGACACCAGGGTTGATTGCCTGCATTCCCACAGTTGAGGCAGGGCTGAGAGCAGTGCCAACAACAGTGTACTTTGTGAGCCTGCACCATGGGTGATAGGTGACACCGCTTCCTGGTGGACAGCTCCAGAAGAGGAATGCTCAGTGACTCCCTTCCCATTGGGAGTGCTCCATTCCAGCCTACCTCATTATGCTGTCTAATCCAGCATAGAAACAAACCTGGGGGATTCTATTCCAACAACTAGGGAGCAGACCCTGCTCCTGACAGGGCTGTGTCAACCACAGAGCAACGAGGAGGCCCCATTCAACATATAGTGCAAGCTCTGGTCACCACATACTCCTTATGATAGTCTTCCAAAAAAGACTGAAGAAAAAGGAAGCCTCCCAGAGACATTCTATGAAGTCACTATCACCCTGATACCAAAACCAGACAAAGACACCACCAAAAAAGAAACTGACAGACCAATACCTTTGATGAATATAGAACCTAAAATTCTCAACAAAATGTTGGCAAACCGAACCAAACAACACAGAAAAATGATCATACACCATGAACATGTTGAATTATCCTAGGGTCACAAGGATCTTTCAACATACACACATCAATCCATGTGTGATACACCGCATCAACAAAAAAGACAGAAATGACATGATCATCTCAATAGATTCAGAAAGAGCGTTTGATAAATTTCAACACCAATTCATGATAAAAACTCTTATGAAAGTGGGTATAGAGGGAACATATCTCAACATACTAAAAGCTATTTATGACAAACCCACAGCTAATATGATACTTAATGGTGAAAAGCACTTAGCCTTCTCACTAAAATCTGGAACAAGACAAGGATGCCCAGTCTCACCACTTCTATTCAACATAATACTGGAAGTCTACCCATGGCAATCAGACAAGAAAAAGAAAGAAAATGTATCCAAATTGGAAGGGAAGAGGTAAAATTTTCATTATAGGCAGATGATACGATACAATATATAGAACCTAAAGACTCCACACACAAACTACTAGAACTGATAAACAGATTCAGCAACACAGCAGGATACAAGGTTAAAATACAGAAATTGGTTGCATGTCTTTATATTAACAATGAAATAGCAGAAAGGGAATGGAAAAAAATCCCTTTTAAAATTGCATCCAAAAAAATAAAATACTTGTGAATAAACCTGACCAAGGTTGTGAGAGACTTATAAGCTGAGAACTATAAAATATTAATAAAGGAAAGTGAAGAGGATTCAAAGAAGTGGAAAGATATCCTATGCCCTTGGATTGGAAGAAATATTATTAAAATGGCCATTGGACTCAAAGCAATCTACAGATTTAATGACATCCCTATCAAGTTACCCATGATATTTTTCGCAGAACTAGAACAAAGAATCCTAACATTTATATGGAACCATAAACAACACAGAATTGCCAAAGCAATTGTGAGGAAAAAGAACAAAGCAGGAGACATAATGCTTCCAGACTTCAGAGAATACTACAAAGTGACAGTAATCAAAATAGCATGGTATTGGCACAAAAACAGACATATGGGTCAATGAAACAGACTAGAGAGCCCAGAAAAAAACCCACACACCAATGGTCAATTAATCTTCGACAAAGCAGGCAAGAATATACAATGGGAAAAAAGACAGTCCCTTCAGCACTTGGTGTTGGGAATGTTGGACAGCCACAGGTAAACCATTGAAGTTAGAACACACCCTCACACCATGCACAAAAATAAACTCAAAATGGCTGAAACAGTTAAATATAAACACATGACACCATAAAACTTTTAGAAGAGAACATAGGCAAAACATTCTCTGACATAAGCTGTACCAGTGTTTTTGTAGATCATTCTCCCAAGGCAATGGAAATAAAAGCAAAAATAAACAGATGGGACCTATACAAACTTACAAGCTTTGCCACAGCAAAGGAAACCATAAAGAAAATGGAAAGAAAACCTGTGGAATGGGAGCAACTATTTTTAAATGATGCAACCTACAAGGGCTTAATTTCCAAAATATACAAACAGCTCATACAACTGAATCACAAAAAAAAAACAACCCAATCAAAAAAATGGGCAGAAGACTGAAATAGACATTTCTCCAAAGAAGACATACAGATGGCCAATAAGCACATGAAAAGATACTCACCATTGCTAATTATTAGAGAAATGAAAATCAAAACTACAGTGAGGTATCACCTTAAACTGGTCAGAATGGCCATTATTTAAAATTCTACTAATAAATGCTGGAAAGGGGGTGGAGAAAAGGGAACACTTCTACGCTGTTGGTGGGAATGTAAATTGGTGCAGCCATTATAGAAAACAATATGGAGGTTCCTCAAAAAAAAAAAAAAATAGAGTGGCCATAGGATCCAGCAACCCCTCTCCTGGGCTTATATCCAGACAAAAGTATAATTCAAAAAGGTGGACCTCTTGGGGAGGGAGGGCTGCATAGTCTGGTGGGACAGTCCTTCACCCCATCATCAGTGCCTGCAACCTTTGCTCCTTCACCTACTCCTGCTGTGGTCAGCAGTGGTCTGAATAACCAACTTGAACTCTCTATGGGGATAGTCAGGGCACCTGGTGGATATGGGGCTCCTAAAGCTGTCTGGCTGACTGGAGTAAAGGCTAAAGTCTTGTAGATTTCAGGAACATTTACTCACCTCCAAGGGCACATCTATATGGAAATGAACTTCATGAAGAAAGCTCTGTATCACATGACAGACTTGGCAATTCAGTTTAACAAGAATAGCTTTGGTGTCGTCCACAGCATTCCTCTGGCCATCCCTACACCACTGATGCCAAACCAGAGCATTGATGTCTCTGTGCATCTTCACACCTTGGACCCAGTCATGAAGATAGAACCTCTGAACAACCTGCAGGTGGCTGTGAGAAACAATCGTGATACCTTCTACTTCAGCTGCCTCATCCCACTCAATGTGCTTTTTGTAGAAGACGGCAAAATGAAGTGCCAGGTCTTCCTTGCAACATGGAAGGATATTCCCAATGAAAATGAACTTCAGTTTCAGATTAAGGAAAGTCATTTAAATGCTGACACTGTTTCCAGAAAGTTGCAAAACAACAACATTTATACTATTGCCAAGAGGAATGTGGAAGGGCAGGAGATTCTGTACCAATCCCTGACTCACTAATGGCATTTGGGTTTTGGCCCAGCTTCACAGCCAGCCAGAAAACCCCAATTATACACTGTTACCAAAGTGTAGAGCTAGCTCCTGAAGCATCCCAGTACATCTATCAGGTCTACGACAGCGTTTTGAAAAACTAATAGACTGGTCCGGTGCCCTCAGGCCATCCTGTGATTGGTGCAAGCCAAGAACTCTTAACTGGAAGAAATTGTATTGCCGTGTGGAATCTGAACCCAAACACACCGAGGCCACTCCGAGGCCACCTGCCAAGGTAGTGACGGGTCTGACCTGTGCTAATATTAGGGCACAACCTTTTGGATAGTTTTAGCTATCCGACACTTCAGCATTTGTAACCACAGCTTCAATCACTTCCCACCTCTTGCCACCTGCTTCTGTCTATCCTTACTTGTGAGCTTCTCCATCCTGTGCCAGTGGCTGGTGTTTTTTAGTGTAGTTTGATATTTTGTAATTGAGAGCTCACTTCAAAAGCAGCAAAAGACAAAATATATTAAAACAAGGAAAAGTGTCCCTGAAAGAAAAATAAGTTTATTTGTTGTGTGTTTTCTACTCAGTTGTTTGAGCATATTATACATATTAGAGAGGTTTTTCAAATATTTTTCACATTTTGTAGGTACACTCTGCTCTCTGTAAATTGTTTCCTTTGCTGTTCAAAGCTTTATAGTTTAATGCAGTCTGTTTTCAATTTTTTTCTTTTTCTTTCTTTTTTTGTTTGCTTTTGCTGCCTGTGCTTTTGTGGTCACATCTAAAAATACATTGCCCATAGCACTGTCAAGAAGATTTCCCCCCCTATATCTTCTTCTAGTAACTTTACAGTTTCCGATCTTATATTTAATTCTCTAAACCAGTTTGAATTAATTTTTGTATACAGTGTGATATACAAGTCTAATTTCTTCCTTATGCTCGTGAATATTCAGTTTCCCACGAATTTAATGAAGAGATCCTTTTCTCATTGTATATTCCTGGCACTTTTGTCAAAGATCAATTGATTGTAAATATGTGGATTTATTTCTGAGGTCTTTATTTCGTTGCATTGTTCTGTATGTCTGTTTTTGTACTGTGACCATACTGCTTTGATTACTATGCTTTGTAGTATAGTTTGAAATTATGAAGAGTGATGCCTTCAGTTTTGCTCTTTGTGCTCAAGATTGCTTTGGACAATTGGGGCCTTTTATGGTTCCATATGAATTTTAATATTTCTTTTTCTATTTTCTGTGGACACTGCCTTTAGATTTTGACATGGATTTCATGGACTCTATAGATTGCTTTGGATAGTATGGGCATTTTTAACAATGTTCATTTATTCAATCTAGTAATAGAGGCGATCATTCCATTTATTTGTGTCTTCTTGAAATTCTTTCATCAATATTTTATAGTTTGCAGGGTATGGCTCTTTTACATTCTTAGTTAACTTTATTCCTAAATATTTTATTCTTTTGGGTGCTATTGTAAATGCGACATTTTTTTAACCTTTTCTGATAGTTTCTGTTGTTAGTATACAGAACCACAAGTGATTTTAATATGTTGATTTTGTGTCATGCCACTTACTGGATTTATTTATTAGTTTGAACAGTTTTTTGGAAGTGGCACTTTTAGGTTTTTGTATATATAAAATCATGTCATCTGCAAACAGAAAATTTAGGTTTACCTTTATGATTTGGATTTATTTTATTTATTTTTCTTGCCTACTTGCTCTGGTTAGGAATTCCCGTACTATGTTGAACAGAAGGGGCAAGAATTGATAACCTTGTCTTGGCTGAAACTTAGGAGAAACATTTTGGGACTTTTAGCTTTGGGCCTGTCATATGACTTTTAATGTGTTGAGGTATATTCCTTCTATAACTAATTTCTTGACAATCTTTATCATGAAAGGAAGTTGGATTTTGTCAAAAAATTTTATGTATCTATTAATATGATATTTTTCCCTTTATTCTCATAATGTAATGTGTCACATTTATTGATTTGCATACATTGTGCCATCCTTGCATCCAGGCATAAATCCCACTTAATCATGGTGAATGAATCCCTTCAATGTGCTGCTGAATTCAGTTTGCCAGTATTTTGAGTGTATTTCATCTATGTTATTCAGGAATGTTGATCTGTACTTTTCTCATCGTGCCCTTCTCTGTTTTTTTAAAATTAATTTATTATTTATTTATTTATTTTTAGCTGTGTTGGGTCTTTGTTGCTGCACGCAGGCTTTTCTCCAGTTGTGGCGAGTGGGGGCTGCTCTTCATTGTGGTGCGCGGGTTACTCATTGTGGTGGCTTCTCTTGTTGCAGAGCACAGGCTCTAGGCACGAGGGCTTAGTAGTTGTGGTGCACAGGCTTAGTTGCACCATGGCATGTGGGATGTTCCCAGACCAGGGATTGAACCCGTGTCCCCTGCATTGGCAGGAGGATTCTTAACCACTGAACCACCAGGGAAGGCCCCCTTGTCTGGATTTGGCATTACCCTTGTCTGGGGTAATGCCTCATAAGATGGGTTGAAAGCGTTCCCTCCTCTTTAAATTTTTGGAAGTATTTGAGTAGTCTTGGCTTTAATTTCTCTTTAAATATTTGGCATAATTCACGAAAAAAACCATCTGGTCCTGAAATTTTATTTATTGAGAGGTTTCTCAATGCTGTTTCATTCTCTTTACTCATTACTGGTCTGTTCAGGTGTTCTATTTCTTGGTAGGTTGTACATTTCTATGAGTTTGTCCATCTTTTTCTAAGTAATCCAAGTTGTTTGCATATGATTGTCAATAGTAGTCTCTGCTTGTCATTTGTATTTCTGTGGCATCATTGTAATGCCTTTATATGCATGTGTGTGTGTGTTTATTTATTTTTTCATTCATTCATCTTTCATTCAGTCTCTCTTTTTCTTAGTTATTCTTGCTAACAGTTTGTCAATTTTGTTTATCTTTTCAAAAACACCCTCCAATATTATTTATCCTTCTACTGTTTTTGTAGCTGACCCTTCCCCCTCCCCATATCCTCAAGTCCATTCTCTAGTAGGTCTGTGTCTTTATTCCCGTCTTACCCCTAGGTTCTTCATGACCTTTTTTTCCCCCTTAGATTCCATATATATATGTTAGCATGTGGTATTTGTCTTTCTCTTTCTGACTTCACTCTGTATGACAGACTCTAGGTCCGTCCACCTCACTACAAATAATTCAATTTTGCTTCTTTTTATGGTTGAGTAATATTCCATTGTATATATGTGCCACATCTTCTTTATGCATTCAACTGTTGATGGACACTTAGGTTGCTTCCATGTCCTGGCTATTGTAAATAGAGCTGCAATGAATATTATGGTACATGATTCTTTTTGAATTATGGTTTTCTCAGGGTATATGCCCAGTTGTGGGGTTACTGGGTCGTATGTATGGTAGTTTGTTGTCCATACTGGCTGTATCAATTTATATTCCCACCAACACCAAGAGTGTTCCGTTTTCTCCACACCCTCTCCAGCATTTATTGTTTCTAGATTTTTTGATGATGGCCATTCTGACTAGTGTAAGATGATATCTCATTGTAGGTTTGATTTGCATTTCTCTAATGATTAATGATGTTGAGCATTCGTTCATGTATTTGTTGGCAATCTGTATATCTTCCTTGGAGAAATGTCTATTTAGGTCTTCTGCATATTTTTGGATTGGGTTTCTTGTTTTTTGTTATTGAGCTGCGTGAGCTGCTTGTAAATTTTGGAGATTAATCCTTTGTCAGTTGCTTCATTTGCTAATATTTTCTCCCATTCTGAGGGTTATCTTTTGGTCTTGCTTATGGTTTCCTTTACTGTGCAAAAGCTGGTAAGTTTCGTTAGGTCCCATTTGTTTATTTTTGTTTTTATTTCCATTTATCTAGGAGGTGGGTCAAAAAGCATTTTGCTGTGATTTATGTCATAGAGTGTTCTGCCTATGTTTTCCTCTAAGAGTTTGATAGTTTCTGGCCTTACATTTAGGTCTTTAATTCATTTTGAGTTTATTTTTGTGTATGTTAGGGAGTGTTCTAATTTCATACTTTTACATGTACCTGTCCAGTTTTCCCAGCACCACTTATTGAAGAGCCTGTCTTTTCTCTACTGTATATTCTTGCCTCCTTTATCAAAGATAAGGTGACCATATGTGCGTGGGTTTATCTCTGGCTTTCTATCCTGTTCCATTGATCTATATCTCTTTTTGTCCCAGTACCATACTGTCTTGATTACTGTAGCTTTGTAGTATAGTCTGAAGTCAGGGAGCCTGATTCCTCCAGCTCCATTTTTCATTCTCAAGAATCTCAAGATTCTCAAGATTCAGGGTCTTTTGTGTTTCCATACAAATTGTGAAATTTTTTGTTCTAGTTCTGTGAGAAATGCCAGTGGTAGTTTGATAGGGATTGCATTGAGTCTGTAGATTGCTTTGGGTACTAGAGTCATTTTTCACAATGTTGATTCTTCCAATCCAAGAACATGGTATATCTCTCCATCTATTTGTATCATCTTTAATTTCTTTCATCAGTGTCTTATAAGTTTCTGCATACAGGTCTTTTGTCTCCTTAGGTAGGTTTATTCCTAGATATTTTATTCTTTTTGTTGCAATGGTAAATGGGAGTGTTTTCTTAATTTCACTTTCAGATTTTTCATCATTAGTGTATAGGAATGCCAGAGATTTCTGTGCATTAATTTTGTATCCTGATACTTTACCAAATTCATTGATTAGCTCTAGTAGTTTTCTGGTAGCATGTTTAGGATTTTCTATGTATAGTATCATGTCATCTGCAAACAGTGACACATTTACTTCTTCTTTTACAATTTGGATTCTTTTTATTTCTTTTCCTTCTCTGATTGCTGTGGCTAAAACTTCCAAAACTATGTTGAATAATAGTGGTGAGAGTGGGCAACCTTCTCTTATTCCTGATATTAGTGGAAATGGTTTCAGTTTTTCACCATTGAGGATGATGTTGGCTGTCGTGTTGTCATAAATGACCTTTATCATGTTGAGGAAATTTGCCTCTATGCCTACTTTCTGCAGGGCTTTTATCATAAATGGGTGTTGAATTTTGTCAAAAGCTTTCTCTGCATCTATTGAGATGATCATACGGTTTTTCTCCTTCAATTTGTTAATGTGTATCACGTTGATTGATTTGCATATATTGAAGAATCCTTGCATTCCTGGGATAAACCCCACTTGATCATGGTGTATGATCCTTGTAATGTGCTGTTGGATTCTGTTTGCTAGTATTTTGTTGAAGATTTTTGCATCTATGTTCATCAGTGATATTGGCCTGTAGTTTTCTTTGTGATATATTTTTCTGGTTTTGGTATCAGGGTGATGGTGGCCTCGTAGAAGGAATTTGGGAGTGTTCCTCCCTCTGCTATATTTTGGAAGAGTTTAAGAAGGATGGGTGTTAGCTCTTCTCTAAATGTTTGATAGATTTCTGCTGTGAAATCATCTGGTCCTGGGCTTTTGTTTGTTGGAAGATTTTTAATCACAGTTTCAATTTCAGTGCTTGTGATTGGTCTGTTCATATTTTCTCTTTCTTCCTGGTTCAGTCTCGGAAGGTTGTGCATTTCTAAGAATGTGTCCATTTCTTCCATGTTGTCCATTTTATTGGCATAGAGTTGCTTGTACTAATCTCTCATGATCCTTTGTATTTCTGCAGTGTCAGTTGTTACTTCTCCTTTTTCATTTCTAATTCTATTGATTTGAGTCTTCTCCCTTTTTTTCTTGATGAGTCTGGCTAGTGGTTTATCTATTTTGTTTATCTTCTCAAAGAACCAGCTTTTAGTTTTATTGATCTTTGCTATTGTTTCCTTCATTTCTTTTTCATTTATTTCTGATCTGATCTTTATGATTTCTTTCCTTCTGCTAACTTAGGGGTTTTTTTGTTCTTCTTTCTCTAATTGCTTGAGGTACAAGGATAGGTTCTTTATTTGAGATGTTTCCTGTTTCTTAAGGTAGGATTGTATTGCTATAAACTTCCCTCTCAGAACTGCTTTTGCTGCATCCCATAGGTTTTGGGTCATTGTGTCTCCATTGTCATTTGTTTCTAGGTATTTTTTAATTTCCTCTTTGATTTCTTCAGTGATCACTTGCTTATTAAGTAGTGCATTGTTTAGTCTCCATGTGTTTGTATTTTTTACAGATCATTTCCTGTAATTGATACCTAATCTCAAAGCGTTGTGATTGGAAAAGATACTTGATACAATTTCAATTTCCTTAAATTTATCAAGGCTTGATTTGTGACCCAAGATATGATCTATCCTGGAGAATGTTCTATGAGCACTTGAGAGAAATGTGTATTCTGTTGGTTTGGGATGGAATGTCCCATAAATATCAATTAAGTCCATCTTGATTAATGTATCATTTAAAGCTTGTGTTTCCTTATTTATTTTAATTTTGGATGATCTGTCCATTGGTGAAAGTGGGGTGTTAAAGTCCCCTACTATGATTGTGTTACTGTCGATTTCCCCTTTTATGGCTGTTAGTATTTGCCTTATGTATTGTGGTGCTCCTATGTTGGGTGCATAAATATTTACAATTGTTATATCTTCTTCTTGGATCAATCCCTTGATCATTATGTAGTGTCCTTCTTTGTCTCTTGTAATAGTATTTAAAGTCTATTTTGTCTGATATGAGAATTGCTACTGCAGCTTTCTTTTGATTTCCATTTCCATGGAATATCTTTTTCCATCCCCTCACTTTCAGTCTATATGTGTCCTTAGGTCTGCAGTGGGTCTCTTGTAGACACCATATACACAGGTCTTGTCTTTGTATCCATTCAGCCAGCCTGCGTCTTTTGGTGGGAGCACTAAATCCATTTACATTTAAGGTAATTATCAATATGTATGTTCCTATACCATTTTCTTGATTGTTTTGGGTTTGTTATTGTAGGTCTTTTCCTTCTCTTGTGTTTCTTGCCTAGAGAAGTTCCTTTAGCATTTGTTGTAAAGCTGGTTTGGTGGTGCTGAACTCTCTCAGCTTTTGCTTGTCTGTAAAGGTTTTAATTTCTCCATCAAATCTGAATGAGATCCTTGCTGGTAGAGTCATCTTGGTTGTAGGTTTTTCTCCTTTATCACTTTAAATATATCCTGCCTCTTCCTTCTGGCTTGCAGAGTTTCTGCTGAAAGATCAGCTGTTAACCTTATGGGGATTCCCTTGTGTGTTTTTTGTTGTTTTTCCCTTGCTGCTTTTAATATGTTTTCTTTGTATTTAATTTTTGATAGTTTAATTAATATGTGTCTTGGCATGTTCCTCCTTGGATTTACCCTGTATGGGACTCTTTGTGCTTCCTGGACTTGATTAACTATTTCCTTTCCCATATTAGGGAAGTTTTCAACTATAATCTTTTTGAATATTTTCTCAATCACTTTCTTTTTCTCTTCTTCTTCTGGAACCCCTATAATTCGAATGTTGGTGCATTTAATGTTGTCCCAGAGGTCTCTGAGACTGTCCTCATTTCTTTTCATTCTTTTTTCTTTATTCTGCTCTGCAGTAGTTATTTCCACTATTTTATCTTCCAGGTCACTTATCCATTCTTCTGCCTCAGTTATTCTGCTATTGATCCCTTCTAGAGTATTTTTAATATCATTTATTGTGTTGTTAATCATTGCTTGTTTCCTCTTTAGTTCTTCTAGGTCCTTGTTAAATGTTTCTTGCATTTTCTGTATTCTATTTCCAAGATTTAGGATCATCTTTACTATCATTATTCTGAATTCTTTTTCAGGTAGACTGCCTATTTCCTCTTCATTTGTTAGGTCTGGTGGGTTTTTACCTTGCTCCTTCGTCTGCTGTGTGTTTCGCTGTCTTCTCATTTAGCTTATCTTACTGTGTTTGGGGTCTTCTTTTCGCAGGCTGCAGGTTCGTAGTTCCCGTTGTTTTTGCTGTCTGGCCCCAGTGGCTAATGTTGGTTCGGTGGGTTGTGTAGGCCTCCTGGTGGAAGGGACTAGTGCCTGTGTTCTGGTAGATAAGGCTGGATCTAGTCTTTCTGGTGGGCAGGTCTATGTCTGGTGGTGTGTTTTGGGGTGTCTGTGGCCTTATTATGATTTTAGGCAGCCCCTCTGCTAATGGATGGGGCTGTGTTCCTGTCTTGCTATTTGTTTGGCATAGGGTGTCCAGCACTGTAGCTTGCTGATTATTGAGTGAAGCTGGGTCTTGGTGTTGAGATGGAGATCTCTAGGAGATTTTCACTGTTTGATATTACGTGGAGCTGGGAGGTCTCTTGTGGACCAGTGTCCTGAAGTTGGCTTTCCCACCTCAGAGGCACAGCACTGACGCCTGGCTGGAGCACCAAGAGCCTCTCATCCACACAGCTCAGAATAAAAGGGAGAAAAAATAAGAAAGAAAGAAAGAAAGAAAGAAAGAAAGAGAGAAAGAGAGAAAGAGAGAAAGAGAGAAAGAGAGAAAGAGAGAGAGAGAGAGAGAGAGAGAGAGAGAAAGAAAGAAGATAAAATAAAATAAAGTAAGATAAAATTAAATAAAGTTATTAAAATAAAAAGTAATTAAGAAAAAAATTTTAAACAGTAAAAGGAAAAAATAGAAAAAAAAAAAACCGGACAAACAGAACCCTAGGACAAATGGTGAAAGCAAAGCTATACAGACAAAATCTCACATAGAAGCATACATATACACACTCACAAAAAGAGGAAAAGGGGAAAACATAATATTTCTTGCCCCCAAAGTCCACCTCCTCAATTTGGGGTGATTCATCATCTATTCAGGTATTCCACAGATGCAGGGTACATCAAGTTGATTGTGGAGATTTAATTTGCTGCTCCTCAGGCTGCTGTGAGAAATTTCACTTTCTCTTCTTTGTTAGCACAGCTCAAGGGTTCCAGGTTTGGATTTGGCCCTGCCTCTGCATGGAGCTCGCCTGAGGGCATCTTTTCTTCACTCAGACAGGACGGGGTTAAAGGAGCAGCTGATTTGGCCGCTCTGACTCACTCATGCCGTGGGGAGGGAGGGGTATGGATGCGCCGTGAACCTGCGGCAGCAGAGCCCAGCATGACGTTGCATCAGCCTGATGCACGCTGTGCATTCTTCTGGGGAAGTTGTCCCTGGATCACGGGACCCTGGCAGTGGTGGGCTGCACAGGCTCCCGACAGGGGAGGTGTGGATAGTAACCTGTGCTCGCACACAGGTGGCTGCGGCAGCAGCCTTAGCGTCTCATGCCCATCTCTGGTGTCTGCGCTGATAGCCGCAGCTCGCCCCCATCTCTGGAGCTCTTTAAGTGGCACTCTGAATCCCCTCTCCTCGTGCACCAGGTAACAAAGAGGCAAGAAAACGTCTCTTGTCTCTTTGGCAGCTCCAGCCCTTTTCCCGGACTCCCTCTTGGCTAGCCGTGGCACACTAGCCCCCTTCAGGATGTGTTCACACCACCAACCCCAGTCCTCTCCCTGCGATCCGACCAAAGCCCAAGCCTCAGCTCCCAGCCCTTGCCTGCCCCGGTGGGTAAGCAGACAAGCCTCTCAGGCTGGTGAGTGCTGGTCAGCACTGATCCTCTGTGCGGGAATCTCTCCTCTTTGCCCTCTGCACCCCTGTGGCTGCACTCTCCTCCGTGGCTCTGAAGCTTCCCCCCTCTGCCACCCGCAGTCTCTGCCCATGAAGGGGCTTCCTAGTGTGTGGAAACCTTTCCTCCTTCACGGCTCCCTCCCACTGGTGCAGGTCCCATCCCTATTCTTTTGTCTCTGGTTTTTCTTTTTTCTTTTACCCTACCCATGTACGTGGGGAGTTTCTTGCCTTTTGGGAGTTCTGAGGTCTTCTGCCAGCATTTAGTGGGTGTTCTGTAGGAGCAGTTCCACGTGTAGATGTATTTCTGATGTGTCTGTGGGGAGGAAGGTGATCTCTGCGTCTAACTCTTCCACCATCTTCCGAGATTCCCCTCCACTGCTTTTAAAATGAGAGGTTAGCAGGTTCCTGTTTGTCTGAGGGAGAGACATTAGCTTATTCCTCAAGGCTGTTCATTACAAACACACTCCCAAGAAATGGTTCAGGTGAAATGCTGTCAGGGTATACATTCTTTTTCTTTGTTTCTTTTGTTTTTTTTAATTGAAGAATTGTTGGCTTATAATATTACATTAGTTTCAGATGTACAACATAATGATTCAGCATTTGAGTATATTACAAAATGATCACCTTGATGAGTCTAGTAAACATCTGTCCCCATCCACAGTTACTGCAATATCATGAACCATATTCTTTATTCTGTACATTAAATTCTTTTCAATTTTTGTCATATAACTGGAATTTTGTACTTCTTATACCCTTTCACTTGTCTTGTCCATGACCCACTCCCCTCCCCTTTTGCAACCACCAATTTTTTCACTGTGTCTGTAAGATTTGTTTTGTTGTGTTTATTTTGTTTTTAGATTACACATGTAAGTCAGATCATGTGGTATTTGTCTTTCTCTATGTGACTTACTTCACTGAGCATAATACTCTCTAGGTCCATCCATGTTGTCAAAATGTCAAGATTTTATCTTTTTATGGCTGAGTAATATATAACTGTATATGTACATTTGTATACACATATATATGTATATGAATATATCTGCATATATGTATAGATACATGTATATATGTGTACATGTGTATATGTATGTGTGTATATGTGTATGTGCATTGTGTATGTTCATATGTATGTATGTGTATATGTGTGTGTGTGTGTGTATATATATATCACTTATCCATTTGTCTATCATTGAACATTTAGGTTTCTACCATATATTGGCTATTGTAAGTTATGTTGCAATTAACACAGGGGTGCATGTATATCTTTAAATTCGGTTTTTGCTTTGTTTTGTTTTCTTTGGATAAATAACCAAATGTGGAATTGCTAACTCATATGGTAGTTTTTTTTAATGTTTTAAGAACCCTCCGTAATGTTTTCAATAGTTGGCTACACTGATTTACATTCTTAGCAACAGTGCAGGTGAGTGCTCTTTTCTCCACATCCTCAGCAACACTTATTAATTGTTGTCATTTTGATTATAGCCATTCTGACACCTGTAAGGTGATCTCTTTTTGTGGTTTTGATTTGCATTTCCCTCCTGATGATTAGGGATGTTGAGCATGTTTCCATGTGATTTTTAGCATCTTTTTTTTTTTTTGGCAAAATGTGTACTCAGATCCTCTACCCAATTGTTTTTATTTTATTTTTTAAAAGTATAATTTATTTACAATATTATATGAGTTTCAGGTGATCTGGGATTTTTTACAGATTACACTTGATTAAATGATTTTACAAGAGAATGGCTATAATTCCCTGTCTTATACAATATATCTTTGTTGCTTATCTGTTTTATACAAAGTAGTTTGTACCTCTTAAGCCCATACCCCTAATTTGCCCCTCCCCCCTTACCTGTCCCCAATGGTAACCACTAGTTTGTTTATAGATCTGTGAGTCTGTTTCTGTTTTGCATATACATTCATTTGTATTATTTTTAGATTCCACATATAAATGATATCACACAGTATTTGTCTTTCTCTGACTTACTTCATTAAGCATAATATTCTCGAGGTCCATCCACGATGCTGCAAATGGCAGAATTTCATTTCTTTATGGCTGTGTAATATTCCACCGTACATATATACCATATCTTCTTTATCCATTTGTCTGTTCATGGGCATTTCGGTTGCTTTCATATCTTGGCCATTGTCAATAGTGCTATTATGCATATTGGGGTTTACGTATCTTTTTGAATTAGTGTTTTCATTTTTTTCCTAGATAGGTACCCAGGAGAGTTATTGATGGATCATATGGTAGTTCTACTTTTACTTTTTTGAGAAACCTCCATCCTATTGTCCATAGTGCCTGCAACAATTTACAATCCTACCCACAGTGTACAAAGGTTCACTTTTCTCCACATCCTCTCGAAAATTTGGTATTTGTAGACATTTTTATGAGAGCTATTTTGACAGGTGGGGGTTGATATCTCATTGTTGCTTTGAATTGAACTTCTCCAGTAATTAGTGATGTTGAGCACATTTTCATCTGCCTTTTAGCCATCTGTATCTTCTTTGGAAAGATGTCTATTCATGTCTCCTGACCATTATTGATTGTGCTGTTTGTTCATTTCGTGTGTGTGTGTGTTATTGAGTTGTATGAACCATTTATATATTTTGGATATTAACCTTTTGTCAGTCATATCATTTGCAAATATTTTCTTACACTTTGCACTTTGAATTTTGATTTTGTTGCTGGTTTTCATGGCTGTGCAAAAGCTCTTACACTTTATTTAGCTTCCACTTGTTTATTTTTGCTTTTATTTCTTTTGACTTAGAGGCCAGATCCCCAAAACTATTGCTACAATTTATGTCAAAGAATGTTCTGCCTATGTCCTCTCCTAGGAGTTTTATGGTTTGGTGTATTACCTTTAGGTCCTTAATCCATTTTGAATTTTGTGTCTGGTGTGAGGAAATGTTCTAAATTCCTTATTTTACATGTAACCCTCCACTTTTCCCAACACCACTTATTGAAGAAACTGTCTTTCTCCATTGTATATTCTTGCCACCTTGGTGGTAGACTTATTTACCATAAGTGTGTGATATCCTTTCTGGGATCTCTATTCTATTCCCTTGATATATGTGTCTGTTTTTGTGATTATTGTAGCTTTGTAGTCAGGGAGCATGCTATCTCCAGCTTTGGTCTTTTTTTCTTAGGATTGCTTTGGCAGTGTGGGTGTTTTGTGGCTCTATATTTATTTGGGGATTATTTGTTCTGTGTGTGAACATTGTCATGGGTATTTTGATAGAGATTGCTTTAAATCTGTAGGTCGCTTTCAGTAATAGGACTATTTTAAAAAAGATTAATTCTTCTGATCCAAGAACATGGGATATCTTTTCATTTGTTTGCATCATCTTCAATTTCCTTCATCAATGTCTTATAATTTTTAATATATAAATCTTTCACGTCCATGGTTAAATTTATTCCCAGATATTTTATTATTTTTGGTACAATTGTAAATTTTTCTCTTAATTTCTCTGCTAGTTTGTTATTAGTGCCAAGAAAAATAACAGATTTCTGTATATTAATTGCATATATTTCAATGAAAATAAAAACAAAAATTAACAAATGGGACCTAATTAAACTTAAAAGTTTTGCACAGAAAAGGAAACCATAAACAAGATGAAAAGACAACACTCACAATGGGAGAAAATATTTGCAAATGAAGCAACTGACAAAGGATTACTCTAGAAAATATAAAAACAGCTCATGTAACTCAATATTAAAAAAACAACAACTCAATCAAAAAATGAGTGGAAGACCTAAATAGGCATTTTTCCAAAGAAGACATACAGATGGCCAACAGGTGCATGAAAAGATGCTCAACACCATTAATTATTAGGGAAATGCAAATCAAAACTACAATGAGGTATCACCTCACACCAGTCAGAATGGCCATCATCAAAAACTCTACAAACAATAAATGCTGGAGAGGGTGTGGAGAAAAGAGAGCTCTTTTGCACAGTTGGTGGGAATGTAAATTGATACAGCCACTATGGAGAACAGTATGGAAGTTCCTTAAAAAACTAAGAGTAGAGCTACGTTATGATACAGCAATCCCACTACTGGGCATATACCCAGAGAAAACCATAATTGCAAAAGACACGTGCACCCCAATATTCACTGTGACACTATTTACAATAGCCAGGACATGGAAGCAACCTAAATGTCCATCAACAGAGTAATGGATAAAGAAGATGTGGTACGTATATACAATGGAGTATTACTCAACTGTAAAAAAGGAACGAAATTGGGTTATTTGTAAGGACGCGGATGGACCTAGAGAGAGTCCTACAGAGTGAGGTAAGTCAGAAAGAGAAAAACAAATATCGTATATTAACACATATATGTGGAATCTGGAAAAATGGTATGGATGATCTCATTTGCAAAACAGAAATAGAGACACAGATGTAGAGAACAAACGTATGGACACCAAGGGGGGAAAAGGGGGGATGGGAGAAACTGGGAGATTGGGATTGACAGATAAACACTATTGATACTATGTATGAAATAGATAACTAATGAGAACCTACTGTATAGCACAGGGAACTCTGCTCAGTCTCTGTGGTGACCTAAATGGGAAGGAAATCCAAAAAAAGGGGATATATGTATACGTATAGGTGCTTCACTTTGCTGTATAGTAGAAACTAACACAACATTGAAAAGCAACTATACTCCAAAAAAGTTAATTAAAAAAAAAAGAAACAAATTGTGTATACTTCAAATTTACTGAGTTTATTTATGCTAATAATTTGTTGGTGAGATCGTTAGGGTTTTCTCTACATACTATCATGTCATCTGCAAAGAGTGACAGTTTTATTTCCTTTACAAGTTAGATCCTATTTTGTATTTTTATTTTTGTCTTTGGCTGTGGCTAGAACTATTAATCCTGTGTTGAATAAAAGTGGTGAGAGTGGGCATCCTTGTCTTGTTCCTATTCTTAGAGGAGATGCTTTCAGCTTTTCACCATTAAGTATGATGTTAGGTCTGCTTTTGTCATATATGCCCTTTATATTTATTTATTAATTCATTCATTCAGGCTGCACCGCACAGCATGGGGGACCCTAGTTCCCTGACCAGGGATTGAACCCACACTGCCTGCAGTGGAATTGTGAATTTCCAACCACTGGACTGCCACAGAAGTCCCTGTCCTTTATAATAAAAAGGTATGTTGCCTCTATACCCACCTTGTTGAGAGTTTTTATCATAATTCAGATGTTGAATTTTGTCGAATTTTGCCAAATCATTTGCTGGAGATATGAAGATGATCATACTATTTTATCCTTTGTTCTGGTAATCTGGCGTGTCACTTAATTGATCTGCATAGACTGAGTCATTCCTGCATTGCTGAGATGATCCATTTGATCATGGTGTATGGTTCTTTTAGTGTATTGTTGAATTCAGTTTACCAGTATTTTGTTGAGGTTTTTTGCATCTATGTTCACCAGGGATATTGGCCTGTAATTTACCTTTTTTGATAGTGTGTTTATCTGGTTTTCATATATGGGTGATGGTAGCCTCAGAAAATAAGTTTGGAAGCACTCCATCAATTGTTTGGAATAGCTTGAGAAGGACAGATGTTAACTGTCCTTTAAATGTTTGGTAGAATTTATTAGTAAAGCCACCTGGTGCTGGACATTTATTTATGGGTTTTTTTGATTATTGATTGATTTCATTGTTAGTAATAGATCTGTTTAGATTTTTTATTGATTGCTAACTCAATCTTAGAAGATTTATGTTTTTAGGAATTTATCCACTTCTTCTAGGTTGTCCCATTTGTTAGTGTACAATTGTTTGTCGTGATCTCTTAGGATACTTTCTATTTCTGTGGTGTCTGTTGTAACTTCATCTCTTTCATTTCTGATTTATTTGGTCCCTCTCTTTTTTAAAAAAACATACTACTATTGTCTTTTATTCTTTACAGAAGCTTAATAAGTGTTTGATCTACTACCCTTACTCTATGTATACTTTTTGCAGTGAGATTTTTACTTTTGTTTGTTTTCTGATTACTATCAATAATTAGTGAGACTTCTTTTAAGCTTAAGTAAATTCTTGCAACATTGCTTATAAGGCTGTTTTCTTAGTGATGAACTCTTCTAGCTTTTGCTAGTCTGGGAAACTCTTGATCTCTCCTTCAATTCTTTTTTTTTTCATAAATTTATTTATTTATTTTTGGCTGCGTTGGGTCTTCGTTGCTGCATGCACGCTTCTCGTTGTGGTGGCTTCTCTTGTTGCAGAGTATGGGCCCTAGGTGTGCAGGCTTCAGTAGTTGTGGCTTGCGGGCTCAGTAGCTGTGGCTCACGGGCTCTAGAGCACAGACTCAGTAGTTGTGGCTCACAGGCGTAGCTGCTTCACAGCATGTGGGATCTTCCCAGGCCAGGGCTCGAACCTGTGTACCCTGAATTGGCAGGCGGATTCTCAACAACTGTGCCACCAGGGAAGCCCTCTCCTTCAATTCTGAATCATAATCTTGCTGGTAGAGTATTCTTGTTGTAGCCTTTTTCCTTTTAGCCCTTTGAATATATCCCGTCGTTCCTTCCTAGTCTGCAAAGTCTGCTGAAAAGTCAGCTGACAGCCTTATGGGAATACCTTGAACATAACTAGATGCTTTTATTTCACTGCTTCTATGATCCCACTTTACCTTAAATTTTTGGCACTTTATAATATGTCTTGGTGTGGACCTGTTTGTCTTCATTTTGTTTGGGACTCTGTGTTCCCTGGACCTGGATGTGTGTTTCCTTCCCCAGGTTAGGAAAGTTATCAGTTACTATATTCTCTAATAAGTTCTCTGCCCCTTTCTCTCGTCTCCTCTTTCTGGGACCCCTGTAATGCTCATGTGAATATTCTTGATGTTGTCTCAGAGGTCCCTTTACCTATAGTCTTAATTCTTTTTTCTTTGTGCTATTCAGCTTGGGTGATTTTCACTACTCTGTTTCCCATTTCACTGATCTGTTCTTCTGTATCATATGATATAATGTTGCTCCCCTCATGTGTGTGTGTGTGTGTGTGTGTGTGTGTGTGTTAATATCATTTATTGTATTTTTCAGCTGTTTGGTTCTTTCTGACATTTTATTACTCTTTGTTGAAATTCTCACTATGTCCATGTATTCTTCTCCTGACTTGGGTGAGCATCTTTATAATCATTAGTGTGAACACTTTTTTTTTTCGGGTAGAATGCTTATCCCTGTTTTATTTAGTTCTTTTTCTGATGTTGTGTCTTGTTACTTCATTTGTAACATATTCCTCTATTTCCTTCTGTTTCCTAATTCTCTATGCATTTCTATTCATTAGGTTCAGGTTGCTACATTCCTGGGTCTTGGAGAAGTGATCTTATATAGGAGAAGATTGATATGGCCCAGCAGCACATTGTACTCTGGCCAGCAGAGCCACATGCTCCAGGGATGTCCCCTGTGTGGGCTGCACACATCTTTCTCTTACGGCAGGGCCACCTACTGTGGACAAGCTGGTAGGCAGTGTTGGACTCTGGCCTGAATGGCTGTGAGGCCCTGCAGTATGTGATTACCATGGGGGTGCTGGTAGCTAAGGCAGCCCTCCATTATGGGTGGCTGTGTGGTGCTCTGGGTGCACAGGCAGACAGGGTAGGCCCCCAGTGTGTCTGGTTGTGAGGCCTTGTGGTGCAGGAGTGCTATGGGCATGGTGGTAGATGGGGCAGGCCCCTGATTCTAATCAGTTCCAGGGAAGACTCTAAAATGTTGCTTGCCAATGTCTTAGTTCCTAGCAGGAGTCCCAGCTTCCTCTTGCCTTTCCAAGAAGCTCTCCGAGATTAGCAAGTGGGTCTGACCCAGGTGTCTTTCACACTACTGGCTCTGCACAGGGACTGAGAATGTGTGAGATTTGTGTGTGCCCAATGAGAGCAAAGTCTCTGTTTTCTTTAGCCTCCAGCTTTCCTGAAAGTAAGCCCTGCAGGTTTTCAGAGCCAGACCTGCTGTGTTCTTTTCTTCCCAGTGCAGGATCCCTGGGCTGAGCAGCCTGATGTAGGGCTAGGACCCTTCCCTCCATGTGGAGGACCTATGCAATTGTGATTATCTTCCAGCTGTGGGTCACTGTGCTCGAGGTGTGCATTCCAACTAGATTGTTTCCAGTCCTCCTACCTGCTTTCTGGTTTCTCCTTCCTTATATCTTTAGTTGCAGAAAACTTTCCCTGCTAGTCTTCAGGTCATTGTCAGAGATAATTTCCGTGTAAGTTGTAATTTGGCTGTGGCCATGGCAGGAGTGGAGCTCAGTATCTTCCTACTCTATCATCTTGATCCTCTCTCAAGAATTTTTTTAAATACATCCATTTATTACTGTAAACATAACTCTTTGAATTGCATTGTTTTTCCTGTATTCCATAAATTTAGGTAATTTGTGTTTCCAATTTTGTTTAAGAATTTTTTTTAAAATTTCCCTTTTGATTTATTCCTGTATGCATTGGCTATTCAGGAGCTTATTGTTCAATTTATACATGTTCTTGAATTTTCAATTATTCTTTTTAATGTTGAATTTCAGTTTTATACCATTGTGGTTGGAAATGATACTTGATATGATTTCAATATTCTTGGATTTTTGAAGACTTGTTTTGTGGCTTAACATAGGATCTACCCTAGGAAATGTTCTACGTGTACTTAAGAAGAATGGAAATTTTGCTGCTGTTGAGTGGAATGTACTGTATATGTCTGGTAGGTTCATTTGATATCAAGTGTGTGTTCAAGTTCAGTGTTTCCTGATTGATATTCTGTCCAGATGATCTATACAGTGTTGAAAGTTGGGTATTGATATTTCTTACCATTATTTTATTTCTGCACATTTTCCCCTTCATGTGTGTTAATATTTTCTTTATATGTTTAGAGGCTCCAATGCTGGACATGTACATATTTATAATTGTCATAAATTCCTGATGAATTAATCCCTTTATCATTATATGATAACCTTCTTTCCATTGAGAGGTTTGACTTCAAGTCTTTTTTGCCTGACAATAGACTAGTCAGGCAAGTATCATTTTCATGGAGTATCTTTTTTCCAATTATTCAATTTTATGGTATATATGGATTTAAAGTTAACATGAATCTCTTATACACAGTATATAATTGAACTTTCTTTAATCCATTCAGCCACCTTATGGATTATTTAAATTGAAGTATAGTTGATTTACAATATTACATTGGTCTCAGGGGTACAACATATGGATTGAATATTTTTATAGATCATGCTCCACTAAAGTGATTATAAAATAATGGCTATATTTCCCTGCGTTGTACTATATATCCTTGTTTGTTTATTTCATACATAGGGGTATTGGATTTAGAGAAACAAACTACTGTATTTCCCTCCACCCTTCACTCGCCTCACCAGTAACCACTAATTTGTTCTCTGTCAGTCTATTTCTGTTTTGTTATATACATTCCTTTCTTGCATTTTAGATTCTACAGAGAAGTGAGAACATAGAGTATTTGTCTTTCTCTAACTTATTTAAGTAAGTATAAATATTCTAGGCCTATCCACGTTGTTGCAAGTGGCAGAATTTGATCATTTTTAATGGCTGAGTAATAGTCTATTGTGTATACATACCACATCTTCTTTATCCACTCATCTGTTGATGGACATTTAGTTTGCTTCCATATGTTGGCAATTGTAAATAATGCTGCTATGAACATTGGGATGCATGTATCTTGTCAAATTGGTGTCTTCATTTTCTTTGGACATATACCAAGCAGTGGAATTCCTGGCTAATATGATAGTTCTACTTTTAGCTTTTCTCAGGACCTCCATATTCTTTTCATAGTGGGTGTACCAATTTACAATACCACCAACAGTGTACTAGGGCTCCCTTTTCCATGTCATGAACAACATTTCATATTTGTAGACTTTGGAATAATAGCCACGTTGAGAGGTGTGACATGACTTCTCATTATGGGTTTTCTTGTGGGTCATTCATTAAATTTAATTTACAAAAGAAGGTGATAGGCTGCATGTGATCTCCAGGTTTAGTTTGCTAATGCCTGGTATAGGTTAATTTGGGGAGAATTAATACCTTTACAATGTTATTTATTGCTTACATTTTTCAGGTTGACATTTAATGATTGGTAACAGATTTTAAATTTTTTCTCCCTGAAGGATATCTGAAGTCTGTTGGTTTGTTTCTGTTTCATAAATTTGTTCATTTCTATCACTTTTTTGACTCCACTATAAGTGATATCATATGATATTTGTCTTTTTCTATCTGACTTACTTCACTTAGAATGAAATAATGCCATTTGCATCAACTGGAATGGACCTAGAGATGATCATGCTTTTTCATTGCTGAGTAATATTTGATTGTGTACATGTACCACTTTTCCATTATCCATTCATCTGTTGATGGACATTTTGGTTGCCTCCATGTCTTGGCTATTGTAAATAGTGCATATTTGGGTTTGCGTGCATTTGTCTTTTTGAATTCTGGCTTTCTGAAGATGTACGCCCAGAAGTAGGACTGCTGGATGATATGGTAGCTCTATTTTTACATTTTAAAGGCATCTCCATACTGTGCTTTATAGTGGCTGTTACCAGCTTACATCTCACCAACAGCATAGGAGGGTTCCCTTTTCTCCATGTCCTCTCCAGCATTTATGGTTTGTAAACATTTTGATGATGGCCATTCTGACTGTGCAAGGTGATACCTTGTTGTGGTTTTGATTTGCATGTGTCTAATAATTCGAGATGCTGAGCATCTTTGCATGTGTTTTTTTTAAAACACTGTGGGAAAAAGTTACAGTTGACAATGGCTTTTTGAAAGTCTGACTATTTTGAATTTTTGTTCGATAGCTACCACAGGACATTTGTTAAAGGGCAGGTGTCATTTACACCCTGGCAGTCCTTGTGAATATTAAGTGCCCATAAGCACATGTTTTAAAGTTGCTGTTGTGGAAATGGGCACAGGTGGTAGGATTTTCTTCATGCCCCTCTCTGGTTACTTCGGTAACCAGAACCACTGTGGAAGATGGGCTCCTGGATTGTAAATTAGTGTGGGCTGTGGCAGAACAAACACCCAAAATCTTCTGTTTTGTTACTTCTTGTTTTTGTTTTAATTTTTCTTTTTTATTGAAGTAAATTTGATTTAAAATATTCTGTTTGTGGTAGGCGTACAGAGTCTTGTTCAGTTATGTATATTCATATGTCTATTCATCTTCAGATTTTTTTCCATATAGGTTATTAGAGAGTGTTGAATAGACTTCCCTTTGTTATACAGTAGGTCCTTGTTGATAATCTATTTTATATGTATTGGTGTGTAAATATTTTTCCCAGCCTCCTGATTTATTCCTTCTGCCCACCTTTCTCACTGGGTAACCATAAGTTTGTTTTCTACATCTGTGAGTCTGTTTCTCTCTCTTTTATTTTATTTGTCTGGCTGTACTGCGAGGCATGCGTGATATTAGTTCTCCCAACACCAGGGATCGAACGCATGCCCCCTGAAGTGGAAGCTCGGATTCTTAACCATTGGACAACCTAGAAAGTCCCTGTTTCTCTCTTGTAAATTAGTTCATTAGTATCAATTTTTAAATTTCAGCTATAAGTAGTATCATATGATATTTGACTTTCTCTTTCTGACTTACTTCACTTAGTATGATTATCTCTAATTCTATCCATGATGCTGCAAATGGCATTCCTTCATTCTTTTTCATTTCTGAGTAATATTTCACTGTGAACATGTACCACTTCTTTATCCATCCATCTGCTGATGGATATTTGGGTTGCTTCCATATCTTAGACATTGTAAATTGTGCTGCGGTACACATATGGGTGCATGTGTATTTTCCAATTCTGGTTTTCTCCTGTTATATGCCTGGGAGTGGGACTGCTGCATCATAGGGTACCTCTAATTTTACCTTTTAAAGCACCTCCATACTGTTATTTATAGTGGCTGTTACCACATTAGATCCCAACAGCAACATAGGAGGGTTCCCTTTTTTCTACAACCTCTCAAGCATTTATTGTTTGTGGACTTTTCGATGATGGCTATTCTTACTCATGTGAAGTGATCCCTCATTGTAGTTTTGATTTCCATGATGCTAATAATACAGGAATTAGAGCATCTTTTCAAGTGCTTTTCTTTTAAACAGTGTAAAATTTACCTATTGAAATAGGATCTTGAAAGTCTGTGCCTTTGGAATTTATTTTGCCTACCTATCCCTGGACATTTCCTGATTGTGCGTGTCATTTAAAACCCAACAGTCCTTGTGAATATTAAGTACCCATAGCATTGTTTTTAAAATTGCAGTTGCAGTAAAGGGCAACAAGGTAGTGGAACTTATTCATACTCAATTTGATTGCTAGGGAAAACAGAGGCTTAGTGGAATTCCTCTTCCTAGGTTGTAAATTGGAGTGTAAAGTGCCAGGACAAATACCCAAAATCTTGTGTCACATTACTTCTTGTTGAATTTACTTTTTATTTCTTATCAGAGTAAATTTGATTACAATGTTGTATTTGTTCTCGGTGTATAGAATCTGGTTCATTCATACGTATACATATATCTAGACAGGTTTAGATTATTTCCCATGTTGGTTATTAGAGTTGAGTAGACCTCCCTTGGCATCCAGTAGGTCCTTCTTGATTATATATTTTATGTGAATTATTAAATGCATGTTAACCCCAACATCTTAATTTTTCCATTCCTTTCATCTTTTTCAAAGTCTGTATGGGTCTTTCTCAGTGGAAATATGTTCATGGGTATCAATTTTTAGATAACACTAGTAAATTATATCATCGGATATTTGTCTTTCTTTTTGTGACTTACTTTACGTAGTATGATTACCCCTAGGTTCATCAGTGGTGCTGTAAAAAGCATTGTTTCATCTTTTCCATGGCTAATATTCGATTGTGTACATGTACCACTTCTTTGTCCATTCATCTGTACTTGGACATTTTGCTTGCATCCATATCTGGCTATTGTAAGTATCGCTGAAGAGCACTTTTGGTTACCTGTGTCTTTCTGAATTCTGGTGTTCTCGGGTTACAGGCCCATTAGTGGTTTGGCAGGATCACATAGTAGCTCAATTGTTAACTTTTAAAGGCACCTTCATTCTGTTCTGATTAGTGGCTGTTACCAGTTTACATCCTAGCAACAGCATAGGGTGTATCCATTCTCGGAAACCCATTCAGCATTTATTGTTTGCAGACATTTTTTTCTGATGGTCATTCAGACTATTGTGAGGTGATGCCTTTTTGTAGTTTAAATTTGCATTTCCCTAATAATTCTTGATGTTGAACATTTTTTCATGTCCTTTAAAAAACACTGTGAGGAAATTTACCTCTTGAATTGTCTTCTCCAGATTTTCTACTGTTTTGCATATTAATGTCCATTCCTGACCACAGGATATTTTTTGAGGGCAGGTGTCATTTAAAGCCCTGCAGTCCTTGTGAATATTAAGTGACCAATAGCACTGGGATTAAAGCTGCTGTTGCGGGAATTGGTCACAAGGCAGCAGATTTCTACATTCCCAGCTTTGGTTACAAGGGCAGGAGAGCCTTCCTGGAAGTTGTGTTCCTAGGTTCAAATTGTAGTGGAATGTTCCAGGACAAACTCCCAAAAGCTTATGTCTCCTACTTAGTTTGTTTTTTAAATTTATTTTATGTTTTTCATTGAAGTAATGATTTTTTAAACTAGATCCTTACTCTATCTACAATTTCCCCTTTCTTCTTTGCCTTTAATATTTATTTATTTATTTATTCACTTATTTATTTATTTATTTATTCATGGCTGTGTTGGGTCTTCGTTTCTGTGCGAGGGCTTTCTCTAGTTGCGGCAAGCAGGGGCCACTCTTCATTGCAGTGCACAGGCCTCTCACTATCGCGGCCTCTCTTGCTGTGGAGTACAGGCTCCAGACACGCAGGCTCAGTAGTTGTGGCTCACGGACCTAGTTGCTCTGCAGCATGTGAGATCCTCCCAGACCAGGGCTCGAACCCGTGTCCCCTGTATTGGCAGGCAGATTCTCAACCACTGGGCCACCAGGGAAACCCCTATCGGAGTAAATTTTATTAGAGTGTTGTGATTCTCTGGGTGTACCAATTCTGATCAATTTTTCATACATATATCTGTTCATCTTTGCCTCCTGTTACCAGGTAGGTTATTACAGAGTGTTGAGTAGACCTCCGTTTGTATTTGGTCGGTGTTTGGTGATTATGTATTAGTGATTATATAATTTATATATATTATAAGTTTATCTACATATAACATACATTAGTGTATGTATGTTAACCCCATAATCCTAATTTATCCACCCTCCCACCTTTCATTTTGGTTAACCATTAGTTTGTTTTATATGTCTCTGAGTGTCTTTTCCTTTGGAAATATGTTCATTGGTACGAATCTTAAGATAACATCTATAAATTATATTATAGGATATATATCATACACTTTTGACTTAACGTAATATGATTATTTCTAGACTCAACTGTAGTCATGAAAACAGCATTGTTCATTTTTTTCAAAAGCTAATCTTCCATTAGGTACATGTACCACTTATTCTTTGTCCATTCATCTGTTGATTGACATTTTGGCTGCTTCCATGTCTTGCCTATTTTGAATATTGCTGCAGGACAACTTTGTCAGCCTGTGTCTTCTTGATTCGGCTCTTAGGTGACAGGCCCAGTGGTGGGCATGCTGGATCAAATGGCATCTCAATTTTTACTTTTAAATGCATCTCCTTTCTGTTCTCATTACTGACTCTTACCACTTTACATCTCAGCAGCAGCTAGAGGGTACACAGTTCTCTAAAACCCTTTCAGAATTTATTGTTTGTAGACATTTTGCTGATGGTCATTCGACGGATGTGACTCGAAAACTTCGTAGATTTGCATGAGTCTAATAATTCCTGATGTTGAGCTTTTACCCATTTTCCTTTTTTGAAAAAAAGAAGGTGTAAAACTTACCTCTTCATACTATCTTTTTGAAAAATTTGCCAGTTGTGAATTTTTTTGGCCATTCCCTACCTCAGGACATTTTTTGAGGGCAGGTGTGCTTTACAGCCCTTGTGAATGTTAAGTGACCGTTACCTGTGGGTTTAAAGCTGCTCTTGCGGGAAACGGCCACAAGGTGGCAGCATTTCTACATTTCCAACTCTGGGTTTTTAGGCAACAGAGCCTTCCTGGAAATCCTGTTAGTAGGCTGCAAGTTAGAGTGGAACGTGCCAGGGCAAACACCAAAGAGCTTATATCTCCTTACTTCTTGTTTGTTTTTTAAATTTAATTTTTATTTATTATCACAGCAAATTTGATAAAAATGTTGTTTGTTTTATGTGTACAGAATCTGATTCATTATATCTATGTATCTAACTATTCATCTTTGGATCCTTTCCCGTGTAGGTTATTACAGAGTGTCGAGTACACCTCTCTTGGTATTCCATAGGTATTTCGTGATATGTATTTCATATGTATTAGTACATGTCTGTTAACCCCCATATCCTAATTCATCCATTCCTTACACTTTTCCATGTGATTAAACATAATTTTGTTTTCTTAATCCATGCGTGTCCTTCTCTTGGAAATAATTTCATGGGTATCAATTTTTAGGTAACACCTATAAGTGATATCATAGGATATCTGTTTTTCGGTTTCTTCCTTACTTCAAATTGGGTGTTTATCTGTAGGTCCTTCTATGGTGGTGCACACGGCACTGTTTCATTCTTTTCCATGGCTAATATTCCATGTGTACATGGACCAGTTATTCGTGGTGCATTTTTCTGTTGATGGACATTTTGGTTTCTTCCAAGTCTTGGCTATGTTAAATGTTGCTGCAGAGCAGGATTGCCAGCCTGTGTCTTTTTGATTCTGGTCTGCTCAGGTCATAGGCGCATCAAAGGGCTTACCAGATCACATGGTAGCTCAATTTTTACTATTTAAACGCACCTTCATTATGTTCTCACTACTGGCTGTTAACAGTTTACATCCCTCCAGAAGCTAGAGGGTACACAGTTCTCTAAAACCCCTTCAGCATTTATTCTTTGTAGACTTTTTGCTGCTGATCATTCTGATGGCTGTGAGCTGAACGTTTCTGTAGATTGGATTTGCATGGCTTTATTAATTCCTGATGCTCAACATTTTTTCATACCCTCTTTTTTAAAAAAAAATAAAAAGGAAAAGACAAACTGTGCATAAAATGTGCCTCTTGAAATGTGGAGGTCTTTTGAAATTCTTGGTCGATTTACAACCCCAGATTTGTTTTGAGGGCAGGTGTCATTTACAGGCCTGCAATTGTTTTGAATATTAAGTGACCATTAGTGCTGGGTTTAAAGCTGCTGTTGTGTGAAACGGCCACAAGGCGGCAGCATTTCTCCTTAAAAAATTTGGTTATTAGGGCAACAGAGCCTTAAGGGAAGTCGTGTTCTAGGTTGTAAAAAAGAATGGAATGTGCCAGGAAAAAGGCTCTTAAGTTTATGTCTCACTACTTCTTGTTCGTTTTATTAATTTAATTTTTATTTTTTATCACAGCATGTTTGACTACAATGGTTTCTTTGTTCCGCCTGTGCAAGATGTGGTCCTTTACACATATACACATATCTATTCTTCCTTGGATCCTTTTCCCATGTAGGTTATGATACAATATTGAGTAGTCTTCTCTTGGTATTCCGTAGATCTTTGGTGATTATATATTTCACCTGTGTTTGTATATCTCTGTTAACGCCAATATCCTAATGTATCCAGTCCTCACACTTTTACATTGGTGAAACATAAGTTTGTTTAATGAATCTGTGATTGCCTTTCTCAGTGGAAATATCTTCACTGGTATCAATTTTTAGGTAACACATATAAGTGGTATGATAGGATATGTGTCTTTCCCTTTCTCACTTACTACAAGTTGTGTGATTACTTCTAGACTCATGTATGGTGCTGCAAACGGCATTGTGCTATTTTTTTCCTTGGCTAATATTCCATCTGTACATGTACCAGTTCTTCTTTGTCCACTCTTCTGTTGATGGACTTTTTGGTTGCTTCCATGTCTTGGCTACTGTAATACTGCTGCAATGCAGATTTGCCCACCTGTGTCTTTCCAATTCTGTCTTCTTAGGTTATAGGCCTAGGAGTGGGCCTCCTGGATCATATCGTAGCTCAATGTTTACGTTGTAACGGCACCTCCATTCTGTTCTCATTAGTGGCTCTTACCAGGTTAAGCCCCACTTCAAGTTGAGGGTATGCACTTCTCCACAACCACTTCAACATTTATTGTTTGTAGTTTTTTTGCTGATGGTTATTCTGACTGGTGTGAGCTGATACCTCTTTGTGGTTGGACTTGGATGCGTCTCATAATCCCCTGAAGTTGAACTTTCAGGCATGTCCTTTTTCTCTTCAAACTGTGAGTACAGCTTACCTCTTCAAATGGTTTTCTTGAAGTATGTGCCACATTTTGAAGTATTTTGGTCATTACACCCCTCAAGACATTTTGAGGGCAGGTTTCATTTACAGCCCTCCAGTACTTGTGCATATGAAGTGACCATCAGTACAGGTTTTAAAGCTGCTGTTGCAGGTAACGGCCAGAGGGCAGCAGCATTTCTGCTTTCCCCAGTCTGGTAACTAAGGAAACAGTCCTTCCTGCCAGTGGTGTTCTTTGGTTATAAATTAAAGTGGAGTGTCCCTGGATAAACCCCCAAAAGCTGATGTCTCCTTACTTATGTTTGTTTTTTAAATTGAATTTATATTTTTTATTGGAGTAATATTCCATTGTGTATATGGACCACTTCTTCTTTGTGCATTCTTCTGTTGATGGACATTTTCGTTGCTTCCAAGTGTTGGCAATGGTAAATATTGCTGGAGTGCAGGATTCCTAGCCTGTGTCTTTTTTATTCTCATCCTCTCAGGCGATAGGCCCAGCAGTGGGTATACTTGATTGAATGGTAGCTCAATGTTTACCCTTTCGAGGCACCTCCATTGTGTTTTCATTAGTGGCTCTTACCACATCCCACTTAGAACCGAGGGTACGTATTTCTCCACAACCCCTTCAGCATTTATTGTTTGCAGAACTTTTGCTGATGACTATTCTGACTGGTGTGAGTGGATAGGTTTTTGTAATTTGGATTTGCATGTCTTTAATAATTCCTAATGTTCAGCTTTTTTCCACGCCTTTTTAAATTCTGTTAAACAAAAACAGAAAAAAACTGTGAGTACAATAAACCTCTTGAAATTGTCTTCTTGGAAGTTTCCATCTTTTTATTTTTTTGATCGATGTTCAACGCCAGGATTTTTTTGAAGGCAGGTGTCATCTACAGGCCTGCAATGAGTGTGAATATTTAGTGACCCTTAGCACTGGTTTTAAAGCTGCTGTTGTGGGAAACGGCCACAAGGGGGCAGCATTTCTCCATCCCCAAATCCGGTTACTAGGGCAGCAGAGCCTTTCTGGAAGTCATGTTCCCAGGTTGTAAATTAGAATGGAATGTGCCAGGAAAAAACCCCATAAGTTTATGTCACATTACTCCTTGTTCATTGTTTTAATTTTTTAAATCAGGGTAATGATTAGAATATTGTTTGTCCTAGGTGTACACAATCTGGTTCATTTGTACAATATATTTATATATATGTAGATATATCTATATATATAGATAGATACATAGATATAGATATAGATGTACAGATCCTCCTCCCATGTAAATTATTGAAGAGTGTCCCGTAGACCTCCGTTTCTATATGGTCAGTCTTTTTGACATATGTATTTAATATGCATTTGTACACGTATGGTAAACCTGATCTTAATTTATCCATTCGCTCCACCTTTCCTTTTAGATGAGCATAATTTGTTTTCTAAGTCTGTGAGTGTGTTTCTCTGTGGAAATATGTTCATTTGGGTCAGTTGTTAGATAACACCTATAAGTGATATCATAGGATACGTCTTTTGCTTTCCGACTTACCTCATGTTTTGTGATTATCTGTAGGCTCATCTATGGTGCCTCAAAGAGCGGTGTTTCATTGTTTTCCAAGGCTAATATTCCATTGTGTACATGGATCACTTCTTCTTTATCCATTCATCTGTTGATGGACATTTTGGTTGCTTCCGTATTTTGGCTATTGTGAAAATGGCTGCAGTGCAGCTGTTGCAGCCTCTGTCTTCTCGATTCTGGTCTTCTCACTTGAGAGGTTCAGTGTTGGGCATGCTGGATGGAATGGTGGCTCAGTTTTTCTTTTTTTTGCGATATGAGGGCCTCGCACTGTTGCGGCCTCTCCCGTTATGGAGCACAGTTCTCTAAAACTCTTTCAGCATGTATTGTTTGTAGTCTCTTTGCTGATGGTAGTTGACGTGTGTGAGTTGAAACCTTTTTGTAGATTAGATTTGCATGAGTCTAATGATTCCTGATGTTGAGCTTTTATCCATTTTCCTTTCTTTTGAAGAAGAGTGTGTAAACTTATCTCTTCATACTATCTCCTTTAAACATTTGCATGTCTTGAATTTTTTTGGTCATTCCCTAGCTCAGGACATTTTTTGAGGGCACGTGTCCTTAAATGCCCTGAGTCTTTGTGAATGTTAAGTGACCATTAGCAGTGGGTTTAAGCCGCTCTTGCCGCAAACGGCCACAAGGCGTCAGCATTTCTCCATTTCCAACTCGGGGTTTTTGAGCAACAGAGCCTTCCTGGAAATCCTGTTAGTAGGCTGCAAATTAGGGTGGAATGTGCCAGGGAAAACCCCTAAGAGCTTATATCTCCTTACTCCTTGTTTGTTTTTTAAATTTAATTTTTATTTAGCATCAGAATAAATTTGATAAAAATGTTGTGTGTGTTCTAGGTGTACAGAATCTGGTTCATTATATGTATGTATAGATTTATTCATCTTTGGATCCTTTCCCATGTAGGTTATTACAGAGTGTTGAGTAGACCTCTCTTGGTATTCCCTAGGTATTTTGTGATTATGTATTTCATATGTATTAGTACATGTCTGTTAATCCCCATATCCTAATTCATACCTTCCTTACACCTTTCCATTTGGTTAAACATAATTTTGTTTTCTGAATCTATGAGTGTCCTTCTCTTGGACAGTATTTCATGGGTATCAATTTTTAGGTAACACCTATAATTGATGTCATAGGATATCTGTCTTTCGTTTTCTTTCTTACTTCAAGTTGGGTGATTATATCTAGATCCTTCTATGGTGGTGCCAACGGCACTGTTCCATGCTTTTCCATGGCTAATATTCCATGTGTACATGGACCAGTTATTAATTGTGCATTTTTCTGTTGATGGACATTTTGGTTTCTTCGAGGTCTTGGCTGTGGTACATGTTGCTGCAGTGCAGGATTGCCAGCCTGTGTCTTTTTTATTCTGGTCTTCTCAGATGATAGGCCCATCAGCGGGCCTACCAGATCACATGGTAGCTCAATTTTGACCTTTAAACACACCTCCATTGTGTTCTCAACACTGGCTGTTACCAGGTTACATCCCACCAGCAGCTAGAGAGTACACAGTTCTCTAAAACCCCTTCAGCATTTATACTTTGTAGACATTTTTTGCTGATGATCATTCTGACAGCTGTGAGGTGAACCTTTTTGTAGACTGGATTTGCATGGCTTTATTAATTCCTGATGTTGAGCATTTATCCTTGCCCTTTTTTTTAACAAAAAAAAGAAAGAAAGAAAAAGAAAGAGAATACAAAATGTGCGTAAAATATGCCTCTTGAAATTGTCGTTTTGAAATATGCACGTCTTTTGAGATTTTTGCTCGATTTAGGACTCAAGGATTTGTTTAGAGGGCAGGTGTCATTTACAGGCCTGCAATTATTTTGAATATCAAGTAACCATTAGCGCTGGGTTTAGAGCTGCTGTTGTGTGAAACAGCCACAAGGTGGCAGCAGTTCTCCTTTACCAAATCTGGTTATTAGGGCAACAGAGGCTCAATGCAAGTCGTGTTCTAGGTTGTAAATTAGAATGGAATGTGCCAGGAAAAAGCCCCTTAAGTTTATATCTCATTACTGCTTGTTCGTTTTTTAAATTTAATTTAATTTTTTATCACAACAAGTGTGATTACAATGTTTTGCTTATTCTAGGTTTGCAGGATGTGGTTGTTTTACACATATACATATATCTATTGTTCTTTGGACCCTTTTCCCATTTAGGTTATGACAAAATGTTGAGTAGTCTTCTCTTGGTATTCTGTAGGTCTTTGGTGATTATAGACGTCACCTGTGTTTGTATATCTCTGCGAACCCCGACATCCTAATGTATCCAATCTGCACACCTTTCCATTGGTGAACCATAAGTTTGTTTATTAAATCTGTGATTGCCTTTCTCTGTGAAAATATCTTCACTGGTGTCAGTTTTTAGGTAACACCTATAAGTGATATCATAGGATATGTGTATTTCGCTTTCTGACTTACTACAAGTTGCGTGATTACTTCTAGACTCATCTATGGTGTTGCAAATGGCATTGCGTCATTATTTTCCTTGGCTAGTATTCCATCTGTACATGTACAAGTTCTTCTTTGTCCACTCATCTGTTGATGGACTTTTGGTTGCTTCCATGACTTGGCTACTGTAATACTGCTGCAAGGCACATTTGCCTGCCTGTGTCTTTCCAATTCTGGCTTCTTCTGTTATAGGCCCAGGAGTGGGCCTGCTGGATAATATGGTAGCCAAATGTTTCCCTTGTAAAGGCACCTCCATTCTGTTCCATTAGTGGCTCTTACCAGGTTACGTCCCATTTAAAGTTGAGGGTATACACTTCACCATAACCCCTTCAGCATTTATTGTTTGTAGTTTTTCTGCTAATTTTTATTGTGACTGCTGTAAGCTGATACCTCTTTGTGGTTGGATTTGCATGCGTCTCATAAACCCTTGAAATTGAGTTTTCAGGCATGTCCTTTTTTTCTTCAAACTGTGAGTACAGCTTACCACTTCAAATGGTTTTCTTTAAGTATGTGCCACATTTTGAAATATTTTGGCCATTACCTCCCTGTAGACATTTTGAGGACACATTTCATTTACAGCCCTCCAGTACTTGTGCATATGAAGTGATGATTAGCACAGGTTTTAAAGCTGCTGTTGTAGGTAACGGCGATAGGATGGCAGCATTTCCGCTTTCCCCATTCTGGTAACTAGGGAAACAGACATTCCTGCCACTGGCGTTCCTAGTTTATACACTAGAGCTGAATGTGCCCGGATAAACGCCCAAAGGCTGATGTTGTCGTACACTAAACTGTAACCTAAATTGTACCCGTTCCCTAACCGTAACCCTAACCCTTACTCTTACACTAACCCTAACCCTAAACCGTAACCGTTCCCTAACGCTAACCCTAACCCAAACGCTTACCTGAAGCCTTACCCTAACCCATACACTAATACTAATCCGTACACTAACACTAACCCATACCCTAACACATATGCCAACACTAAACCATTGTCGTACCCTACCTGTACTCTAAAACGTGCCAATTCCCTAACCCTAAACCTAACCATAACCCTAACCCTTACGCGAAGCCTTACCCTACACCATACCCTAATCCTAACCTGTACACTAACACTAACTCATACCCTAACACGTACATTAAACCTAAACCGTTATCGTATCTTAACAGGTACCCTAAAAAGTATCCGTTCCCTAACCCTAACCCTATCCCTTACACGAAGCTTTACCCTAACCCGTAACCTAATCCTAACCCGTACACTAACACTAACCCGTACCCTAACATGTTAACCCTAAACCATTGTAGTATCCTAACCTGTATCCTAAACGTTACTTGTTCCCTAAACCTAACCATAACCCTAACCCTTACCCGTACCCTAATCCTAACCCATACACTAACACTAACCTGTACCCTAACCCGTATGCTAACGCTAAACCATTGTCGTATGCTAATCTATACCGTAAGCCGCACCCGTTCCCTAACCCTAACCCTAAACTTAACCCTAACTCTCACCCTTACCTGAAGCCTTACCCTAACACGTACCCTAATCCTAACATGTACACTAACACTAAACCATACCCTAACACGTACGCTAACCCTAAACCATTGTCGTACACTAATCTGTACTGTAAACCGCACCTGTTCCCTAACCTAACCCTAAACCTAACCCTAACTCTCACCCTTACCCAAAGCCTTACCCTAACACATACCCTAATCCTAACACATATGCTAACACTAAACCATACCCTAACATGTACGCTAACCTTAAACCGTTGTCATACCATAACTTGTACCATTAACCGTACCCGTTCCCTAACCCTAACCCAAATCCTAACCCTTACCCGAAGCCTTACCCTAACCTGTACCTAAATCCTAAACCATACACTACCACTAACCAGTACCCTAAAACGTACGCTAACCCTAAACTGTTGTCGTACCCTAACCTGTACCCTAAACCATACCCATTCCCTAAACCTAACCCTAACCCTAAACCTAACCCTTACCCGTACCCTAATCCTAACCCATACACTAACAATAACCTGTACCCTAACACGTACGCTGACCCTAAACTGTTGTCGTACACTAACCTGCCCACTAAACCATACCTGTTCCCTAATCCTAACACTAATCCTTACCCGAAGCTTTTCCCTAACCCGTAACCTAATCCTAACACGTATGCTAACACTAAACCGTACCCTAACATGTACGCTAAAACTAAACCTTTGTTGTACACTAATCTGTACCCTAAACCGTACCTGTTCCCTAACCCTAACCCTTGCACGAAACTTTACCCTAACCCGTACCCTAATCCTAACCCGTACACCAAGAGTAACCCATACCCTAACACGTACGCTAACACTAAACACTTGTCCTACCCTAACCTGTTCCCTAAACCGTACACGTTCCCTAATCCTAACCCTAAACCTAACCCTTACCTGAAGCTTTACCCTAATCCGTACCCTAATCCTAACATGTACACTAACACCCATACCCTAACACGTACGCTAACCCTAAACCGTTGTAGTACCCAAACGTGTACCCTAAACTGTACCAATTCCCTATCCCTAACTCTAACCCTAAACCTAACCCTTACCCGTAGCTTAATCCTAACCCGTACACTAACATTAATCTGTACGCTAACACGTACGATAACCATAAACATTGTCGTACACTAACCTGTACCCTAAACCATACCCGTTCCCTAACCCGAACACTAACCTTCACCCTCACCCTTATCCAAAGCCTTACCCAAACCCATACCCTAATCCTAACCCATAGACTAACACTAAACTGTACCCTAACACGTACGCTAACCCTAAACAGTTGTCGTACCCTAACCAGTACTGTAAATTATACCCGTTCCCTAACCCTAACCGTAGCTCTAACCCAAACACTAACCCTTGCACGAAGCCTTACCCTAACCTGTAACTTAATCCTAAACCGTACACTACCACTAATCTGTACCCTAACATGTACATTAACCCTAAACCATTGTTGTACCCTAACCTGTACCCTAAACCATCCCCATTCCCTAACCCTAGCCCTAACCCTAACCCTAGCCCTAACACTTACCTGAAGCCTTACCCTAACACATACCCTAATCCTAACCCGTACACTATCACTAACCCGTACCCTAACACGTACGCTCACCCTAAACCGCTGTCATACCCTAACCTGTACCCTAAACCGTCCCCACTCCCTAACCCTAACCCTTACCCAAAGCCTTACCCTAACCTTTACTGTAATCCTAACCCATACACTGACACTAACCCATACCCTAACACATACGCTAAACCTAAAACGTTGTTGTAACCTAACCTGTACCCTAAACCGTCCCCGTTTCCTAACCCTAACCCTAACCCTAACCCTAACACTTACCCGAAGCCATACCGGATCCGGTACCCTAATCCTAAACCGTACACTAACACGAACCTGTACCCTAACACGTATGCTAAACCTAAACCATTGTCCTACACTAAACTGTACCCTACACCATCCCTGATCCGTAATCCTAAGCCTATCCCTAACCCTAAACCTAACGCTTACCTGAAGCCTTACCCTAACCCGTACCATAATCCTAACCCATACACTAACACTAACTCGTACCCTAACACGTACGCTAACACTAAAATTTTGTCGTTCCCTAACCTGTACACTAAAGCGTCCCCATTCCCTAACCCTAACCCTAACCCTTACCCGAAGCCTTACCCTAAACCGTACCCTAACCCTAACCCATACACTAACAGTAACCCATCCCATAACACCTAACCTAACCCTAAACTGTTGTCATACCCTAACCTGTACCATAAACCGTCCATGTTCCCTAACCCTAACCCATACCCCAAACCTTTCTCTAACCCGTACCCTAATCCTAACCCGTACACTAACACTAACCTGTACCCTAACACGTACGCTAACCCTAAACCATTGTCGTACCCTAACCTGTACCCTAAACCATCCCCGTTCTCTAACCCTAACCCTAGCTCTAACCCTTACCCGAAGCCTTACCCTAACACGTACCCTAATCCTAACCAGTACACTAACACTAAGCTGTACCCTAACACATACGCTAACGCTAAACTGTTGTCGTACTCTAACCTGTACCCTAAACCCTCCCCGTTCCCTAACCCTAACCCTTACCCAAAGCGTTACCCTAAACCTTACCCTAATCCTAACCCGTACACTAACACTAACCCGTAACCTAATACGTATGCTAACAGTAAATCGTTGTCGTACCCTAACATGTACCCTACACCAACCCCGTTCCCTAACCCCAATCCTAAGCCTAACCCGAACCTGAAACCTTACTCTAACGCATACCCTAATACTAACCGGTACAGTAATACTAACCTGTACCCTAACATGAAAGCTAAACATAAACCATTGTCATACCCTAACCTGTACCCTAAACCATCCCCATTCCCTAACTCTAAACCTAACCCTAACCCTAAACCTAACCCTTACCTGAAGCCTTACCCTAACCCGTACCCTAATTCTAAACCGTACACTAACACTAACCCATACCCTAACACGTATGCTAACACTAAACCGTTGTTGTACCCTAAACCGTACACAAAACTGTCCCCGTTCCCTAATGCTAACCCTAACCCTAACCCCTACCCGAAGCCTTACACTAATCTGTACCATAATCCTAACTCATACACTAACATTAACCCATACACTAACACATACGCTAACCCTAAACCGTTGTTGTACCCTAACCTGTACCCTAAACCATCCCCATTCCCTAACCCTAACACTTACCTGAAGCCTTACCCTAAACCATACCCCAATCCTAACATGTACACTAACACGTACACTAAATGTACGCTAACCCTAAACTGTTGTCGTACCCTAACCTGTACCCTAGGCCGTCGCCGTTCCCTAACCCTAACTCTAATCCTTACCCTAAACCTTACTCGAAGCCTTACCCTAACCTGTACCCTAATCCTAACCCGTGCACTAACACCAACCCATAACCTAACACGTATGCTAACCCTGAAACATTGTCCTACCCTAAACTTTACCCCAAATCGTCTCCGTTCCCTAACCTTACCCTAAACCTAAACCTTACCCGAAGCCGTATCTTAACCCATACCCTACTCCTAACACGTACACTAACACATACCCTAACATGTACGCTAACCCTAAACCGTTGTCGTACCCTAACCTGTACCCTAAACCGTCCATGTTCCCTAACCCTAACCCTAACCCTTACCCAAAGCCTTACCCTAACCTGTACCTTAATCCTAACCCATACACTAACACTAACCCATACCCTAACACGTATGCTAAACCTAAAACTTTGTCATACACTAACCTGTACCCTAAACTGTCTCCGTTCCCTAACCCTAACCCTAACGCTAGCCCTAACCCTTGCCCGAAGCCTTACGCTAACCCGTACCTTAATCCTAACCCGTATACTAACACTAACCCATACCCTAACACGTACGCTAACCCAAAACCGTTGTCGTACCCTAACCTGTACCCTAAACCGTCCCTGTTCCCTAACCCTAACCCTAACACTACCCGTTACCCGAAGCCTTACCCTAACACGTAGCCTAATCCTAACCTGTACACTAACACTAACCCATACCGTAACACTTACGCTAACCCTAAACCATTGTCATAGCCTAACCTGTACCCTAAACCGTCCCCTTTCCCTAACACTAACCCTAAACCTACACGTAACAGTTACCCGAAGCCTGACCGTAACCCGTCCCCTAATCCTAACGTGTACATTAACACTAACCCATACCCTAACACGCACTCTAACCGTAAACTGTTGTCGTAGCCTAACCTCTACCCTAAACCGTCCCTGTTCCCTAACCCTAATGCTAACCCTAATCCTTACCCAAAGACATACCCTAAACCGTACCATATTCCTAACCGGTACACTAACACTACCCCATATCCTAACACGTACGCTAACCCTAAAATGTTGTCGTACCCTAACATGTACCCTAAACCGTCCCCATTCCCTAGCCCTAACCCTAATACTAAGCCTTACCCGAAGCCTTACTCTTACGTGTACCCTAATCCTAACCCATACACAAACAGTAAACCATACCCTAACATGAATGCTAAACCTAAACCGTTGTCGTACCCTAAACTGTACCCTAAACAATCCCTATTCTCTAACCCTAACTCTAACCCTAACCCTTACCCGAAGCCTTACCCTAACCCGTACCTTAATCCTAACCCGTACAATAACACTAAGCCATACCCTAACACGTACACTAACACTAAACTGTTGTCGTACCCTAACCTGTACAATAAACCATCTCCGTTCCCTAACCCTAATCCTAACAGTAAACCTAACCTTTACCCGAAACCTTACCCTAACCCATACACTAACACTAAACCATACCCTAACACGTACGCTAACCCTAAACCAATTTCGTATGCTAACCTGTACCCTAAACCATCCCCGTTTCGTAACCCTAACCGTAAACCTAACCCTTACCCAAAGCCTTACCCTAACCCGTCCCCTAATCCTAACCCGTACACTAACACTAACCCGTACCCTAACACATATGCTAACTCTAAACCGTTGTCAAACACTAACGTGTACCCTAAACTCTCCCTGTTCCCTAACCCTAACCCTAACCCGTACACTAACACTGACATATACCCTCACACGTATGCTAACCCTAAACCGTTGTCATACCCTAACCAGTACCCTAAACCATTCCCATTCACTAACCCTATCCCTAACCCTAACCCTTACCCGAAACCTTACCCTAACATGTCCCATAATTGTAACCCGTACACTAACTCTAACATGTACCCTAATGCATACACTAAACCAAAACCATTGTTGTACCCTAACCTGTACCGTAAACAATTCCCATTCACTAACACTAAACCTAACCCTAAACCTAACCCTTACCCGAACACTTACCCTAAACCGTCCCCTAAACCTAACCCATACACTAACACTAATCCATACCCTAACACATATGCTAACCCTAAACCGTTGTCATACCCTAACGTGTACCCTAAACCCTCCCCATTCCCTAACCCCCACCCTAAACCTAACCCTAACCCTTACCCAAAGCCTTACACTAATCCGTCCGCTAATCCTAACCCATACACTAACACTAACCTGTACCCTAACACGTACGCTAACCCTAAACCGTTGTCGTACCCTAACCTGTATCCTAAACTGTCCCCGTCCCTAACCCTAACCCTAACCCTTACCCGAAGCCTTACCCTAAACCTTACCCTAATCCTAACCCATACACTAACACTCACCCATACCCTAACACGTACACTAACCCTAAACTGTTGTCATACCCTAAACTGTACCCTAAACCATCCCCGTTCCCTAATCCTAACCCTAACCCTAACCCTTACCTGAAGCCTTACCCTAACCTGCAACCTAATCCTAACCTGTACACTAACACTAACCTGTACCCTAACACGTACACTAACCCTAAACCTTTGTCATACCCTAACCTGTATGCTAAACAGTCCCAGGTCCCTAATCCTAACCCTAACCCTAACACTTACCCGAAGCCTTACACTAACCCGTACCCTAATCCTAAAGCTTACACCAACACTAACCGCTACCCTAACACGTACGCTAACCCTAAACCATTGTCATACCCTAACCTGTACCCTAAGCCATCACCATTCCCTAACCCTAACCCTAACCCTTACCCTAACCCTAAACCTTACAAGAAGCCTTACCCTAACCTGTACCATAATCCTAACCTGTACACTAACACCCGTATCCTAACGTGTATGATAACCCTAAAATACTGTCGTACCTTAAACTGTACCCTAAACTGTCTCTGATACCTAACCCTAACCCTAAACCTAACCTTTACCAAAAGCCTTCTCCTAACCCGTACCCTACTCCTAACCTGTACACTAACAGTAACACATATCCTAACACATACGCTAACCCTAAACCGTTGTCGTACCCTCAACTGTACCCTAAATCATCCCCATTCTCTAACACTAACCCTAACCTTAAGCCAGCCCTAAATCTTACCTGAAGCCTTACCCTAACTGTACCCCAATCCTAACCCGTACACTAACACTATCCCATAACCTAACACGTACGCTAACCCTAAACCGTTGTCGTACCCTTACGTGTACCCTAAACCGTCCCCATTCCCTAACCTTAACTGTAACCCAAACCCTAACACTAAACCTTACCTGAAGCCTTACCCGAACCCGTACCCTAATCCTAACCAGTACACTAACACTAACTCATACCCTAACATGCACGCTAACCCTAAACCATTGCCATACCCTAACCTGTACCCTAAACTGTCCACATTCCCTAACACTAACCCTAACCCTTACCCGAAGCCTTACCCTAACCCATATCCTAATCCTAACCCGTACCCAAACATGTGTGCTAACCCTAAACCGTTGTCATACCCTAACCTGTACCCTAAACCGTCCACATTCCCAAACACTAACCCTAACCCTAACCAGAAGCCTTACACAAATCCGTACCCTAATCCTAACCCGTACACTAATACTAACTGCTAACCTTACACGTATGCTAACCCTAAAACGTTGTCGTACCCTAAACTGTACCCTAAACCGTCCCCATTCCCTAACCCTAACCCAACCCTAACGCTTACCCGAAGCCTTACCCTAACCCGTACCATAATCCTAAACCGTACACTAACACTAACCCATACCCTAACACGTACGCTAAACCTAAACCGTTGTCGTACCCTAAACTGTCCCCATTGCCTAACCCTAACCCTAACCCTAAACCTTACCCAAAGCCTTACCCTAAATCATACCCTAAACCTAACCCATACACAAACACTAACACATACCCTAACACGTACACTAAACCTAAACCATTGTCGTACCCTAACTTTACCTTAAACCGTCCCCATTCCCTAACCCTAACCCTTAGCCCAAGTCTTACCCTAAACCGTACCCTAATCCTAACCCGTACACTAACACTAACACATACTCTAACACGTATGCTAACCCTAAAACGTTATCGTAACCTGTATCTGTATCTAACCTGTATCTGAAAACGTCCCCGTTCCCTAAAACTAACCCTAACCCTAACACTAATCCTAACCCTAAACCTAACCCTAAACCATACCCTAATCCTAACCTGTACACTAACACTGACCCGTATCCTAACACGTACACTAAACCTAAAGCCTTGTCGTTCTCTGACCTGTAACCTAAACCGTCCCCATGCCCTAACCCTAATCCTAACCCTTACCTGAAGCCTTACCCTAACCCGTACCTTAACCTAACCTGTACACTAACACTAACTCGTACCCTAACATGTACACTAACACTAAAACTTTGTCATACCCTAAACTGTATGCTAAACGGTCGCCGTTCTCTAACCCTAACCCTAACCCTTACCTGAAGCCCTACCCTAACACGTCCCCTAATCCTAACCCGTACGCTAACACTAACCTGTATCCTAACACGTACGCTCACCCTAAACAGTTGTACACTAACCTGTACCCTAAACCGTCCCTGTCCCCTAACCTTAACCCTAAGCCTAACCCTAAATCTAACCCTTACCTGAAGCCTTACCCTAATCTGTCCCCAATCCTAACCCATACGCTAACACTAAACAGTACCCTAACACGTACACTCACCCTAAACCATTGTCATACCCTAACCTGTACCCTAAAGAGTCCTGTCCCCTAAACCTAAACCTAACCCTAACCCTTAACCGAAGCCTTACCCTAATGCGTCCCCTAATCCTAACCCATACACTAACACTAACCCATACCCTAACACATACGCTCACCCTAAACCGCTGTCATACCCTAACCTGTACGCTAAACCATCCCCTAACCCTAACACTAACCTAACCCTTACCCGAAGCCTTACACTAACCTGTCCCCTAAACCTATCCTGTACGCTAACACTAACCCGTACCCTAACACATACGCTCAACCTATACCATTGTCATACCCTAACCTGTACCCTAATCTGTCCCCATCCCCTAACCCTAACCCTAAAACTTACCCGAAGCCTTACCTTAAACCGTCCCCTAATCCTAACCCGTACGCTAACACTAACCCGTACCCTAACACGTATGCTCACCCTAATCCCTTGTCGTACCCTAACCTGTACCCTAAACCGTCCCCGTCCCCTAACCCTAACCCTTACCCGAAGCCTTACCCTATCCTGTCACCTAATCCCAACCCATACGCTAACAAAAACCCATACCCTAACACGTACGCTCAACCTAAACTGTTGTCGTACCCTAACCTGTACCCTAAACCGTCTCCGTTCCCTAACCCTAACCCTAAACCTAACCCTTACCCGAAGCCTTACCCTAAGCTGTCCCCTAATCCTAACCCGTACGCTAACATGAACCCGTACCCTAACACGTACGCTCACCCTATACCGTTGTCGTAACCCTAACCTGTACCCTAAAACGTCCCCGTCCCCATCCCCTAACCCTAACCCAACCCTAACCCTAACACTTACCTGAAGCCTTACGCTAAACCGTTCACTAATCCTAACCCGTACGCTAACACTAAACCGTACCCTAACACATACGCTCACCCTAAATCATTGTCATACACTAACCTGTATCCTAAACTGTCCCTGTCCCCATCCCCTAAGCCTAACCCTAAACCTTACCCAAAGCCTTACCCTAACCTGTCCCCTAATCCTAACCCATACGCTAACACTAACCTGTAGCCTAACACGTATGCTCACCCTAAACTGTTGTCGTACCCTAACCTGTACCCTAAACCGTCCCCATCCCCTTAACCTAACCCTAACGCTAAACCTAACCCTTACCAAAGCCTTACCCTAACACGTCACCTAATCCCAACCCGTACGCTAACACGAAACTGTACCCTAACACGTACGCTCACCCTAAACCGTTGTCGTACCCCAACCTGTACCCTAAACCATCCCCTAACCCTAACCCTAACCCTATCCGTAACCCTTACCCGGAGCCTTACCCTAACCCGTCCCCAATCCTAACCCATACGCTAACACTAACCCATACCCTAACACGTACGTTCACTGTAAACCGTTGTCGTATACTAACCTGTACCCTAAACCGTCCCCGTCCCCTAACCCTCACCTAACCCAAACCCTAACCCTTACCCGTAGCCTTACACTAACCCGTCCCGTGATCCTAAACCATAAGCTAACACTAACCCGTACCATAACACCTACCCTCACCCTAAACCGTTGTCGTACACTAACCTGTACCCTAAACCATCCCTGTCCCCATCCCCTAACACTAGCCCTAACCCTAAACCTTACCCGAAGCCTTACACTAACCCGTCCGCTAATCCTAACCCGTACGCTAACACTAACCCGTACCCTAACACGTACGCTCACCCTAAACCATTGTCATACCCTAACGTGTACTCTAAAGCATCCCTGTCCCCTAACCCTAAACCTAACCCTTACCCGAAGCCTTACCCTAACCCGTCCCCTAATACTAAACCATACGCTAACAGTAACCCATAACCTAAAACGTACGACCACACTAAACCGCTGGCGTACCCTAACCTGTACCCTAAACCATCCCTGTCCTCTAACCCTAAACCTTACCCTGACCCTAACACTTACCTGAAGCCTTACCCTAAACCGTCCCCTAATCCTAACCCGTATGCTAACACTAACCAGTACCATAACATGTACGATACAATTTAAATATCCCAGAAAGCGAACAATGGATAAAGAAGTTGTGGTACTTACGTACAATGCAATATCACTCAGCAATGAAATCTATGTCATCAGGCCCGTAGCAGAATAATGAGTGGATTCAGGTACGATGATTCTAAGTGAAATAAGTCACACAGAAAAAGAAACATCATAAGATATCACTAATACTCGGAATGTAAACTTGGCAACACATGAACTGAATTACAGAACAGAACAGTGTCTCACATTTAGTAAACTAACTTATGCTTGTTTAAGGGGAAAGGTGAGTTGCGGTGCTGCATAAAACCAGAGATTGAAATTAGCACAAATACCGTTACATAAGCCAAACATGTAATAGAAAAGACCTACTGCTTGCTCAACGAAATGGACTCAACACCCCATATTCAACGCCTAGGAGTATACCTGACTAGTAAGAATCTTAAAACCGATGTATTTATATGTCTCCATAAGAGAATCAATTTTGTGTATAGTGGCATGAATGCAGCAGTGAAAATCAGCTAAATCCCATTATAAAAATAAATTTCAAAAACAAAACCCAATGACAGTGAAATAGAGAGCAATTCTTAAATAATTCATTTAGGGCTTGTGATGAAACCTGGATTTACCACATCAACACCCACAGCTGGGTGAGACATTAGGCTGGACACTTGGGGCTGTTAGAACTTGTGAAGTTCGTTGAGCAAATGCAGACCCTTTGAAATAATACTGCATGGTACCCATTCCATGGGTCCCAACTCTCCAGGTTTAAGGGATTCTTCCTTCAGCTAAAACATGCATGGGTAACCCAGAGTATGGTCCACTGTGTGATCGGGAAACGTTTTTAGTTTTTAAATGCATCTCAGTTTTCGTCCCCTGGTACTCAGGTTCACAATTCCAGACGCTTTACTAACACTCTCCCCACTTGGAGAGTCAGTGCCTTTAACCTCCTGTTTGGCCCAGTTTGCAATTTCTGCAGAAGATGAACAGGAATAGGGAGAACCAATGAGAGACTAGCTATAGGTGTCTGGATGGGCACATTTAACTCTAATTTCCCACCAGGAAGAGGAATAACCAAAGGCTCAGTGTGCCGTGCCAGAAGCAGATTAGTGCCTGAAGCAATCCTGCGGTGTTGCGGCCAGCTCACAAGAAAGCGAGTTGAAGAAAGGAGCTCAGGGGCACTGTAATTCACAAAGCTGCAGAGTTATCAATGACAGCTATCGTCCAAAAATATTTTGAAGTAGGGGTGTGAAGAGGACTTGAAAGAGGGGCAGAATTGCAGGAAACTGATTTCAGGAGGTAGACTGGAATTGCAGTTAAAGCATAGGAAAAGAGGCAGAACGTCCACAATGATGCACTTGGCCAAAAAGGGCGTATGCGTTTTTTCCTGGGAAAAAACGCATACGCCCTTTTTGGCCAAGCAAGCAAGCCTGCAACGGAAATCCGCATTACAATGAAGTCTCACTTCCCCCTGGTCAAAAGGGCCATCTAAAGAAAGTGGAAAATCCAGAAAGGAAGGATAGGCCATGGAGAACAGGGAGCCTTGTTATGCTGATGGGTGGGATGTCAATTGCCAACAGCCCCACAGGAGAAGTGTATGATGTATCCTGAAACATCTAAAAAACAAAGCAACAGAGCCTAGGGCACTTCCACTTATGGCCCTAGAGCTTAGGAATATTAAAGTCAACAAGACACAGCCAACTCAAAATTTAGGGCTGCTGTGTTTACAAGAACCTCGAGTCCAGTACAACTTAAATATCCCAGAAAGAAAAAATGGATAAAGAAGTTGTGCTACTTAAGTACAATGGAATATCACTCAGCAGTACAATCAATGTCATCAGGCCTGTAGCAGCAAATTGAGTGGTTTTAAGTACGATGATTCTAAGAGAAATATGTCACACAGCAAAAGAAAATTATCATAAGATATCACTAACAGAGGGTGTGTAAACTTGGCTACACATGAACTGAATTACAAAACCGAACAGAGTCTCACATTTAGATTAAAACTTATGCTTGCTTAATGTGAAAGTTGAATTGGGGTGCTGTAGAAACCCAGAGATTGACATTAGCACAGATACCGTTTCATAAGCCAAATATATAATAGAGAATACCTACTCTTTGCCCAACGAAATAGACTCAACAATGAGGGATCAGCTCACACCTGTTAGAATGGGCATCATCAGAAAATCTACAAACAACAAATCCTGGAAAGGGTATGGAGAAAAGGAACCCTATTCCACTATTTTTGCAAATGTAAATTGATACAGTCACTACGGAGAACAATATGGAGTTTCTTAAAAAACTAAAAATAGAATTATCATATGATACAGCAATCCCACTACTGGGCGTATACCCAGACAAAACCATAAATCAAAAAGAGACATTCACCGCAATGTTCATTGCATCACTATTTACAATATCCAGGTAACGGAAGCAACCTAAATGCCCACAGACAGACGAATGCATAAAGATGTGGTACACATATAAAATGGAATATTACTAAGCCATAAAAAGGAATGAAATTGGGTCATTTGTAGAGACATTGATGGATCTAGAGACTGTCATACAGAGTGAAGTAAGTCAGAAAGAGAAAAACAAATCTTGTATATTCATGCATATATGTGGAACCTAGAAAAATTGTACAGATGAACCTTTTTGCAAGGCAGAAATTGAGCAACAGATGTAGACAACAAACGTATGGACAACAAGGGGAGAAAGCTGTTGCGGGGGTGGTGGTGGGAGGAGTTGAGAGACTGGGATTGGCATGTATACATTATATAAAATAGATAACCAATAAGAGCCTGCTGTATAAAAAAATAAAATAAAATTCAAAATTAAAAAAAATAAAATTAAAAAAAGTAAAACAGAAAAAAAATTCTTCCCTTCACATACATGTATTTACACGGAATAAATTATTTCCATGCTTATATCTGTAAATACAAAAAAGAGGAATAAAATCTACCTTGAACCAAAAACGAAAAAAAGAAAAAAAAACAGAACCCACCAGTTACACAGAGGAAAACGGTATCAGGGCACTTGCTCCAGTTGTAAACAATTCTGAAGTTGGTCAGTGGTGGGGAATCGTCTCCCATTCAGCCAGCAGCACCCACGCAACAAGCGTCCTCATTGCAAAGCTGGGGGACCGTGCTGAGGCATCTGTGAGTAAACGTGAGCTGAGCCCCAAGCCAGCTGCTGCTGAACTGTTCCCACCCTTCCCAGGTAAAACACCTGAGTATGTACAAGAACTTGAAAGCCTAGAGGAAGGGCCATGGAGGCACACGAGCGACAGCATGCCAGCCGACTTGGTGCCTGCAGGCCAGCCAGGATGGTCCTGGCCCTGGGTGCTCTTCTGGAAGATTTCCATTTCCCTGCCTGAGATACCCCTCCTGTCCCTGCCCCCACTGCTTTTTTCCTTCCTCACCACTGCCCAGGCAGAAATTCCAGCAGCAGGTATGGGTGACACATCCTCTTCTTTAGCAGGTGGCAGCCTGGCAACTGCTGCAGAAAGTCCAGCAGAGCCCCACTCACACTGGGCCACCCACAAAGCCGTGGCCTCTCACTCCCTCCCACCAGCCCAGCCCCGAGACTGCTGACAGGGCAGAGAAAATGGCGTCAGGCACAGCTGCAGAGACTCTTGCTGCCTGGAGTGGTATTTATATTGATCTCAACACAGGCACACCTGGGGAGGGCTGGCCAGCAGGGTCAGGCTGCCCAGGTCAGCCAATAGTCACCCCTCAGGGTCGCACAGTTGTAGAAAATGGACCTTGCTGAACCGGCCAGGTCCAAGGAAAAGGTGTGGGCTCTGAGAGTCAGGATAGACAAGGGGCTGCAGCTCTGGCTTGTTTTCTAATCATTTTATCTGGCCCATGAGTGGGAGACAACTTCAAGAAAACCCTCTCCTAATGAGAGGAACCCAGCAGTCAGGGAGAGGAGGGGTGGGTGGTGGGTGGAGACAGAGGCCTGGTGCCCCAGGTGCAGTGGAAGTCTCTGGAAGACCAGGTGGAGGGAGGCCGCACAGAGTGATGCCCAGGGTCACAGACCTGTCGGAGCTGTTGTTTGTTAGTTCTAGTCCTGCTCTGAGGTACTCTGTGTCAGCTCTGAGCAACAGGTGAGCTGGGGGTGCTCTGCAATGAGGGCTATGTGCACGGTTCCTGTGTGCCCAGCCCTGCCACGTTACCTGCAAGGGTAGCTCTGTATTCTGGGAGGGGCCTGACAACAAGAGCCCCATGAGCTGCAGGGGACCTGCCCAGGGAACACCATATCCTGGGTGGGGCCTGACCACGAGAGCCCCGTGGGCTGGGGTGGGGGTGGGGTACCTGCCCAGGTGAGCTCCATATCCTGGGATTGGTCTGACCACGAGAGCCCCATGGGCTGCTGGGGACCTGGTAAAGGATGTCAGGACAGTCAGTGAAGCCACCGAGGATATACCTCCAGTTGCTCCTAATTCCTACACCCTGCTGGTCATTCTACCAACTACCAGGACATGCTATTCTGTATTAGTCTTCAATGATGCCTTCTTTTGTATTCCATTAGTCCCAGAGTCACAAGAAATATTGGCTTGTGAGTGGCAGGACTAAACATACAACTAAAACAATACTTCCAGGCCGTCTTGCCCCAAGGGTTCAAAAATTCCCACACCATCTTTGGGGAAAGCTTAGCTAAAGACCTAAAAGTTCTACCTCTGGAAAAGGAAACCCTCCTTTAACATGCAGACGACATTCTGATCACTAGCCCTAATAAGGAGGCCTCTGAACTACCAAGCCAATAAAGGATAGAAGTTGTCCAAGAAAAAGCTCAAATATCACAGACTGCGATGACCTGCCTGGGCTTCATTCTCACAGAAGGTCGGAGAAGGCCATCCCAGGAAAGGGAAGAAACCATTTTCAGCCTTACCCCTTTCTAAAACTAGAAGACAGCTTAGGGGTTCCTGGGGAGGCCAGGGTTTGCTGCTTCTGGATCCCTAACTACAGTCTACTAGCTGGGCCTCTATATGAAACACTGAAAGGAAAAGATGATGATCCTGTTGAATAGAATCCAGAAGTGGCCTTTCAAGAATGGAAAGAGCAGTCAATTCAGACCCTTGCCCTGGAACTCCCTAATTTAGCTAAACCCTTTGACCTTTACATTCCCGGTGAAAGGTGAATCGCGACTGGAGTATTAGTGCAAAAACTGGGACCACTTGAAATGGAACAACGCAAGAATGCCATCCAGGTAGGATAAACTACGGTCACCAAGGGGCCTGGCCCACAGGCACATCTGGCCAAGATACTGGCGGTATCTAAAAACCTGGAAATCAGCAACCCAAAGGGCCACCTCCCTCCTAAGGGAAAAGGACCCCACGTGGTGATCCTAACCACCAAGCATGCCCTGAAGTTGCAGGGTTTGCTCCGTGGGCACACTGACCTCGTGTGACGAGGCCCTCCAACTCCAACCTCCAGAGAGATATCCGGGGGCAACGGGGCACAATGACGACTCGTGTGACCATCACTTGACCTGGAGTTTCTCTCATAAAACAACAAGAGTGTGTCCCAAAAGAGTACAGTACTGCTTGCAGGACTTACTGCACCCAGAGGGGAGCTAATAATCTTGGCGGGGGAACCGTATATCACGCTGTCACCATAGAAAAGCCTACAGACACCGTGATGATGGTGGCCAATAAGACCGGCTGGACTCCTGTTTACTTCAAAAGGCTGTTGACTGAGTGGCCATCATGGTCCTTGATCACCACTGACCCTGGACTGTCTGGGAGTTGAGCGGGCAGGGCTCTGACACCTGGTGCTCTTTTTACGTTAATTCAGGGGCCTAATTGAAGAAAGCACAGACTACTGGTCAGAGCATCTAGGCTGGCAGACACGGTCAGCCTAAGGTGGCCGAACAAATGTGGGGCGGGGTGAAACCTGACCCCACAGTGTCTCTGCACATCTCCTTCGTGGACCCTTGAAGGTCATTAGAATCTATAACACTTCCAATGGTGCTCAGGCGGATGAGCAGGGAGGCAGGAGGCCTGGGGACAATCAACGTCACCTGGAGGCTGCTGAGGAGAAGTTCTGACCCTCGCCCCCGGGTACGAGGGCTCCCAACTCAGCATGAAGCAGTTACAGAAGAGGGGTCTGCACCCTCAGCACTCCAAGAATGAGGAACGGGACAAAAGGCCGAAGAGGGGTTTTTCCCAGGCAAAGCCCATTAAAAATCCCTGGGAGATAAAAATAGAATCTGGGCAATAAAATAAAGTCTAACCTTTTTTATCCTTTGTGCTTTGTCTAATTTCATGTGCTCCTAGGGTCCCACATGCAGAGGTTCCACACCCGGCACTTCAGACCAGATTTCCTGGTGCAGAATGGCTGGGTCGACACCTCAGCTCCTGGGGCCCAGTGCAGACTCCGCGATATAGAGCCTGAGCTGCAGCCAACCCGGCCCTCGAGAGCTCCACCCCCTCCCTCCCACTGACTCTGACAGGATCTCTACACAGCAGCCCAGCCCACAGCCCACGGGGTAGTGCATGCTCTCACCTCTCCATTCTCTGATCAAAATATAAAGTTTCCTTTGCTTGTGAACCAAACTCAGTCTCGATCTGTTGGCTCCAATGACACTGGGCAGGGGGACACTTGTTGGGGTCCACTCTGGAGGATCAGTAACAGAAATTGAGACTATTGTAACTTCAATGAACAGATGTGTGAGCCAAACTGTAATTAACATAGAACAGTGTATAAGGCTCGGGTAAAATAAGATGTTTCTAACACTTCCATTTGACATTTCCATCACTTTATTATAAGCAAGTTCAGTGAAAAGGTTTGTCTTATTTGTCAGGTCAATATTAGAGAAACGAAGTGATTTCTTTCCAAGGATGTACATCTAATAATCTTGGTTAAAGCTTCAATCTTGTTTTAAATGCTTTTCCATTGAAAATGATACCTCTCTTTCAGCTCCCCCATTTCTGAGAAGTATAAAATCTTATAATTTATTAGTACCAAAGGGGAAAGGTGGGAGGAGGGATAAATTAACAGTTTGGGATTAGCACATACACACTGCTATGTATAAAATAGGTCATCAACAAGGAACTACTGTATAGCACAGGGAACTACACTCAATATTTTGCAATAACCTATAAGGGGAAATAATCTGAAAAAGAATAGATATTTTTATTGACATCATCTATCAATGACAGTTCAAGTGTAACCTAAGGGAAGCTGGTGGTGAGTGCTTCTGACCCGGAAGACTTCAATCATCTAAAGTTTGGACTCTGCCTACTTCCAAGGCCCTTAATGAACATATGTGTAGCCGTAGCTTAAAAAATTCCCCAATTTGGGTTTCGGGGAGACACTGATTTTGAAAAAGCCCTGGTGTTCTCCTTACATGAATGGGACCCTTCCTACTGCTAAAACATGTCTGTCACACCCAGAGGATGGTATACCGTCTGATCGGGAAGAGTTTGGAAAAGGCATCTCATCTCCTCATCTCCTGGTGCTCGGGTTCACCCCTCCAGCGTCTTTACTAACAGTCTCCCCACTTGGAGATGTCAGCACTGTCAACATCCTGTTGTGTACAGTTTGGAATTTGTCCAGAGGATGAAGCGGAAGGATGAGGAACAATGAGAGACAAGTCCTAGGTGTTTGGACAGGCACGTGTCACTCTAATTTCCAATCAGGAAGACGAATTGACCAAAGGCTAGGTTTGCTCATGGAAACAGAATAGGGCTTGAGGAAATCCCTCTGCTTTGTGGCCAGTTCCCATAAACACAAGTTGAACAATGGAACTCAGGGGCAGTAAAATTCACGAAACTGCAGAGTTGAAAATATCTATCACTGAAAAATGTCTTGAGGAAAGTCAGAGAAAAGGACTTGTAAGCAAGGAAGAATGGCAGGAAAGGGATTGGAAGAGGTAGAAAGGGCTCACCATTAAGCAAAAGAAAAGGGGCTGAACATTGCCAACATTGCAGTTGGCCATAAAGGGTGTATGCGTTTTTTCTGTATATATTCAAGAAAAGGGCATACACTTTTTTAGCCAACCAAACAGGTGGGCACTGGAAATCAATACTACAAAAGATATCACTTCGCATCAGTCAGAAGAACCGTCCTCATAAAGTATAAACACCAGAAATGCAGGACAGGGCAAGGAGAAAAGGGAGCCCTGTGAGACTTATAGTGGAAATATATATTGCCAACGGCCATTCTGGAGAAGTGTATTGTGTTTACTAAAGCATCTGAAAAACGAGCTACAGAGCATAGGGCACTTGCACTCATGGGCGTATATCTTGGGAAAACAAAAATCGAGAGGACACAGGCACCCCAATGTTTACCGCCTCTCTGCTTAAAAGATCCTCGACTAGGATATAACTTAAAATGTCTCTGCAGGGAAAAAATGGATAGAGATGTGGTGCTTAGGTAGAGTGGAATATTATTCAGCCTGGAAATCAATGAAATATGGCCAGTTGTAACAACTCCGGAGGAGTTACGTATGATCATTCTAAGTGACATAATTCAAAAAGAAAAAGACACATATCATAAGATATCACTTAAAGGTGGAATCCAAAATGGCTACACATGAAATAAATTACAAAACAAAAACATAGTCGAATATGTAGAAAACACGCATAAGGCTGCTAAACGGGAAAGGTGGGGAGGGGTGAGGCATTATCCAGGAGTTTGAAATTAGCAAACATACCATTCCAAATACCAAATCGATAATCAACAAGCTGTACACGGTAGCTAAAAGAACTGCACTCAGCACACTCACGTCACCGGAAAAGAATATATACGACTGGTAAGAATCTGAAAAAGAATTTATTGATGTCTCTCTGTACGTGAATCAAGTGCATGTACAGCAGCAAGAAACAGAGCTTTGAAAATCAGCTGTAACCAATATAATAATAAATTGAAAAAAATAAATGACAGAGAGACAGAGAGAACCTCTTACAACATTTCCTCAGGGATGGTGATGCAACATGGATTGAACACATCTAGACCCACAGCAGGATGAGACATAAGGCTGGAAACTGTTCGCGCTAAGAGAAATGTGAGGTTGGTTGAGGAAATGCACACCCTTTAAAGTAATACTACCTGGTACCCATTCAATGGGTCCCAAATCTGCAGGTTCAAGGGATCTTCCTACAGCTAAAACATGCGTGGAAAACCCAGAGGACTGTACACCATGTGATCGGGAGATGTGTCTAAAATGCAGCTCATTTATCCTCTCCTGGTGCTCCTGTTCACCATTCCAGCCACGTTACTTAGAATCTCCCCACTTGGAGAATCAGCACATTTAAACTTCTGTTTCTCACATTTTGCAAATTGTGAGGAGGATGAACGGGAAGAGGGAGAACCAATGAGAGAATAGTTGTAGGGGATTGCACGGGCACATGTCACTCTAATTTCCCATTAAGAATAAGAATTAAAAAAAGGCTCAGCCCACCTCGCCGGAGCCAAAATAGGGCCTGAAGCAATCTTGCAGTTTTGAGGCCAGCTCACAAAAGAGCAACTTAAAAAATGGAGCTCAGGGTCACTGCAATTCACAAACCTGCAGAGTTATAAATGAAAACTAACGTCCAAAAATATGTTGAGGTAAGGCAAAGAAGAGGATCGGAATGCAAGACAAAATTGCAAGAAACAGATTTCAAGAGATAGATTGGACTCGTCTTTAAAGCACATGAAAAGCGGCAGAATTTCGACAATGGTGCAGTTGGCCAAGAAGGACGTATGCGTTTTTTCCTGAATATTCAGGAAAGAACGCATATGCACTTTATGGGCAAACAAGCAAGCAAGCAATGGAAATGCACACAACAAAGAAGTCTCATTTCCCACTGGTCAAAAGGGCCATCTAAAAAATTGTAAAAACCAGAAATGCAGGACAGGCCATGGAGAATAGGGAGCATTTATACACTGTTGGGCGGTGTGTGAATTGCCGAGAGCCACTCTGGAGAAGTGTATGGTGGTTCCTAAATCATCTAAAAAACAGAGCTACAGAGCATAGGGCACTTCCTATCACGGGAGTGTATCTAGGGAGGTCTAAAAATCAAGAAGACAAAAGAAGACCACAGTTTAGGGCTCCTCTGCTTACAAGAACCTCGACTTCAGTACATCTTAAATATCCCAGGAAAGAGAACAGTGGATAAAGAAGATGTGGTACTTATGTACAATGGAATATCTCTTCACCATGAAATCAATGTAATAAGGCTAGTAGAAGCATAAAGAGTGGATTTACGTCCGATAATACTACTTGAAATAAGTCAAACAGAAAAAGAAACATATCATAAGATATCACTTATAGAGGGAGGGTAAGTATGGCTGCACAACAAATGAATTACAAAACAGAACAGTGTCTCACATTTAGAAAACACACTTATGTCAGCTTAAGGGGAAAGGAGAGGTAGGGTGATGCATAAAACCAGAGTTTGAAATTAGCACACATACCGTTCAATAAACCAAATAGGTATTAGACAAGATCTACACCTTGCTCAATGAACTGGCCACAACACACCCTATACACCGCAGAGGAATATATCTGAGTAGTAAGTATCTTAAAACCCATATATTGATATATCTCCATAAGGGAATCAAGTGTGTGCAGAGCAGCACAAACACAGCAGTGAAAATGAGCTAAACCCCATCATAGAAATAAATTTTAAAAACAAAACGCAGAAACAAGAAAAGAGAGAAAAATTCTTACAAAATTCGTTCAGGGGCTGTGATGTAACCTGGATTGACCACATATAAACCCACAGCTGGATAAGACATAAGGCTGGACACTTGGGGCTGAGAGCATTGATGAGCTTTGGTGAGCAACTGCCAAACCTTTAATGCAATACATCATGCTACTCATTCCAAGGGTCCCAACACTCCAGGTTGAAGGGAATCTTCCTACAGCTAAACCATGCATGGGTAACCCAGCAGATGTTATACCATGTGACTGGGAAAGGTTTCTAAAATGCACCTCACTTTTCCTCTCCTGGGGATCCGTATCGACATTCCAGCCACTTTACTATCCATATCCCAACCTGGAGGGTCAATGCATTTAAGTTCCTGTATTGCACAGTCTGCAGTTAGTGCGGAGGATGAATGGGAAGAGGGGCAACCAGCGAGAAACTAGCTGTAGGGGTTTTGATGGGAACATGTCCCTCTAAATTCACATCAGTAAGAAGAATAAACCAAAGGCACAGAAAGGTGCCCCAGAAGAAGAATAGGGCCTGAAGGAATCCTGCGGTTATGAGGCCAGATCACAAAAATAAGAGCTGAAAAGTGGAGCTCAGGGGCACGGTAATTCACAAACCTGCAGAGTTACAAAGGCAACTATTTTCCAAAAGTATATTGAGGTAACGCTATGAAGAGGCATTGAGGCGGGGAAAATTGTAGCAAACGGATTTCAAGAGGCAGATGGCATTTGCATTTAAAGCATATGAAAAGGGGAAGAATTTTGACAATGATGCACTTGGCCAAAAAGGGCGTATGCGTTTTTCCCTGAATATATTCAGGAAAAAACGCATACGCCCTTTTTGGCCAAGTGCATCATTGTGGACGTTCTGCCTCTTTTCCTATGCTTTCAATGCAATTCCAGTCTACCTCCTGAAATCAGATTCCTGCAATTCTGCCCTGCTTTCAAGTCCTCTTGGCAGCCTTACTTCAGTATATTTTTGGACGATAGCTGTCATTGATAACTCTGCAGGTTTGTGAATTACAGTGCCCCTGAGCTCCTTTCTTCAACTCGCTTTCTTGTGAGCTGGCCGCAACACCACAGGATTGCTTCAGGCCCTAATCTATTTCCGGCATGGCACGCTGAGCCTTTGGTTAATTCCTCTTCCTGGTGGGAAATGAGAGTTAAATTTGCCCGTCCAGACACCTCCAGCTAGTCTCTCATTGCTTCTCCCTATTCCTGTTCATCTTCCACAGAAATTGCAAACTGGGCCAAACAGGAGGTTAAAGGCACTGACTCTCCAAGTCGGGAGAGTGTTAGTAAAGTATCTGGAATGTTGCACCCGAGTACCAGGGGACGAGAACTGAGACATATTTGAACACGTCTCCCGATCACATGGTTGATCATACTCTGGGTTCCACATGCATGTTTTAGCTGAAGGAAGAATCCCTTAAACCTGGAGAGTTGAGACCCGTGGAATGGGTACCATGCAATATGCCTTCAAAGGGTCTTCATTTGCTCACCGAACCTCTCCAATCCTATCACTGCTGCATTTATGCTCCTGTACACACGCTTGATTCTCTTTCGGAGACATAGCAATCCATAGGTTTTAAGATACTTACTAGTCAGGTACATTCTTAGGCGTTTAATATGGGGTGTTGAGTCCATTTCGTTGAGCAAGGAGTAGCTCTTGTCTATTTCATATTTGGCTTAAGGAACTTTATCTGTGCTCATTTCAATCTCTGGTTTTATGCAGCACCCCAACTCACCTTTCCCCTTAAGCAAGCATAAGTTGGTTTTCTAAATTTGAGGCCCTGTTCTGTTTTGTAATTCAGTTCCTGTGTAGCCAAGTTTATATTCCGTGTATTAGTGATATCTTATGATGTTTCTTTTTCTGTGTGACTTATTTCAGTTAGAATCATCATACCTGAATCCACTCATTATGCTGCTACGGGCCTGATGACATAGATTTCATTGCTGAGTGATATTGCATTGTACGTAAGTACCACAACTTCTTTATCCATTTTTCACTTTCTGCGATATTGAAGTTGTACCGTAAACGAGGTTCTTGTAAACAGAGCCGTCCCAAACTTTGGGGTGGCTGTGTCTTTTTGATTTTAATTTCCCTAAGGTATAGGACCATAAGTGGAAGTGCCCTAGGCTCTGGTGCTTTGTTTTTTAGATGTTTCAGGAAACACCATACACTTCTCCCCAGTGGCTGTTGGCAATTTACATCCCGCCCATCAGCATAACAAGGCTCCCAGTTTTCCATGGCCTGTCCTGCCTTTCTGGATTTTACACTTTTTTCTGATGGCCATTTTGACAGGGGAAGTGAGACTTCATTGTAGTGCAGATTTCCTTTGCAAGCTTGCTTGGTTGGCCAAAAAGGGCATATGCGTTTTTTCCTGAATATATTCAGGAAAAAACATATACGCCCTTTTTGGCCAATTGCATCATTGTGGACGTTCTGCCTCTTTTCCTATGCTTTAAATGCAATTCCAGTCTACCTCCTGAAATCGGTTTCCTGCAATTCTGCCCTGCTTTCAAGTCCTCTTGGCAGCCTTACTTCAGTATATTTTTGGACGATAGCTGTCATTTATAACTCTGCAGCTTTGTGAATTACAGTGCCCCTGAGCTCCTTTCTTCAACTCGCTTTCTTGTGAGCTGGCCGCAACACCGCAGGATTGCTTCAGGCCCTAATCTGGTTGTGGCACGGCACGCTGAGCCTTTGGTTAATTCCTCTTCCTGCTGGGAAATGAGAGTTAAATTTGCCCGTCCAGACACCTCCAGCTAGTCTCTCATTGGTTCTCCCTATTCCTGTTCATCTTCCTCAGAAATTGCAAACTGGGCCACACAGGAGGTTAAAGGCACTGACTCTCCAAGTCGGGAGAGTGTTAGGAAAGCGTCTGGAAAGTTGCACCCGAGTACCAGGGGAAGAAAACTGAGGCATATTTGAACACGTCTCCCGATCACATGGTTGATCATACTCTGGGTTCCACATGCATGTTTTAGCTGAAGGAAGAATCCCTTAAACCTGGAGTGTTGAGACTCTTGGAATGGGTACCATGCAATATGACTTCAAAGGGTCTTCATTTGCTCACCAAACCTCTCCAGTCCTATCACTGCTGCGTTTATGCCCCTGTACACACGCTTGATTCTCTTTCGGAGACATAGCAATCCATAGGTTTTAAGATACTTACTATTCAGGTACATTCTTAGGCGTTGAATATGGGGTGTTGAGTCCATTTCGCTGAGCAAGGAGTAGCTCTTGTCTATTACATATTTGGCTTAAGGAACTTTATCTGTGCTCATTTCAATCTCTGGTTTTATGCAGCACCCCAACTCACCTTTCCCCTTAAGCAAGCATAAGTTGGTTTTCTAAATTTGAAACCCTGTTCTGTTTTGTAATTCAGTTCCTGTGTAGCCAAGTTTACATTCCGTGTATTAGTGATATCTTATGATGTTTCTTTTTCTTTGTGCCTTATTTCAGTTAGAATCATCATACCTGAATCCACTCATTAGGCTACTACGGGCCTGATGACATAGATTTCATTGCTGAGTGATATTGCATTGTACGTAAGTACCACAAATTCTTTATCCATTTTTCAATTTCTGCAATATTGAACTTGTACCGTAAATGAGGTTCTTGTAAACAGAGCCATCCCAAACATTGGGGTGGCTGTGTCTTTTTGATTTTAATTTCCCTACGCTATAGAACCATAAGTGGAAGTGCCCTAGGCTCTGTTGCTTTGTTTTTTAGATGTTTCAGGAAACACCATACACTTCTCCCAAGTGGCTGTTGGCAATTTACATCCCGCCCATCAGCATAACAAGGCTCCCAGTTCTCCATGGCCTGTCCTGCCTTTCTGGGTTTACCCTTTATTCAGATGGCCCTTTTGACCTGGGGGATGTGAGACTTCATTGTAGTGCAGATTTCCTTTGCAAGCTTGCTTGGTTGGCCAAAAAGGGCGTATGCGTTTTTTCCTGAATATATTCAGGAAAACACGCATACACACTTTTTGGCCAATTGCATCATTGTGGACCTTCTGCCTGTTTTCCTATGCTTTAAATGCAATTCCAGTCTACCTCCTGAAATCGGTTTCCTGCAATTCTGTCCCGCTTTCAAGTCCTCTTGGCAGCCTTACTTCAGTATATTTTTGGATGATAGCTGTCATTTATAACTCTGCAGGTTTGTGAATTACAGTGCCCCTGAGCTCCTTTCTTCAACTCGCTTTCTTGTGAGCTGGCCACAACACCGCAGGATTGCTTCAGGCCCTAATCTGGTTCCGGCATGGCAGGCTGAGCCTTTGGTTAATTCCTCTTCCTGGTGGGAAATGAGAGTTAAATTTGCCCGTCCAGACACCTCCAGCTAGTCTCTCATTGGTTCTCCCTATTCCTGTTTATCTTCCGCAGAAATTGCAAACTGGGCCAAACGGGAGGTTAAAGGCGCTGACTCTAAAGTCGGGAGAGTGTTAGTAAAGCGTCTGGAAAGTTGCACCCGAGTACCACGGGATGAGAACTGAGACATATTTGAACACGTCTCCCGATCACACGGTTGATCATACTCTGGGTTCCACATGCATGTTTTAGCTGAAGGAAGAATCCCTTGAACATGGAGAGTTGAGACCCGTGGAATGGGTACCATGCAATGTGACTTCAAAGGGTCTTCATTCACTCACCGAACCTCTCCAGTCCTATCACTGCTGCGTTTATGCCCCTGTACACATGCTTGATTCTCTTTCGGAGACATAGCAATCCATAGGTTTTAAGATACTTACTAGTCAGGTACATTCTTAGGCGTTTAATATGGGGTGTTGAGTCCATTTCGTTGAGCAAGGAGTAGCTCTTGTCTATTACATATTTGGCTTATGGAAGTTTATCTGTGCTCATTTCAATCTCTGGTTTTATGCAGCACCCCAACTCACCTTTCCCCTTATGGAAGCATAAGTTGGTTTTCTAAATTTGAGACCCTGTTCTGTTTTGTAATTCAGTTCCTGTGTAGCCAAGTTTACATTCCGTGTATTAGTGATATCTTATGATGTTTCTTTTTCTGTGTGCCTTATTTCAGTTAGAATCATCATACCTGAACCCACTCATTATGCTGCTACGGGCCTGATGACATAGATTTCATTGCTGAGTGATATTGCATTGTAAGTAAGTACCACAACTTCTTTATCCATTTTTCACTTTCTGTGATATTGAAGTTGTACCGTAAATGAGGTTCTTGTAAACAGAGCCGTTCCAAACTTTGGGGTGGCTGTGTCTTTTTGATTTTAATTTCCCTAAGCTATAGGACCATAAGTAGAAGTGCCCTAGGCTGGTGCTTTGTTTTTTAGATGTTTCAGGAAACACCATACACTTCTCCCCAGTGGCTGTTGGCAATTTACATCCCGCCCATCAGCATAACAAGGCTCCCAGTTCTCCATGGCCTGTCCTGCCTTTCTGGATTTTACACTTTTTTCTGATGGCCATTTTGACGGTGGGAAGTGAGACTTCATTGTAGTGCAGATTTCCTTTGCAAGCTTGCTTGGTTGGCCAAAAAGGGGGTATGTGTTTTTTCCTGAATATATTCAGCAAAAAACGTATACGCCCTTTTTGGCCAATTGCATCATTGTGGACGTTCTGCCTCTTTTCCTATGCTTTAAATGCAATTCCAGTCTACCTCGTGAAATCGGTGTCCTGCAATTCTGCCCCGCTTTCAAGTCCTCTTGGCAGCCTTACTTCAGTATATTTTTGGACGATAGCTGTCATTGATAACTCTGCAGTTTTGTGAATTACAGTGCCCCTGAACTCCTTTCTTCAACTCGCTTTCTTGTGAGCTGGCCGCAACACCGCAGGATTGCTTCAGGCCCTAATCTGTTTCCGGCATGGCAAGCTGAGCCTTTGGTTAATTCCTCTTCTTGGTGGGAATGAGAGTTAAATTTGCCCGTCCAGACACCTCCAGCTAGTCTCTCATTGGTTCTCCCTATTCCTGTTCATCTTCCACAGAAATTGCCAACTGGGCCAAACAGGAGGTTAAAGGCACTGACTCTCCAAGTCGGGAGAGTGTTAGGAAAGCATGTGGAATGTTGCACCCGAGTACCAGGGGACGAGAACTGAGACATATTTGAACACGTCTCCCGATCACACGGTTGATCATACTCTGGGTTCCACATGCATGTTTTAGCTGAAGGAAGAATCCCTTAAACCTGGAGAGTTGAGACCCGTGGAATGGGTACCATGCAATATGACTTCAAAGGGTCTTCAATTGCTCACCGAACATCTCCAGTCTTATCACTGCTGCGTTTATGCCCCTGTACACATGCTTGATTCTCTTTCGGAGACATAGCAATCCATAGGTTTTAAGATACTTACTAGTCAGGTACATTCTTAGGCGTTTAGTATGGGGTGTTGAGTCCATTTCGTTGAGCAAGGAGTAGCTCTTGTCTATTACATATTTGGCTTAAGGAACTTTTTCTGTGCTCATTTCAATCTCTGGTTTTATGCAGCACCCCAACTCACCTTTCCCCTTAAGCAAGCATAAGTTGGTTTTCTAAATTTGAGACCCTGTTCTGTTTTGTAATTCAGTTCCTGTGTAGCCAAGTTTACATTCCGTGTATTAGTGATATCTTATGATGTTTCTTTTTCTGTGTGCCTTATTTCAGTTAGAATCATCATGCGTGAATCCACTCATTATGCTGCTACGGGCCTGATGACATAGATTTCATTGCTGAGTGATATTGCATTGTACGTAAGTACCACAACTTCTTTATCCATTTTGCACTTTCTGCGATATTGAACTTGTACCGTAAAGGAGGTTCTTGTAAACAGAGCCGTCCCAAACTTTGGGGTGGCTGTGTCTTTTTGATTTTAATTTCCCTAAGCTATAGGACCATAAGTGGAAGTGCCCTAGGCTCTGTTGCTTTGTTTTTTAGATGTTTCAGGAAATACCATACACTTCTCCCCAGTGGCTGTTGGCAATTTACATCCCGCCCATCAGCATAACAAGGCTCCCAGTTTTCCATGGCCTGTCCTGCCTTTCTGGATTTTACACTTTTTTCTGATGGCCATTTTGACGGGTGGAAGTGAAACTTCATTGTAGTGCAGATTTCCTTTGCAAGCTTGCTTGGTTGGCCAAAAAGGGCATATGCGTTTTTTCCTGAATATATTCAGGAAAAAACATATACGCCCTTTATGGCCAATTGCATCATTGTGGACGTTCTGCCTCTTTTCCTATGCTTTCAATGCAATTCCAGTCTACCTCCTGAAATCGGTTTCCTGCAATTCTGCCCTGCTTTCAAGTCCTCTTGGCAGCCTTACTTCAGTATATTTTTGGACGATAGCTGTCATTTATAACTCTGCAGCTTTGTGAATTACAGTGCCCCTGAGCTCCTTTCTTCAACTCGCTTTCTTGTGAGCTGGCCGCAACACCGCAGGATTGCTTCAGGCCCTAATCTGGTTGTGGCACGGCACGCTGAGCCTTTGGTTAATTCCTCTTCCTGCTGGGAAATGAGAGTTAAATTTGCCCGTCCAGACACCTCCAGCTAGTCTCTCATTGGTTCTCCCTATTCCTGTTCATCTTCCTCAGAAATTGCAAACTGGGCCACACAGGAGGTTAAAGGCACTGACTCTCCAAGTCGGGAGAGTGTTAGTAAAGCGTCTGGAAAGTTGCACCCGAGTACCACGGGATGAGAACTGAGGCATATTTGAACATATCTCCCGATCACACGGTTGATCATACTCTGGGTTCCACATGCATGTTTTAGCTGAAGGAAGAATCCCTTAAACCTGGAGTGTTGAGACTCTTGGAATGAGTACCATGCAATATGACTTCAAAGGGTCTTCATTTGCTCACCGAACCTCTCCAGTCCTATCACTGCTGCGTTTATGCCCCTGTACACACGCTTGATTCTCTTTCGGAGACATAGCAATCCATAGGTTTTAAGATACTTACTATTCAGGTACATTCTTAGGCGTTGAATATGGGGTGTTGAGTCCATTTCGCTGAGCAAGGAGTAGCTCTTGTCTATTACATATTTGGCTTAAGGAACTTTATCTGTGCTCATTTCAATCTCTGGTTTTATGCAGCACCCCAACTCACCTTTCCCCTTAAGCAAGCATAAGTTGGTTTTCTAAATTTGAGACCCTGTTCTGTTTTGTACTTCAGTTCCTGTGTAGCCAAGTTTACATTCCTTGTATTAGTGATATCTTATGATGTTTCTTTTTCTGTGTGCCTTATTTCAGTTAGAATCATCATACCTGAATCCACTCATTAGGCTGCTATGGGCCTGATGACATAGATTTCATTGCTGAGTGATATTGCATTGTACGTAAGTACCACAAATTCTTTATCCATTTTTCAATTTCTGCAATATTGAACTTGTACCGTAAATGAGGTTCTTGTAAACAGAGCCGTCCCAAATATTGGGGTGGCTGTGTCTTTTTGATTTTAATTTCCCTACGCTATAGAACCATAAGTGGAAGTACCCTAGTCTGTGTTGCTTTGTTTTTTAGATGTTTCAGGAAACACCATACACTTCTCCCAAGTGGCTGTTGGCAATTTACATCCCGCCCATCAGCTTAACAAGGCTCCCAGTTCTCCATGGCCTGTCCTGCCTTTCTGGATTTTACACTTTTTTCTGATGGCCATTTTGACGGTGGGAAGTGAGACTTCATTGTAGTGCAGATTTCCTTTGCAAGCTTGCTTGGTTGGCCAAAAAGGGCGTATGCGTTTTTTCCTGAATATATTCAGGAAAACACGCATACGCACTTTTTGGCCAAGTGCATCATTGTGGACCTTCTGCCTGTTTTCCTATGCTTTAAATGCAATTCCAGTCTACCTCCTGAAATCGGTTTCCTGCAATTCTGCCCCGCTTTCAAGTCCTCTTGGCAGCCTTACTTCAGTATATTTTTGGATGATAGCTGTCATTTATAACTCTGCAGCTTTGTGAATTACAGTGCCCCTGAGCTCCTTTCTTCAACTCGCTTTCTTGTGAGCTGGCCGCAACACCGCAGGATTGCTTCAGGCCCTAATCTGGTTGTGGCACGGCACGCTGAGCCTTTGGTTAATTCCTCTTCCTGCTGGGAAATGAGAGTTAAATTTGCCCGTCCAGACACCTCCAGCTAGTCTCTCATTGGTTCTCCCTATTCCTGTTTATCTTCCGCAGAAATTGCAAACTGGGCCAAACGGGAGGTTAAAGGCACTGACTCTAAAGTCGGGAGAGTGTTAGTAAAGCGTCTGGAATGTTGCACCCGAGTACCACGGGATGAGAACTGAGACATATTTGAACACGTCTCCCGATCACACGGTGGATCATATTCTGGGTTCCACAAGCATCTTTTAGCTGAAGGAAGAATCTCTTGAACATGGAGAGTTGAGACCCGTGGAATGGGTACCATGCAATATGACTTCAAAGAGTCTTCAATTGCTCACCGAACCTCTGCAATCCTATCACTGCTGCGTTTATGCCCCTGTACACATGCTTGATTCTCTTTCGGAGACATAGCAATCCATAGGTTTTAAGATACTTACTAGTCAGGTACATTCTTAGGCGTTTAATATGGGGTGTTGAGTCCATTTCGTTGAGCAAGGAGTAGCTCTTGTCTATTTCATATTTGGCTTAAGGAACTTTATCTGTGCTCATTTCAATCTCTGGTTTTATGCAGCACCCCAACTCACCTTTTCTCTTAAGCAAGCATAAGTTGGTTTTCGAAATTTGAGACACTGTTCTGTTTTTTAATTCAGTTCCTGTGGAGCCAAGTTTACATTCCATGTATTAGTGATATCTTATGATGTTTCTTTTTCTGTGTGCCTTATTTCAGTTAGAATCATCATACCTGAATCCACTCATTATGCTGCTACGTGCCTGATGACATAGATTTCATTGCTGAGTGATATTGCATTGTACGTAAGTACCACAAATTCTTTATCCTTTTTTCACTTTCTGCGACATTGAAGTTGTACCGTAAACGAGGTTCTTGTAAACAGAGCCGTCCCAAACTTTGGGGTGGCTGTGTCTTTTTGATTTTAATTTCCCTAAGCTATAGGACCATAAGTGGAAGTGCCCTAGACTCTGTTGCTTTGTTTTTTAGATGTTTCAGGAAACACCATACACTTCTCCAGAGTGGCTGTTGGCAATTTACATCCCGCCCATCAGCATAACAAGGCTCCCAGTTCTCCATGGCCTGTCCTGCCTTTCTGGATTTTACACTTTTTTCAGATGGCCCTTTTGACCGGGGGGAAGTGAGACTTCATTGGAGTGCAGATTTCTTTGCAAGCTTGCTTGGTTGGCCAAAAAGGGCGTATGCGTTTTTTCCTGAATACATTCAGGAAAAAACGCATACGCCCTTTTTGGCCAAGTGCATCATTGTGGACGTTCTGCCTCTTTTCCTATGCTTTAAATGCAATTCCAGTCTACCTCCTGAAATCGGTTTCCTGCAATTCTGCCTTGCTTTCAATGCCTCTTCCTAGCCTTACCTCAATATATTTTTTGAAAATAGTTGGCCTTTACAACTCTGCAGGGTTTTGAATTGCAGTGGCCCTTAGCTCCATTTTTCAGCTCTTATTTTTGTGATCTTACCTCATAACCGCAGGATTCCTTCAGGCCCTATTCTTCTTCTGGGGCATGTTTCTGTGCCTTTGGTTTATTCTTCTTACTGATGTGAAATTAGAGTGACATGTGCCCATTGAAACCGCTACAGCTAGTTTCTCACTGGTTCCCCCTATTCCCATTCATCCTCCGCACTAACTGCAGACTGTGCGATACCAGAACTTAAAGGCATTGACTCTCCATGTGGGGATATTGTTAGTAAAGCGGCTGGAATGTCGATCCGGAGCCCCCGGAGTGGAAAAATGAGGTGCGTTTTAGAAACCTTTCCCGATCATATGGTATACCAGTCGCTGGGTTTCCCAAGCATGGTTTAGCTGTAGGAAGATTCCCTTCAACCTGGAGTGTTGGGACCCTTGGAATGAGTAGCATGAAGTATTGCATTAAACTTTTGGCAGTTGCTCACCAAAGCTCACCAATCCTCTCAGCCCCAAGTGTCCAGCCTTATGTCTTATCCAGCTGTGGGTTTATATGTGGTCAATCCAGGTTGCATCACAGCCCCTGAGCGAATTTTGTAAGAATTTTTCTCTCTTTCACTGTTTCTGCGTTTTGTTTTTAAAATTTATTTCTATAATGGGGTTTAGCTCATTTTCACTGCTGTGTTTGTGCCGCTCTGCACACACTTAATTCCCTTATGGAGATATATCAATACATGGGTTTTAAGATTCTTATTACTCAGATATATTTCTCTGCGGTGTATAGGGTGTGTTGAGGCCAGTTCATTGAGCAAGGTGTAGATCTTGTCTAATACCTATTTGGTTTCTTGAACGGTATCTGTGCTAATTTCAAACTCTGGTTTTATGCATCACCCCACCTCTCCTTTCCCCTTAAGCTGACATAAGTGTGTTTTCTAAATGTGAGACACTGTTCTGTTCTGTAATTCATTTCTTGTGCAGCCATATTTACCCTCCCTCTATAAGTGATATCTTATGATATGTTTCTTTTTCTGTTTGACTTATTTCAAGTAGTATTATCGGACCTAAATCCACTCTTTATCCTTCTACTAGCCTTATTACATTGATTTCATGGTGAAGAGATATTCCATTGTACATAAGTACCACATCTTCTTTATCCATTGTTCTCTTTCCTGGGATATTTAAGGTGTACTGAAGTTGAGGTTCTTGTAAACAGAGTAGCCCTAAACTGTGGTGTGCTTGTGTCTTGTTGATTTTTAGACTTCCCTAGATATACTCCCATGATTGGAAGTGTCCTATGCTCTGTAGCTCTGTTTTTTAGATGATTTAGGAACCACCATACACTTCTCCAGAGTGGCTCTCGGCAGTTCACACACTGCCCATCAGCGTATAAAGGCTCCCTGTTCTCCATGGCCTGTCCTGCCTTTCTGGTTTTTACAATTTTTTAGGATGGCCCTTTTGACCGGTGGGAAATGAGACTTCTTTGTTGTGCACATTTGCATTGCTTGCTTGCTTCGTTGCCCATAAAGTGCGTATGCGTTTTTTCCTGGATATAATCAGGAAAAAACGCATACGCCCTTTTGGGCCAACTGCATCATTGTCGAAATTCTGCCGCTTTTCATGTGCTTTAAAGACGAGTCCAATCTATCTCTTGAAATCTGTTTCTTGCAATTCTGTCTTGCATTCAGATCCTCTTCTTTGCCTTACCTCCACATATTTTTGGACGTTAGTTTTCATTTATAACTCTGCAGATTTGTGAATTGCAGTGACCCTGAGCTCCATTTTTTAAGTTGCTCTTTTGTGAGCTGGCCTCAAACCCGCAGGATTGCTTCAGGCCCTATTTTGGCTCCGGCGAGGTGGGCTGAGCCTTTTTTAAGTTCTTATTCTTAATGGGAAATTAGAGTGATATGTGTCCGTCCAAACCCCTACAACTATTCTCTCGTTGGTTCCCCCTCTTCCCGTTCATCCTCCTCACAATTTGCAAAATGTGTGAAACAGAAGTTTAAATGTGCTGATTCTCCAAGTGGGGAGATTCTAAGTAACGTGGCTGGAATGGTGAACAGGAGCACCAGGAGAGGATAAATGAGGTGCATTTTAGACACATCTCCCGATCACATGGTGTACAGTCCTCTGGGTTTTCCACGCATGTTTTAGCTGTAGGAAGATCCCTTGAACCTGCAGATTTGGGACCCATTGAATGGGTACCAGGTAGTATTACTTTAAAGGGTGTGCATTTCCTCACCCAACCTCACATTTCTCTTAGTGCAAACAGTTTCCTGCCTTATGTCTCATCCTGCTGTGGGTCTAGATGTGTTCAATCCATGTTGCATCACCGTCCCTGAGGAAAAGTTGTAAGAGGTTTTCTCTGTCTCTCTGTCGTTTATTTTTTTCAATTCATTACTATATTGGTTACAGCTGATTTTCAAAGCTCTGTTTCTTGCTGCTGTACATGCACTTGATTCACGTACAGAGAGACATCAATAAATTCTTTTTCAGATTCTTACCAGTCGTATATATTCTTTTCCGGTGACTTGAGTGTGCTGAGTGCAGTTCTTTTAGCTACCGTGTAGGCCTTGTTGATTATCAGTTTGGTATTTGGAATGGTATCTTTGCTAATTTCAACCTCCTGGATGATGCCTCACCCCTCCCCACCTTTCCCGTTTAGCAGCCTTATGCGTGTTTTCTACATATTTGACTATGTTTTTGTTTTGTAATTTATTTCATGTGTAGCCATTTTGGATTCCACCTTTAAGTGATATCTTATGATATGTGTCTTTTTCTTTTTGAATTATGTCACTTAGAATGATCATACGTAACTCCTCTGGAGTTGTTACAACTGGCCATATTTCATTGATTTCCAGGCTGAATAATATTCCACTCTACCTAAGTACCACATCTCTATCCATTTTTTCCCTCCAGAGACATTTAAGTTATATCCTAGTCGAGGATCTTTTAAACAGAGAGGGGGTAAACATTGGGGTGCCTGTGTCCTCTCGATTTTTGTTTTTCCCAAGATATACGCCCATGAGTGCAAGTGCCCTATGCTCTGTAGCTCATTTTTTAGATGCTTTAGTAAACACAATACACTTCTCCAGAATGGCCGTTGGCAATATACATTTCCACTATAAGTCTCACAGGGCTCCCTCTTCTCCTTGCCCTGTCCTGCATTTCTGTTGTTTACGCTTTATGAGGATGGCTCTTCTGACTGATGCGAAGTGATATCTTTTGTAGTATTGACTTCCAGTGCCCACCTGTTTGGTTGGCTAAAAAAGTGTATGCCCTTTTCTTGAATATATACAGAAAAAAACGCATACACCCTTTTTGGCCAACTGCAATGTTGGCAATGTTCAGCTCCTTTTCTTGTGCTTAATGGCGAGTCCTTTGTTCCTCCTCAAATCCCTTTCCTGCCATTCTCCCTTGCTTACAAGTCCTTTTCTCTGACTTTCCTCAAGACATTTTTCAGTGATGGATATTTTCAACTCTGCAGTTTCGTGAATTTTACTGCCCCTGAGTTCCATTGTTCAACTTGTGTTTATGGGAACTGGCCACAAAGCAGCGGGATTTCCTCAAGCCCTATACTGTTTCCATGGGCAACCCTAGCCTTTGGTCAATTCGTCTTCCTGATTGGAAATTAGAGTGACATGTGCCTGTCTGAACACCTAGGACTTGTCTCTCATTGTTCCTCATCCTTCCGCTTCATCCTCTGGACAAATTCCAAACTGTACGCAACAGGATGTTGACAGTGCTGACATCTCCAAGTGGGGAGACTGTTAGTAAAGACGCTGGAGGGGTGAACCCGAGCACCAGGAGATGAGGAGATGAGATGCCTTTTCCAAACTCTTCCCGATCAGACGGTATACCATCCTCTGGGTGTGACAGACATGTTTTAGCAGTAGGAAGAGTCCCATTCATGTAAGGAGAACACCAGGGCTTTTTCAAAATCAGTGTCTCCCCGAAACCCAAACTGGGGAATTTTTTAAGCTACGGCTACACATATGTTCATTAAGGGCCTTGGAAGTAGGCAGAGTCCAAACTTTAGATGATTGAAGTCTTCAGGGTCAGAAGCACTCACCACCAGCTTCCCTTAGGTTACACTTTAACTGTCATTGATAGATGATGTCAATAAAAATATCTATTCTTTTTCAAATTATTTCCCCGTATAGGTTATTGCAAAATGTTGAGTGTAGTTCCCTGTGCTATACAGTAGTTCCTTGTTGATGATCTATTTTATACATAGCAGTGTGTATGTGTTAATCCCAAACTGTTAATTTATCCCTCCTCCCACCTTTCCCCTTTGGTACTAATAAATTATAAGATTTTATACTTCTCAGAAATGGGGGAGCTGAAAGACAGGTATCATTTTCAATGGAAAAGCATTTAAAACAAGATTGAAGCTTTAACCAAGATTATTAGATGTACATCCTTGGAAAGAAATCACTTCGTTTCTCTAATATTGACCTGACAAATAAGACAAACCTTTTCACTGAACTTGCTTATAATAAAGTGATGGAAATATCAAATGGAAGTGTTAGAAACATCTTATTTTACCCGAGCCTTATACACTGTTCTATGTTAACTACAGTTTGGCTCACACATCTGTTCATTGAGGTTACAATAGTCTCAATTTCTGTTACTGATCCTCCAGAGTGGACCCCAACAAGTGTCCCCCCGCCCAGTGTCATTGGGGCCAACAGATCGAGACTGAGTTTGGTTCACAAGCAAAGGAAACTTTATATTTTGATCAGAGAATGGAGAGGTGAGAGCATGCGCTACCCCGTGGGCTGTGGGCTGGGCTGCTGTGTAGAGATCCTGTCAGAGTCAGTGGGAGGGTGGAGCTCTCGAGGGCCGGGTTGGCTGCAGCTCAGGCTCTATATCGCGGAGTCTGCACTGGGCCCCAGGAGCTGAGGTGTCGACCCAGCCATTCTGCACTAGGAAATCTGGTCTGAAGTGCCGGGTGTGGAACCTCTGCATGCGGGACCCTAGGAGCACATGAAATTAGACAAAGCACAAAGGATAAAAAAGGTTAGACTTGACTCTATTGCCCAGATTCTATTTTTATCTCCCAGGGATTTTTAATGGGCTTTGCTGGGGACAAACCCCTCCTCTGCCTTTTGTCCCGTTCCTCATTCTTGGAGTGCTGAGGGTGCAGACCCTTCTTCTGTAACTGCTGAGTGCTGAGTTGGGAGCCCTCATACCCGGGGGCGAGGGTCAGAGCTTCTCCCCAGCAGCCTCCAGGTGACGTTGATTGTCCCCAGGCCCCCTGCCTCCCTGCTCGTCCACCTGAGCACCAGCATTGGAAGTGTTATAGATTCTAATGACCTTTAAGGGTCCAGGAAAGAGATGTGCAGAGACGCTGTGGGGGCCGGTTTCACCCCGCCCCACATTTGTTCGGCCACCTTAGGCTGACCGTTTCTGCCAGCCTAGATGCTCTGACCAGTAGTCTGCGGTTTCTTCAATTAGGCCCCTGAATTAACGTACAAACAGCACCAGGTGTCAGAGCCCTGCCCGCTCAAGTCCCAGACAGTCCAGGGTCAGTGGTGATCAAGGACCATGATGGCCACTGAGTCAACAGCCTTTTGAAGTAAACAGGAGTCCAGCCGGTCTTATTGGCCACCATCATCATGGTGTCTGTAGGCTTTTCTATGGTGACAGTGTGATATACGGTTCCCCCGCCAAGATTATTAGCTCCCCTCTGGGTGCAGTAAGTCCTGCAAGCAGTAGTCTACTCTTTTGGGACACACTCTTGTTGTTTTATGAGAGAAACTCCAGGTCAAGTGATGTTCACACGAGTCGTCATGGTGCCCTGTTGCCCCCGGTTATCTCTCTGGATGTTGGAGTTGGAGGGCCTCCTCACTCGAGGTCGGTGTGTCCACGGAGCGAACCCTGCAACTTCAGGGCATGCTTGGTGGTTAGGATCACCACGTGGGGTCCTTTTCCCTTAGGAGGGAGGTGGCCTTTTGGGCTGCTGATTTCCAGGTTTTTAGATACCGCCAGTATCTTGGCCAGATGTGGCAGTGGGCCAAGCCCCTTGGTGACCGTAGTTTATCCTACCTGGATGGCATTCTTGCATTGTTCCATTTCAAGTGGTCCCAGTTTTTGCACTAATTCTCCAATGGCGATTCAGCTTTCACCGGGAATGTAAAGGTCAAAGGGTTTAGCTAAATTAGGGAGTTCCAGGGCAAGGGTCTGAATTGACTGCTCTTTCCATTCTTGAAAGGCCACTTCTGGATTCTATTCAACAGGATCATCATCTTTTCCTTTCAGTGTTTCATATAGAGGCCCAGCTAGTAGACTGTAGTTAGGGATCCAGAAGCAGCAAACCCTGGCCTCCCCAGGAACCCCTAAGCTGTCTTCTAGTTTTAGAAAGGGGTAAGGCTGAAAATGGTTTCTTCCCTTTCCTGGGATGGCCTTCTCCGACCTTCTGTGAGAATGAAGCCCAGGCAGGTCACCGCAGTCTGTGATATTTGAGCTTTTTCTTGGACAACTTCTATCCTTTATTGGCTTGGTAGTTCAGAGGCCTCCTTAGTAGGGCTGGTGATCAGAATGTCGTCTGCGTACTGAAGGAGGGTTTCCTTTTCCAGAGGTAGAACTTTTAGGTCTTTAGCTAAGCTTTCCCCAAAGATGGTGTGGGAATTTTTGCACCCTTGGGGCAAGACGGCCCGGAAGTATTGTTTTAGTTGTATGTTGAGTCCTGCCACTCACAAGCCAAAATTTCTCATGACTCTGGGACTAATGGAATACAAAAGAAGGCATCATTGAAGACTAATACAGAATACCATGTCCTGGTGGTTGGTAGAATGACCAGCAGGGTGTAGGAATTAGGAGCAACTGGAGGTATATCCTCGGTGGCTTCACTGACTGTCCTGACATCCTTTACCAGGTCCCCAGCAGCCCATGGGGCTCTCGTGGTCAGACCAATCCCAGGATATGGAGCTCACCTGGGCAGGTACCCCACCCCCACCCCAGCCCACGGGGCTCTCGTGGTCAGGCCCCTCCCAGGATACAGAGCTACCCTTGCAGGTACCGTGGCAGGGCTGGACACACAGGAACCGTGCACATAGCCCTCATTTCAGAGCACCCCCAGGTCACCTGTCTCTCAGAGCTGACACAGAGCACCTCAGAGCAGGACTTGAACTAACAAACAGCAGCTGCGACAGGTCTGTGACCCTGGGCATCACTCTGTGCGGCCTCCCTCCACCTGGTCTTCCAGAGACTTCCACTGCACCCGGGGCACCAGGCCTCTGTCTCCAACCACCACCCACCCCTCCTCTCCCTGACTCCTGGGTTCCTCTCATTAGGAGAGGGTTTTCTTGAAGTTGTCTCCCACGCATGGGCCAGATAAAATGATTAGAAAACAAGCCAAAGCTGCAGCCCCTTGTCTATCCTGACTCTCAGGAGCCCACACCTGTTCCTTGGACCTGGCCGGTTCAGCAGGTTCCATTTTCTGCAACTGTGAGCCCCTGAGGGGTGATGATTGGCTGACCTGGGCAGCCTTACCGTGCCGGCCAGCCCTCCCCAGGTGTGCCTGGGTTGAGATCAATATAAATACCACTCCAGGCAGCAAGAGCCCCTGCAGCCGTGCCTGACGCCATTTTCTCTGCCCTGTCAGCAGTCTCGGGGCTGGGCTGGTGGGAGGGAGTGAGAGGCCACGGCTTTGTGGGTGGCCCAGTGTGAGTGGGGCTCTGCTGGACTTTCTGCAGCAGTTGCCAGGCTGTCACCTGCTAAAGAAGAGGATGTGTCACCCATACCTGCTGCTGGAATTTCTCCCTGGGCAGAGGTGAGGAAGGAAAAAAGCAGTGGGGGCAGGGACAGGACGGGTATCTCAGGCAGGGAAATGGAAATCTTCCAGAAGAGCACCCAGGGCCAGGACCATCCTGGCTGGCCTGCAGGCACCAAGTCGGCCGGCATGCTGTCACTCGTGTGGCTCCATGGCCCTTCCTCTAGGCTTTCAAGTCCTTGTATATATTCAGGTGTTTTACCTGGGACGGGTGGGAATAGTTCAGCAGCAACTGGCCTGGGGCTCAGCTCACGTTTACTCACAGATGCCTCGGCACGGTGCCCCAGCTTTGCAATGAGGACGCTTGTTGCGTGGGGGCTGCTGGCTGAATGGGAGACGATTCCCCACCACTGACCAACTTCAGAATTGTTTACAACTGGAGCAAGTGCACTGATACGGTTTTCCTCTGTGTAACTGGTGGGTTCTGTGTTTTTTTTCTCTTTTTCGTTTTTGGTTCAAGGTAGATTTTATTCCTCTTTTTTGTATTTACAGATATAAGCATGGAAATAATTTATTCATATAAATACATGTATGTGAAGGGAATAATTGTTTTTTCTGTTTTATTTTTTAAATTTTATTTCTTTTTAATTTTGAATTTTATTTTATATTTTTATACAGCAGGTTCTTATTGGTTATCTATTTTATACATATAAATGTATACATGTCAATCCCAGTCTCTCAACTCCTCCCACCACCACCCCCCAACAGCTTTCCCCCCTTGTTGTCCATACATTTGTTGTCTTCATCTGTTGCTCTATTTATGCCTTGCAAAATGGTTAATCTGTACAGTTTTTCTAGGTTCCACATATATGCATGAATATACAAGATTTGTTTTTCTCTTTCTGACTTACTTCACTCTGTATGACAGTCTCTAGATCCATCGACGTCTCTACAAATGACCCAGTTTCATTCCTTTTCATGGCTTAGTAATATTCCATTTTATATATGTACCACAGCTTTATGCATTCGTCTGTCTGTGGGCATTTAGGTTGCTTCCACTACCTCGATATTGTAAATAGTGATGCAATGAACATTGCGGTGAATGTCTCTTTTTGATTTATGGTTTTGTCTGGGTATATGTCCAGTACTGGGATTGCTGTATCATATGGTAATTCTATTGTTAGTTTCTTAAGAAACTCCATATTGTTCTCCATAGTGACTGTATCAATTTATATTCCCAACAATAGTGGAAGAGGGTTCCTTTTCTCCACACCATTTCCAGCATGTTTTGTTTGTAGATATTCTGATGATGCCCATTCTACCAGGTGTGAGGTGATACCTCATTGTTGAGTCCATTTTGTTGAGCAAGGGGTAGGTCTTGTCTATTACATATTTGGCTTATGGAACGGTATCTGTGTTCATTTCAAACTCTGGTTTTATGCAGCACCCCAACTCACCTTTCCCCTTAAGCAAGCATAAGTTGGTTTTCGAAATTTGAGACCCTGTTCTGTTTTGTAATTCAGTTCCTGTGTAGCCAAGTTTACATTCCGTGTATTAGTGATACCTTATGATGTTTCTTTTTCTGTGTGACTTATTTCAGTTAGAATCATCATACCTGAATCCACTCATTATGCTGCTACGGGCCTGATGACATAGATTTCATTGCTGAGTGATATTGCATTGTACGTAAGTACCACAACTTCTTTATCCATTTTGCACTTTCTGCGATATTGAACTTGTACCGTAAAGGAGGTTCTTGTAAACAGAGCCGTCCCAAACTTTGGGGTGGCTGTGTCTTTTTGATTTTAATTTCCCTAAGCTATAGGACCATAAGTGGAAGTGCCCTAGGCTCTGTTGCTTTGTTTTTTAGATGTTTCAGGAAACACCATACACTTCTCCCAAGTGGCTGTTGGCAATTTACATCCCGCCCATCAGCATAACAAGGCTCCCAGTTCTCCATGGCCTGTTCTGCCTTTCTGGATTTTACACTTTTTTCAGATGGCCCTTTTGACCGGGGGGAAGTGAGACTTCATTGGAGTGCAGATTTCTTTGCAAGCTTGCTTGGTTGGCCAAAAAGGGCGTATGCGTTTTTTCCTGAATATATTCAGGAAAAAACGCATACGCCCTTTTTGGCCAAGTGCATCATTGTGGACGTTCTGCCTCTTTTCCTATGCTTTCAATGCAATTCCAGTCTACCTCTTGAAATCGGTTTCCTGCAATTCTGCCCCACTTTCAAGTCCTCTTGGCAGCCTTACTTCAGTATATTTTTGGACGATAGCTGTCATTTATAACTCTGCAGGTTTGTGAATTACAGTGCCCCTGAGCTCCTTTCTTCAACTCGCTTTCTTGTGAGCTGGCCGCAACACCGCAGGATTGCTTCAGGTCCTAATCTGGTTGTGGCACGGCACGCTGAGCCTTTGGTTAATTCCTCTTCCTGCTGGGAAATGAGAGTTAAATTTGCCCGTCCAGACACCTCCAGCTAGTCTCTCATTGGTTCTCCCTATTCCTGTTCATCTTCCGCAGAAATTGCAAACTGGGCCAAACTGGAGGTTAAAGGCACTGACTCTCCAAGTGGGGAGAGTGTTAGTAAAGCATCTGGAATGTTGCACCTGAGTACCAGGGGACGAAAACTGAGACACATTTGAACACGTTTCCATATCACACGGTGGATCATACTCTGGGTTCCACATGCATGTTTTAGCTGAAGGAAGAATCCCTTAAACCTGGAGAGTTGAGACGCATGGAATGGGTACCATGCAATATGACTTCAAAGGGTCTGCATTTGCTCACCGAACCTCACCAATCCTATGAGCCCCAAGTGTCCAGCCTTATGTGTCACCCTGCTCTGGGTTTAGATGTTGTAAATCCAGGTTGCATCACAAGCCTTGAATGAATTACTTAAGTATTGCTCTCTATTTCACTGTCATTGTGTTTTGTTTAAGAAATTAATTTTTATTATGGGATTTAGCTGATTTTCACTGCTGCGTTTATGCCGCTGTACAGACGCTTGATTCTCTTACAGAGATATATAAATCCATAGGTTTTATGATTCTTACTAGTCAGGTATATTCCTAGGTGTTGAATATGGGGTGTTGAGTCCATTTCATTGAGCAAGGAGTAGCTCTTGTCTATTACATATTTGGCTTATGGAACGGTATCTGTGCTCATTTCAATCTCTGGTTTTATGCAGCACCCCAACTCCCCTTTCCCCTTAAGCAAGCATAAGTTGGTTTTCTAAATTTGAGACCCTGTTCTGTTTTGTAATTCAGTTCCTGTGTAGCCAAGTTTACATTCCGTGTATTAGTGATATCTTATGATGTTTCTTTTTCTGTGTGACTTATTTCAGTTAGAATCATCGTACTTAATCCACTCATTATGCTGCTACGGGCCTGATGACATAGATTTCATTGCTGAGTGATATTGCATTGTACGTAAGTACCACAACTTCTTTATCCATTTTTCGCTTTCTGCGATATTGAACTTGTACGGTAAAGGAGGTTCTTGTAAACAGAGCCGTCACAATCTTTGGGGTGGCTCTGTCTTTTTGATTTTAATTTCTCTAAACTATAGGACCATAAGTGGAAGTGCCCTAGGCTCTGGTGCTTTGTTTTTTAGATGTTTCAGGAAACACCATACACTTCTCCAGAGTGGCTGTTGGCAATTTACATCCTGCCCATCAGCATAAGAAGGCTCCCAGTTCTTCATGGCCTGTCCTGCCTTTCTGGATTTTACACTTTTTTCAGATGGCCCTTTTGACCGGGGGGAAGTGAGACTTCATTGGAGTGCAGATTTCCTTTGCAAGCTTGCTTGGTTGGCCAAAAAGGGCGTATGCGTTTTTTCCTGAATATATTCAGGAAAAAACGCATACGCCCTTTTTGGCCAAGTGCATCATTGTCGAGGTTCTGACTCTCTTCATATGTTTTCAATGCAATTCCAGTCTACCTCCTGAAATCGGTTTCCTGCAATTCTGCCTTGCTTTCAATGCCTCTTCCTAGCCTTACCTCAATATATTTTTTGAAAATAGTTGGCCTTTACAACTCTGCAGGTTTTTGAATTGCAGTGGCCCTTAGCTCCATTTTTCAGCTCTTATTTTTGTGATCTTGCCTCATAACCGCAGGATTCCTTCAGGCCCTATTCTTCTTCTGGGGCACCTTTCTGTGCCTTTGGTTTATTCTTCTTACTGATGTGAAATTAGAGTGACATGTGCCCATTGAAACCGCTACAGCTAGTTTCTCACTGGTTCCCCCTATTCCCATTCATCCTCCGCACTAACTGCAGACTGTGCGATACCAGAACTTAAAGGCATTGACTCTCCATGTGGGGATATTGTTAGTAAAGCGGCTGGAATGTCGATCCGGAGCCCCCGGAGAGGAAAAATGAGGTGCGTTTTAGAAACCTTTCCCGATCATATGGTATACCAGTCGCTGGGTTTCCCAAGCATGGTTTAGCTGTAGGAAGATTCCCTTCAACCTGGAGTGTTGGGACCCTTGGAATGAGTAGCATGAAGTATTGCATTAAACTTTTGGCAGTTGCTCACCAAAGCTCACCAATCCTCTCAGCCCCAAGTGTCCAGCCTTATGTCTTATCCAGCTGTGGGTTTATATGTGGTCAATCCAGGTTGCATCACAGCCCCTGAGCGAATTTTGTAAGAATTTTTCTCTCTTTCACTGTTTCTGCGTTTTGTTTTTAAAATTTATTTCTATAATGGGGTTTAGCTCATTTTCACTGCTGTGTTTGTGCCGCTCTGCACACACTTGATTCCCTTATGGAGATAGATCAATACATGGGTTTTAAGATTCTTATTACTCAGATATATTTCTCTGCGGTGTATAGGGTGTGTTGAGGCCAGTTCATTGAGCAAGGTGTAGATCTTGTCTAATACCTATTTGGTTTCTTGAACGGTATCTGTGCTAATTTCAAACTCTGGTTTTATGCATCACCCCACCTCTCCTTTCCCCTTAAGCTGACATAAGTGTGTTTTCTAAATGTGAGACACTGTTCTGTTCTGTAATTCATTTCTTGTGCAGCCATATTTACCCTCCCTCTATAAGTGATATCTTATGATATGTTTCTTTTTCTGTTTGACTTATTTCAAGTAGTATTATCGGACCTAAATCCACTCTTTATCCTTCTACTAGCCTTATTACATTGATTTCATGGTGAAGAGATATTCCATTGTACATAAGTACCACATCTTCTTTATCCATTGTTCTCTTTCCTGGGATATTTAAGGTGTACTGAAGTTGAGGTTCTTGTAAACAGAGTAGCCCTAAACTGTGGTGTGCTTGTGTCTTGTTGATTTTTAGACTTCCCTAGATATACTCCCATGATTGGAAGTGTCCTATGCTCTGTAGCTCTGTTTTTTAGATGATTTAGGAACCACCATACACTTCTCCAGAGTGGCTCTCGGCAGTTCACACACTGCCCATCAGCGTATAAAGGCTCCCTGTTCTCCATGGCCTGTCCTGCCTTTCTGGTTTTTACAATTTTTTAGGATGGCCCTTTTGACCGGTGGGAAATGAGACTTCTTTGTTGTGCACATTTGCATTGCTTGCTTGCTTCGTTGCCCATAAAGTGCGTATGCGTTTTTTCCTGGATATAATCAGGAAAAAACGCATACGCCCTTTTGGGCCAACTGCATCATTGTCGAAATTCTGCCGCTTTTCATGTGCTTTAAAGACGAGTCCAATCTATCTCTTGAAATCTGTTTCTTGCAATTCTGTCTTGCATTCAGATCCTCTTCTTTGCCTTACCTCCACATATTTTTGGACGTTAGTTTTCATTTATAACTCTGCAGATTTGTGAATTGCAGTGACCCTGAGCTCCATTTTTTAAGTTGCTCTTTTGTGAGCTGGCCTCAAACCCGCAGGATTGCTTCAGGCCCTATTTTGGCTCCGGCGAGGTGGGCTGAGCCTTTTTTAAGTTCTTATTCTTAATGGGAAATTAGAGTGATATGTGTCCGTCCAAACCCCTACAACTATTCTCTCGTTGGTTCCCCCTCTTCCCGTTCATCCTCCTCACAATTTGCAAAATGTGTGAAACAGAAGTTTAAATGTGCTGATTCTCCAAGTGGGGAGATTCTAAGTAACGTGGCTGGAATGGTGAACAGGAGCACCAGGAGAGGATAAATGAGGTGCATTTTAGACACATCTCCCGATCACATGGTGTACAGTCCTCTGGGTTTTCCACGCATGTTTTAGCTGTAGGAAGATCCCTTGAACCTGCAGATTTGGGACCCATTGAATGGGTACCAGGTAGTATTACTTTAAAGGGTGTGCATTTCCTCACCCAACCTCACATTTCTCTTAGTGCAAACAGTTTCCTGCCTTATGTCTCATCCTGCTGTGGGTCTAGATGTGTTCAATCCATGTTGCATCACCGTCCCTGAGGAAAAGTTGTAAGAGGTTTTCTCTGTCTCTCTGTCGTTTATTTTTTTCAATTCATTACTATATTGGTTACAGCTGATTTTCAAAGCTCTGTTTCTTGCTGCTGTACATGCACTTGATTCACGTACAGAGAGACATCAATAAATTCTTTTTCAGATTCTTACCAGTCGTATATATTCTTTTCCGGTGACTTGAGTGTGCTGAGTGCAGTTCTTTTAGCTACCGTGTAGGCCTTGTTGATTATCAGTTTGGTATTTGGAATGGTATCTTTGCTAATTTCAACCTCCTGGATGATGCCTCACCCCTCCCCACCTTTCCCGTTTAGCAGCCTTATGCGTGTTTTCTACATATTTGACTATGTTTTTGTTTTGTAATTTATTTCATGTGTAGCCATTTTGGATTCCACCTTTAAGTGATATCTTATGATATGTGTCTTTTTCTTTTTGAATTATGTCACTTAGAATGATCATACGTAACTCCTCTGGAGTTGTTACAACTGGCCATATTTCATTGATTTCCAGGCTGAATAATATTCCACTCTACCTAAGTACCACATCTCTATCCATTTTTTCCCTCCAGAGACATTTAAGTTATATCCTAGTCGAGGATCTTTTAAACAGAGAGGGGTAAACATTGGGGTGCCTGTGTCCTCTCGATTTTTGTTTTTCCCAAGATATACGCCCATGAGTGCAAGTGCCCTATGCTCTGTAGCTCATTTTTTAGATGCTTTAGTAAACACAATACACTTCTCCAGAATGGCCGTTGGCAATATACATTTCCACTATAAGTCTCACAGGGCTCCCTCTTCTCCTTGCCCTGTCCTGCATTTCTGTTGTTTACGCTTTATGAGGATGGCTCTTCTGACTGATGCGAAGTGATATCTTTTGTAGTATTGACTTCCAGTGCCCACCTGTTTGGTTGGCTAAAAAAGTGTATGCCCTTTTCTTGAATATATACAGAAAAAAACGCATACACCCTTTTTGGCCAACTGCAATGTTGGCAATGTTCAGCTCCTTTTCTTGTGCTTAATGGCGAGTCCTTTGTACCTCCTCAAATCCCTTTCCTGCCATTCTCCCTTGCTTACAAGTCCTTTTCTCTGACTTTCCTCAAGACATTTTTCAGTGATGGATATTTTCAACTCTGCAGTTTCGTGAATTTTACTGCCCCTGAGTTCCATTGTTCAACTTGTGTTTATGGGAACTGGCCACAAAGCAGCGGGATTTCCTCAAGCCCTATACTGTTTCCATGGGCAACCCTAGCCTTTGGTCAATTCGTCTTCCTGATTGGAAATTAGAGTGACATGTGCCTGTCTGAACACCTAGGACTTGTCTCTCATTGTTCCTCATCCTTCCGCTTCATCCTCTGGACAAATTCCAAACTGTACACAACAGGATGTTGACAGTGCTGACATCTCCAAGTGGGGAGACTGTTAGTAAAGACGCTGGAGGGGTGAACCCGAGCACCAGGAGATGAGGAGATGAGATGCCTTTTCCAAACTCTTCCCGATCAGACGGTATACCATCCTCTGGGTGTGACAGACATGTTTTAGCAGTAGGAAGAGTCCCATTCATGTAAGGAGAACACCAGGGCTTTTTCAAAATCAGTGTCTCCCCGAAACCCAAACTGGGGAATTTTTTAAGCTATGGCTACACATATGTTCATTAAGGGCCTTGGAAGTAGGCAGAGTCCAAACTTTAGATGATTGAAGTCTTCCGGGTCAGAAGCACTCACCACCAGCTTCCCTTAGGTTACACTTTAACTGTCATTGATAGATGATGTCAATAAAAATATCTATTCTTTTTCAGATTATTTCCCCTTATAGGTTATTGCAAAATGTTGAGTGTAGTTCCCTGTGCTATACAGTAGTTCCTTGTTGATGATCTATTTTATACATAGCAGTGTGTATGTGTTAATCCCAAACTGTTAATTTATCCCTCCTCCCACCTTTCCCCTTTGGTACTAATAAATTATAAGATTTTATACTTCTCAGAAATGGGGGAGCTGAAAGACAGGTATCATTTTCAATGGAAAAGCATTTAAAACAAGATTGAAGCTTTAACCAAGATTATTAGATGTACATCCTTGGAAAGAAATCACTTCGTTTCTCTAATATTGACCTGACAAATAAGACAAACCTTTTCACTGAACTTGCTTATAATAAAGTGATGGAAATATCAAATGGAAGTGTTAGAAACATCTTATTTTACCCGAGCCTTATACACTGTTCTATGTTAACTACAGCTTGGCTCACACATCTGTTCATTGAGGTTACAATAGTCTCAATTTCTGTTACTGATCCTCCAGAGTGGACCCCAACAAGTGTCCCCCCGCCCAGTGTCATTGGGGCCAACAGATCGAGACTGAGTTTGGTTCACAAGCAAAGGAAACTTTATATTTTGATCAGAGAATGGAGAGGTGAGAGCATGTGCTACCCCGTGGGCTGTGGGCTGGGCTTCTGTGTAGAGATCCTGTCAGAGTCAGTGGGAGGGAGGGGGCGGAGCTCTCGAGGGCCGGGTTGGCTGCAGCTCAGGCTCTATATCGCGGAGTCTGCACTGGGCCCCAGGAGCTGAGGTGTCGACCCAGCCATTCTGCACTAGGAAATCTGGTCTGAAGTGCCGGGTGTGGAACCTCTGCATGCGGGACCCTAGGAGCACATGAAATTAGACAAAGCACAAAGGATAAAAAAGGTTAGACTTGACTTTATTGCCCAGATTCTATTTTTATCTCCCAGGGATTTTTAATGGGCTTTGCTGGGGACAAACCCCTCCTCTGCCTTTTGTCCCGTTCCTCATTCTTGGAGTGCTGAGGGTGCAGACCCTTCTTCTGTAACTGCTGAGTGCTGAGTTGGGAGCCCTCATACCCGGGGGCGAGGGTCAGAGCTTCTCCCCAGCAGCCTCCAGGTGACGTTGATTGTCCCCAGGCCCCCTGCCTCCCTGCTCGTCCACCTGAGCACCAGCATTGGAAGTGTTATAGATTCTAATGACCTTTAAGGGTCCAGGAAAGAGATGTGCAGAGACGCTGTGGGGGCCGGTTTCACCCCACCCCACATTTGTTCGGCCACCTTAGGCTGACCGTTTCTGCCAGCCTAGATGCTCTGACCAGTAGTCTGCGGTTTCTTCAATTAGGCCCCTGAATTAACGTACAAACAGCACCAGGTGTCAGAGCCCTGCCCGCTCAAGTCCCAGACAGTCCAGGGTCAGTGGTGATCAAGGACCATGATGGCCACTGAGTCAACAGCCTTTTGAAGTAAACAGGAGTCCAGCCGGTCTTATTGGCCACCATCATCATGGTGTCTGTAGGCTTTTCTATGGTGACAGTGTGATATACGGTTCCCCCGCCAAGATTATTAGCTCCCCTCTGGGTGCAGTAAGTCCTGCAAGCAGTAGTCTACTCTTTTGGGACACACTCTTGTTGTTTTATGAGAGAAACTCCAGGTCAAGTGATGTTCACACGAGTCGTCATGGTGCCCTGTTGCCCCCGGTTATCTCTCTGGATGTTGGAGTTGGAGGGCCTCCTCACTCGAGGTCGGTGTGTCCACGGAGCGAACCCTGCAACTTCAGGGCATGGTTGGTGGTTAGGATCACCACGTGGGGTCCTTTTCCCTTAGGAGGGAGGTGGCCTTTTGGGCTGCTGATTTCCAGGTTTTTAGATACCGCCAGTATCTTGGCCAGATGTGGCAGTGGGCCAAGCCCCTTGGTGACCGTAGTTTATCCTACCTGGATGGCATTCTTGCATTGTTCCATTTCAAGTGGTCCCAGTTTTTGCACTAATTCTCCAATGGCGATTCAGCTTTCACCGGGAATGTAAAGGTCAAAGGGTTTAGCTAAATTAGGGAGTTCCAGGGCAAGGGTCTGAATTGACTGCTCTTTCCATTCTTGAAAGGCCACTTCTGGATTCTATTCAACAGGATCATCATCTTTTCCTTTCAGTGTTTCATATAGAGGCCCAGCTAGTAGACTGTAGTTAGGGATCCAGAAGCAGCAAACCCTGGCCTCCCCAGGAACCCCTAAGCTGTCTTCTAGTTTTAGAAAGGGGTAAGGCTGAAAATGGTTTCTTCCCTTTCCTGGGATGGCCTTCTCCGACCTTCTGTGAGAATGAAGCCCAGGCAGGTCACCGCAGTCTGTGATATTTGAGCTTTTTCTTGGACAACTTCTATCCTTTATTGGCTTGGTAGTTCAGAGGCCTCCTTAGTAGGGCTGGTGATCAGAATGTCGTCTGCGTACTGAAGGAGGGTTTCCTTTTCCAGAGGTAGAACTTTTAGGTCTTTAGCTAAGCTTTCCCCAAAGATGGTGTGGGAATTTTTGCACCCTTGGGGCAAGACGGCCCGGAAGTATTGTTTTAGTTGTATGTTGAGTCCTGCCACTCACAAGCCAAAATTTCTCATGACTCTGGGACTAATGGAATACAAAAGAAGGCATCATTGAAGACTAATACAGAATACCATGTCCTGGTGGTTGGTAGAATGACCAGCAGGGTGTAGGAATTAGGAGCAACTGGAGGTATATCCTCGGTGGCTTCACTGACTGTCCTGACATCCTTTACCAGGTCCCCAGCAGCCCATGGGGCTCTCGTGGTCAGACCAATCCCAGGATATGGAGCTCACCTGGGCAGGTACCCCACCCCCACCCCAGCCCACGGGGCTCTCGTGGTCAGGCCCCTCCCAGGATACAGAGCTACCCTTGCAGGTACCGTGGCAGGGCTGGACACACAGGAACCGTGCACATAGCCCTCATTTCAGAGCACCCCCAGGTCACCTGTCTCTCAGAGCTGACACAGAGCACCTCAGAGCAGGACTTGAACTAACAAACAGCAGCTGCGACAGGTCTGTGACCCTGGGCATCACTCTGTGCGGCCTCCCTCCACCTGGTCTTCCAGAGACTTCCACTGCACCCGGGGCACCAGGCCTCTGTCTCCAACCACCACCCACCCCTCCTCTCCCTGACTCCTGGGTTCCTCTCATTAGGAGAGGGTTTTCTTGAAGTTGTCTCCCACGCATGGGCCAGATAAAATGATTAGAAAACAAGCCAAAGCTGCAGCCCCTTGTCTATCCTGACTCTCAGGAGCCCACACCTGTTCCTTGGACCTGGCCGGTTCAGCAGGTTCCATTTTCTGCAACTGTGAGCCCCTGAGGGGTGATGATTGGCTGACCTGGGCAGCCTTACCGTGCCGGCCAGCCCTCCCCAGGTGTGCCTGGGTTGAGATCAATATAAATACCACTCCAGGCAGCAAGAGCCCCTGCAGCCGTGCCTGACGCCATTTTCTCTGCCCTGTCAGCAGTCTCGGGGCTGGGCTGGTGGGAGGGAGTGAGAGGCCACGGCTTTGTGGGTGGCCCAGTGTGAGTGGGGCTCTGCTGGACTTTCTGCAGCAGTTGCCAGGCTGTCACCTGCTAAAGAAGAGGATGTGTCACCCATACCTGCTGCTGGAATTTCTCCCTGGGCAGAGGTGAGGAAGGAAAAAAGCAGTGGGGGCAGGGACAGGACGGGTATCTCAGGCAGGGAAATGGAAATCTTCCAGAAGAGCACCCAGGGCCAGGACCATCCTGGCTGGCCTGCAGGCACCAAGTCGGCCGGCATGCTGTCACTCGTGTGGCTCCATGGCCCTTCCTCTAGGCTTTCAAGTCCTTGTATATATTCAGGTGTTTTACCTGGGACGGGTGGGAATAGTTCAGCAGCAACTGGCCTGGGGCTCAGCTCACGTTTACTCACAGATGCCTCGGCACGGTGCCCCAGCTTTGCAATGAGGACGCTTGTTGCGTGGGGGCTGCTGGCTGAATGGGAGACGATTCCCCACCACTGACCAACTTCAGAATTGTTTACAACTGGAGCAAGTGCACTGATACGGTTTTCCTCTGTGTAACTGGTGGGTTCTGTGTTTTTTTTCTCTTTTTCGTTTTTGGTTCAAGGTAGATTTTATTCCTCTTTTTTGTATTTACAGATATAAGCATGGAAATAATTTATTCATATAAATACATGTATGTGAAGGGAATAATTGTTTTTTCTGTTTTATTTTTTAAATTTTATTTCTTTTTAATTTTGAATTTTATTTTATATTTTTATACAGCAGGTTCTTATTGGTTATCTATTTTATACATATAAATGTATACATGTCAATCCCAGTCTCTCAACTCCTCCCACCACCACCCCCCAACAGCTTTCCCCCCTTGTTGTCCATACATTTGTTGTCTTCATCTGTTGCTCTATTTATGCCTTGCAAAATGGTTAATCTGTACAGTTTTTCTAGGTTCCACATATATGCATGAATATACAAGATTTGTTTTTCTCTTTCTGACTTACTTCACTCTGTATGACAGTCTCTAGATCCATCGACGTCTCTACAAATGACCCAGTTTCATTCCTTTTCATGGCTTAGTAATATTCCATTTTATATATGTACCACAGCTTTATGCATTCGTCTGTCTGTGGGCATTTAGGTTGCTTCCACTACCTCGATATTGTAAATAGTGATGCAATGAACATTGCGGTGAATGTCTCTTTTTGATTTATGGTTTTGTCTGGGTATATGTCCAGTACTGGGATTGCTGTATCATATGGTAATTCTATTGTTAGTTTCTTAAGAAACTCCATATTGTTCTCCATAGTGACTGTATCAATTTATATTCCCAACAATAGTGGAAGAGGGTTCCTTTTCTCCACACCATTTCCAGCATGTTTTGTTTGTAGATATTCTGATGATGCCCATTCTACCAGGTGTGAGGTGATACCTCATTGTTGAGTCCATTTTGTTGAGCAAGGGGTAGGTCTTGTCTATTACATATTTGGCTTATGGAACGGTATCTGTGTTCATTTCAAACTCTGGTTTTATGCAGCACCCCAACTCACCTTTCCCCTTAAGCAAGCATAAGTTGGTTTTCGAAATTTGAGACCCTGTTCTGTTTTGTAATTCAGTTCCTGTGTAGCCAAGTTTACATTCCGTGTATTAGTGATACCTTATGATGTTTCTTTTTCTGTGTGACTTATTTCAGTTAGAATCATCATACCTGAATCCACTCATTATGCTGCTACGGGCCTGATGACATAGATTTCATTGCTGAGTGATATTGCATTGTACGTAAGTACCACAACTTCTTTATCCATTTTGCACTTTCTGCGATATTGAACTTGTACCGTAAAGGAGGTTCTTGTAAACAGAGCCGTCCCAAACTTTGGGGTGGCTGTGTCTTTTTGATTTTAATTTCCCTAAGCTATAGGACCATAAGTGGAAGTGCCCTAGGCTCTGTTGCTTTGTTTTTTAGATGTTTCAGGAAACACCATACACTTCTCCCAAGTGGCTGTTGGCAATTTACATCCCGCCCATCAGCATAACAAGGCTCCCAGTTCTCCATGGCCTGTTCTGCCTTTCTGGATTTTACACTTTTTTCAGATGGCCCTTTTGACCAGGGGGAAGTGAGACTTCATTGGAGTGCAGATTTCTTTGCAAGCTTGCTTGGTTGGCCAAAAAGGGCGTATGCGTTTTTTCCTGAATATATTCAGGAAAAAACGCATACGCCCTTTTTGGCCAAGTGCATCATTGTGGACGTTCTGCCTCTTTTCCTATGCTTTCAATGCAATTCCAGTCTACCTCTTGAAATCGGTTTCCTGCAATTCTGCCCCACTTTCAAGTCCTCTTGGCAGCCTTACTTCAGTATATTTTTGGACGATAGCTGTCATTTATAACTCTGCAGGTTTGTGAATTACAGTGCCCCTGAGCTCCTTTCTTCAACTCGCTTTCTTGTGAGCTGGCCGCAACACCGCAGGATTGCTTCAGGTCCTAATCTGGTTGTGGCACGGCACGCTGAGCCTTTGGTTAATTCCTCTTCCTGCTGGGAAATGAGAGTTAAATTTGCCCGTCCAGACACCTCCAGCTAGTCTCTCATTGGTTCTCCCTATTCCTGTTCATCTTCCGCAGAAATTGCAAACTGGGCCAAACTGGAGGTTAAAGGCACTGACTCTCCAAGTGGGGAGAGTGTTAGTAAAGCATCTGGAATGTTGCACCTGAGTACCAGGGGACGAAAACTGAGACACATTTGAACACGTTTCCATATCACACGGTGGATCATACTCTGGGTTCCACATGCATGTTTTAGCTGAAGGAAGAATCCCTTAAACCTGGAGAGTTGAGACGCATGGAATGGGTACCATGCAATATGACTTCAAAGGGTCTGCATTTGCTCACCGAACCTCACCAATCCTATGAGCCCCAAGTGTCCAGCCTTATGTGTCACCCTGCTCTGGGTTTAGATGTTGTAAATCCAGGTTGCATCACAAGCCTTGAATGAATTACTTAAGTATTGCTCTCTATTTCACTGTCATTGTGTTTTGTTTAAGAAATTAATTTTTATTATGGGATTTAGCTGATTTTCACTGCTGCGTTTATGCCGCTGTACAGACGCTTGATTCTCTTACAGAGATATATAAATCCATAGGTTTTATGATTCTTACTAGTCAGGTATATTCCTAGGTGTTGAATATGGGGTGTTGAGTCCATTTCATTGAGCAAGGAGTAGCTCTTGTCTATTACATATTTGGCTTATGGAACGGTATCTGTGCTCATTTCAATCTCTGGTTTTATGCAGCACCCCAACTCCCCTTTCCCCTTAAGCAAGCATAAGTTGGTTTTCGAAATTTGAGACCCTGTTCTGTTTTGTAATTCAGTTCCTGTGTAGCCAAGTTTACATTCCGTGTATTAGTGATATCTTATGATGTTTCTTTTTCTGTGTGACTTATTTCAGTTAGAATCATCGTACTTAATCCACTCATTATGCTGCTACGGGCCTGATGACATAGATTTCATTGCTGAGTGATATTGCATTGTACGTAAGTACCACAACTTCTTTATCCATTTTTCGCTTTCTGCGATATTGAACTTGTACGGTAAAGGAGGTTCTTGTAAACAGAGCCGTCACAATCTTTGGGGTGGCTCTGTCTTTTTGATTTTAATTTCTCTAAACTATAGGACCATAAGTGGAAGTGCCCTAGGCTCTGGTGCTTTGTTTTTTAGATGTTTCAGGAAACACCATACACTTCTCCAGAGTGGCTGTTGGCAATTTACATCCTGCCCATCAGCATAAGAAGGCTCCCAGTTCTTCATGGCCTGTCCTGCCTTTCTGGATTTTACACTTTTTTCAGATGGCCCTTTTGACCGGGGGGAAGTGAGACTTCATTGGAGTGCAGATTTCCTTTGCAAGCTTGCTTGGTTGGCCAAAAAGGGCGTATGCGTTTTTTCCTGAATATATTCAGGAAAAAACGCATACGCCCTTTTTGGCCAAGTGCATCATTGTCGAGGTTCTGACTCTCTTCATATGTTTTCAATGCAATTCCAGTCTACCTCCTGAAATCGGTTTCCTGCAATTCTGCCTTGCTTTCAATGCCTCTTCCTAGCCTTACCTCAATATATTTTTTGAAAATAGTTGGCCTTTACAACTCTGCAGGTTTTTGAATTGCAGTGGCCCTTAGCTCCATTTTTCAGCTCTTATTTTTGTGATCTTGCCTCATAACCGCAGGATTCCTTCAGGCCCTATTCTTCTTCTGGGGCACCTTTCTGTGCCTTTGGTTTATTCTTCTTACTGATGTGAAATTAGAGTGACATGTGCCCATTGAAACCGCTACAGCTAGTTTCTCACTGGTTCCCCCTATTCCCATTCATCCTCCGCACTAACTGCAGACTGTGCGATACCAGAACTTAAAGGCATTGACTCTCCATGTGGGGATATTGTTAGTAAAGCGGCTGGAATGTCGATCCGGAGCCCCCGGAGAGGAAAAATGAGGTGCGTTTTAGAAACCTTTCCCGATCATATGGTATACCAGTCGCTGGGTTTCCCAAGCATGGTTTAGCTGTAGGAAGATTCCCTTCAACCTGGAGTGTTGGGACCCTTGGAATGAGTAGCATGAAGTATTGCATTAAACTTTTGGCAGTTGCTCACCAAAGCTCACCAATCCTCTCAGCCCCAAGTGTCCAGCCTTATGTCTTATCCAGCTGTGGGTTTATATGTGGTCAATCCAGGTTGCATCACAGCCCCTGAGCGAATTTTGTAAGAATTTTTCTCTCTTTCACTGTTTCTGCGTTTTGTTTTTAAAATTTATTTCTATAATGGGGTTTAGCTCATTTTCACTGCTGTGTTTGTGCCGCTCTGCACACACTTGATTCCCTTATGGAGATATATCAATACATGGGTTTTAAGATTCTTATTACTCAGATATATTTCTCTGCGGTGTATAGGGTGTGTTGAGGCCAGTTCATTGAGCAAGGTGTAGATCTTGTCTAATACCTATTTGGTTTCTTGAACGGTATCTGTGCTAATTTCAAACTCTGGTTTTATGCATCACCCCACCTCTCCTTTCCCCTTAAGCTGACATAAGTGTGTTTTCTAAATGTGAGACACTGTTCTGTTCTGTAATTCATTTCTTGTGCAGCCATATTTACCCTCCCTCTATAAGTGATATCTTATGATATGTTTCTTTTTCTGTTTGACTTATTTCAAGTAGTATTATCGGACCTAAATCCACTCTTTATCCTTCTACTAGCCTTATTACATTGATTTCATGGTGAAGAGATATTCCATTGTACATAAGTACCACATCTTCTTTATCCATTGTTCTCTTTCCTGGGATATTTAAGGTGTACTGAAGTTGAGGTTCTTGTAAACAGAGTAGCCCTAAACTGTGGTGTGCTTGTGTCTTGTTGATTTTTAGACTTCCCTAGATATACTCCCATGATTGGAAGTGTCCTATGCTCTGTAGCTCTGTTTTTTAGATGATTTAGGAACCACCATACACTTCTCCAGAGTGGCTCTCGGCAGTTCACACACTGCCCATCAGCGTATAAAGGCTCCCTGTTCTCCATGGCCTGTCCTGCCTTTCTGGTTTTTACAATTTTTTAGGATGGCCCTTTTGACCGGTGGGAAATGAGACTTCTTTGTTGTGCACATTTGCATTGCTTGCTTGCTTCGTTGCCCATAAAGTGCGTATGCGTTTTTTCCTGGATATAATCAGGAAAAAACGCATACGCCCTTTTGGGCCAACTGCATCATTGTCGAAATTCTGCCGCTTTTCATGTGCTTTAAAGACGAGTCCAATCTATCTCTTGAAATCTGTTTCTTGCAATTCTGTCTTGCATTCAGATCCTCTTCTTTGCCTTACCTCCACATATTTTTGGACGTTAGTTTTCATTTATAACTCTGCAGATTTGTGAATTGCAGTGACCCTGAGCTCCATTTTTTAAGTTGCTCTTTTGTGAGCTGGCCTCAAACCCGCAGGATTGCTTCAGGCCCTATTTTGGCTCCGGCGAGGTGGGCTGAGCCTTTTTTAAGTTCTTATTCTTAATGGGAAATTAGAGTGATATGTGTCCGTCCAAACCCCTACAACTATTCTCTCGTTGGTTCCCCCTCTTCCCGTTCATCCTCCTCACAATTTGCAAAATGTGTGAAACAGAAGTTTAAATGTGCTGATTCTCCAAGTGGGGAGATTCTAAGTAACGTGGCTGGAATGGTGAACAGGAGCACCAGGAGAGGATAAATGAGGTGCATTTTAGACACATCTCCCGATCACATGGTGTACAGTCCTCTGGGTTTTCCACGCATGTTTTAGCTGTAGGAAGATCCCTTGAACCTGCAGATTTGGGACCCATTGAATGGGTACCAGGTAGTATTACTTTAAAGGGTGTGCATTTCCTCACCCAACCTCACATTTCTCTTAGTGCAAACAGTTTCCTGCCTTATGTCTCATCCTGCTGTGGGTCTAGATGTGTTCAATCCATGTTGCATCACCGTCCCTGAGGAAAAGTTGTAAGAGGTTTTCTCTGTCTCTCTGTCGTTTATTTTTTTCAATTCATTACTATATTGGTTACAGCTGATTTTCAAAGCTCTGTTTCTTGCTGCTGTACATGCACTTGATTCACGTACAGAGAGACATCAATAAATTCTTTTTCAGATTCTTACCAGTCGTATATATTCTTTTCCGGTGACTTGAGTGTGCTGAGTGCAGTTCTTTTAGCTACCGTGTAGGCCTTGTTGATTATCAGTTTGGTATTTGGAATGGTATCTTTGCTAATTTCAACCTCCTGGATGATGCCTCACCCCTCCCCACCTTTCCCGTTTAGCAGCCTTATGCGTGTTTTCTACATATTTGACTATGTTTTTGTTTTGTAATTTATTTCATGTGTAGCCATTTTGGATTCCACCTTTAAGTGATATCTTATGATATGTGTCTTTTTCTTTTTGAATTATGTCACTTAGAATGATCATACGTAACTCCTCTGGAGTTGTTACAACTGGCCATATTTCATTGATTTCCAGGCTGAATAATATTCCACTCTACCTAAGTACCACATCTCTATCCATTTTTTCCCTCCAGAGACATTTAAGTTATATCCTAGTCGAGGATCTTTTAAACAGAGAGGGGTAAACATTGGGGTGCCTGTGTCCTCTCGATTTTTGTTTTTCCCAAGATATACGCCCATGAGTGCAAGTGCCCTATGCTCTGTAGCTCATTTTTTAGATGCTTTAGTAAACACAATACACTTCTCCAGAATGGCCGTTGGCAATATACATTTCCACTATAAGTCTCACAGGGCTCCCTCTTCTCCTTGCCCTGTCCTGCATTTCTGTTGTTTACGCTTTATGAGGATGGCTCTTCTGACTGATGCGAAGTGATATCTTTTGTAGTATTGACTTCCAGTGCCCACCTGTTTGGTTGGCTAAAAAAGTGTATGCCCTTTTCTTGAATATATACAGAAAAAAACGCATACACCCTTTTTGGCCAACTGCAATGTTGGCAATGTTCAGCTCCTTTTCTTGTGCTTAATGGCGAGTCCTTTGTACCTCCTCAAATCCCTTTCCTGCCATTCTCCCTTGCTTACAAGTCCTTTTCTCTGACTTTCCTCAAGACATTTTTCAGTGATGGATATTTTCAACTCTGCAGTTTCGTGAATTTTACTGCCCCTGAGTTCCATTGTTCAACTTGTGTTTATGGGAACTGGCCACAAAGCAGCGGGATTTCCTCAAGCCCTATACTGTTTCCATGGGCAACCCTAGCCTTTGGTCAATTCGTCTTCCTGATTGGAAATTAGAGTGACATGTGCCTGTCTGAACACCTAGGACTTGTCTCTCATTGTTCCTCATCCTTCCGCTTCATCCTCTGGACAAATTCCAAACTGTACACAACAGGATGTTGACAGTGCTGACATCTCCAAGTGGGGAGACTGTTAGTAAAGACGCTGGAGGGGTGAACCCGAGCACCAGGAGATGAGGAGATGAGATGCCTTTTCCAAACTCTTCCCGATCAGACGGTATACCATCCTCTGGGTGTGACAGACATGTTTTAGCAGTAGGAAGAGTCCCATTCATGTAAGGAGAACACCAGGGCTTTTTCAAAATCAGTGTCTCCCCGAAACCCAAACTGGGGAATTTTTTAAGCTATGGCTACACATATGTTCATTAAGGGCCTTGGAAGTAGGCAGAGTCCAAACTTTAGATGATTGAAGTCTTCCGGGTCAGAAGCACTCACCACCAGCTTCCCTTAGGTTACACTTTAACTGTCATTGATAGATGATGTCAATAAAAATATCTATTCTTTTTCAGATTATTTCCCCTTATAGGTTATTGCAAAATGTTGAGTGTAGTTCCCTGTGCTATACAGTAGTTCCTTGTTGATGATCTATTTTATACATAGCAGTGTGTATGTGTTAATCCCAAACTGTTAATTTATCCCTCCTCCCACCTTTCCCCTTTGGTACTAATAAATTATAAGATTTTATACTTCTCAGAAATGGGGGAGCTGAAAGACAGGTATCATTTTCAATGGAAAAGCATTTAAAACAAGATTGAAGCTTTAACCAAGATTATTAGATGTACATCCTTGGAAAGAAATCACTTCGTTTCTCTAATATTGACCTGACAAATAAGACAAACCTTTTCACTGAACTTGCTTATAATAAAGTGATGGAAATATCAAATGGAAGTGTTAGAAACATCTTATTTTACCCGAGCCTTATACACTGTTCTATGTTAACTACAGCTTGGCTCACACATCTGTTCATTGAGGTTACAATAGTCTCAATTTCTGTTACTGATCCTCCAGAGTGGACCCCAACAAGTGTCCCCCCGCCCAGTGTCATTGGGGCCAACAGATCGAGACTGAGTTTGGTTCACAAGCAAAGGAAACTTTATATTTTGATCAGAGAATGGAGAGGTGAGAGCATGCGCTACCCCGTGGGCTGTGGGCTGGGCTGCTGTGTAGAGATCCTGTCAGAGTCAGTGGGAGGGAGGGGGCGGAGCTCTCGAGGGCCGGGTTGGCTGCAGCTCAGGCTCTATATCGCGGAGTCTGCACTGGGCCCCAGGAGCTGAGGTGTCGACCCAGCCATTCTGCACTAGGAAATCTGGTCTGAAGTGCCGGGTGTGGAACCTCTGCATGCGGGACCCTAGGAGCACATGAAATTAGACAAAGCACAAAGGATAAAAAAGGTTAGACTTGACTTTATTGCCCAGATTCTATTTTTATCTCCCAGGGATTTTTAATGGGCTTTGCTGGGGACAAACCCCTCCTCTGCCTTTTGTCCCGTTCCTCATTCTTGGAGTGCTGAGGGTGCAGACCCTTCTTCTGTAACTGCTGAGTGCTGAGTTGGGAGCCCTCATACCCGGGGGCGAGGGTCAGAGCTTCTCCCCAGCAGCCTCCAGGTGACGTTGATTGTCCCCAGGCCCCCTGCCTCCCTGCTCGTCCACCTGAGCACCAGCATTGGAAGTGTTATAGATTCTAATGACCTTTAAGGGTCCAGGAAAGAGATGTGCAGAGACGCTGTGGGGGCCGGTTTCACCCCACCCCACATTTGTTCGGCCACCTTAGGCTGACCGTTTCTGCCAGCCTAGATGCTCTGACCAGTAGTCTGCGGTTTCTTCAATTAGGCCCCTGAATTAACGTACAAACAGCACCAGGTGTCAGAGCCCTGCCCGCTCAAGTCCCAGACAGTCCAGGGTCAGTGGTGATCAAGGACCATGATGGCCACTGAGTCAACAGCCTTTTGAAGTAAACAGGAGTCCAGCCGGTCTTATTGGCCACCATCATCATGGTGTCTGTAGGCTTTTCTATGGTGACAGTGTGATATACGGTTCCCCCGCCAAGATTATTAGCTCCCCTCTGGGTGCAGTAAGTCCTGCAAGCAGTAGTCTACTCTTTTGGGACACACTCTTGTTGTTTTATGAGAGAAACTCCAGGTCAAGTGATGTTCACACGAGTCGTCATGGTGCCCTGTTGCCCCCGGTTATCTCTCTGGATGTTGGAGTTGGAGGGCCTCCTCACTCGAGGTCGGTGTGTCCACGGAGCGAACCCTGCAACTTCAGGGCATGGTTGGTGGTTAGGATCACCACGTGGGGTCCTTTTCCCTTAGGAGGGAGGTGGCCTTTTGGGCTGCTGATTTCCAGGTTTTTAGATACCGCCAGTATCTTGGCCAGATGTGGCAGTGGGCCAAGCCCCTTGGTGACCGTAGTTTATCCTACCTGGATGGCATTCTTGCATTGTTCCATTTCAAGTGGTCCCAGTTTTTGCACTAATTCTCCAATGGCGATTCAGCTTTCACCGGGAATGTAAAGGTCAAAGGGTTTAGCTAAATTAGGGAGTTCCAGGGCAAGGGTCTGAATTGACTGCTCTTTCCATTCTTGAAAGGCCACTTCTGGATTCTATTCAACAGGATCATCATCTTTTCCTTTCAGTGTTTCATATAGAGGCCCAGCTAGTAGACTGTAGTTAGGGATCCAGAAGCAGCAAACCCTGGCCTCCCCAGGAACCCCTAAGCTGTCTTCTAGTTTTAGAAAGGGGTAAGGCTGAAAATGGTTTCTTCCCTTTCCTGGGATGGCCTTCTCCGACCTTCTGTGAGAATGAAGCCCAGGCAGGTCACCGCAGTCTGTGATATTTGAGCTTTTTCTTGGACAACTTCTATCCTTTATTGGCTTGGTAGTTCAGAGGCCTCCTTAGTAGGGCTGGTGATCAGAATGTCGTCTGCGTACTGAAGGAGGGTTTCCTTTTCCAGAGGTAGAACTTTTAGGTCTTTAGCTAAGCTTTCCCCAAAGATGGTGTGGGAATTTTTGCACCCTTGGGGCAAGACGGCCCGGAAGTATTGTTTTAGTTGTATGTTGAGTCCTGCCACTCACAAGCCAAAATTTCTCATGACTCTGGGACTAATGGAATACAAAAGAAGGCATCATTGAAGACTAATACAGAATACCATGTCCTGGTGGTTGGTAGAATGACCAGCAGGGTGTAGGAATTAGGAGCAACTGGAGGTATATCCTCGGTGGCTTCACTGACTGTCCTGACATCCTTTACCATGTCCCCAGCAGCCCATGGGGCTCTCGTGGTCAGACCAATCCCAGGATATGGAGCTCACCTGGGCAGGTACCCCACCCCCACCCCAGCCCACGGGGCTCTCGTGGTCAGGCCCCTCCCAGGATACAGAGCTACCCTTGCAGGTACCGTGGCAGGGCTGGACACACAGGAACCGTGCACATAGCCCTCATTTCAGAGCACCCCCAGGTCACCTGTCTCTCAGAGCTGACACAGAGCACCTCAGAGCAGGACTTGAACTAACAAACAGCAGCTGCGACAGGTCTGTGACCCTGGGCATCACTCTGTGCGGCCTCCCTCCACCTGGTCTTCCAGAGACTTCCACTGCACCCGGGGCACCAGGCCTCTGTCTCCAACCACCACCCACCCCTCCTCTCCCTGACTCCTGGGTTCCTCTCATTAGGAGAGGGTTTTCTTGAAGTTGTCTCCCACGCATGGGCCAGATAAAATGATTAGAAAACAAGCCAAAGCTGCAGCCCCTTGTCTATCCTGACTCTCAGGAGCCCACACCTGTTCCTTGGACCTGGCCGGTTCAGCAGGTTCCATTTTCTGCAACTGTGAGCCCCTGAGGGGTGATGATTGGCTGACCTGGGCAGCCTTACCGTGCCGGCCAGCCCTCCCCAGGTGTGCCTGGGTTGAGATCAATATAAATACCACTCCAGGCAGCAAGAGCCCCTGCAGCCGTGCCTGACGCCATTTTCTCTGCCCTGTCAGCAGTCTCGGGGCTGGGCTGGTGGGAGGGAGTGAGAGGCCACGGCTTTGTGGGTGGCCCAGTGTGAGTGGGGCTCTGCTGGACTTTCTGCAGCAGTTGCCAGGCTGTCACCTGCTAAAGAAGAGGATGTGTCACCCATACCTGCTGCTGGAATTTCTCCCTGGGCAGAGGTGAGGAAGGAAAAAAGCAGTGGGGGCAGGGACAGGACGGGTATCTCAGGCAGGGAAATGGAAATCTTCCAGAAGAGCACCCAGGGCCAGGACCATCCTGGCTGGCCTGCAGGCACCAAGTCGGCCGGCATGCTGTCACTCGTGTGGCTCCATGGCCCTTCCTCTAGGCTTTCAAGTCCTTGTATATATTCAGGTGTTTTACCTGGGACGGGTGGGAATAGTTCAGCAGCAACTGGCCTGGGGCTCAGCTCACGTTTACTCACAGATGCCTCGGCACGGTGCCCCAGCTTTGCAATGAGGACGCTTGTTGCGTGGGGGCTGCTGGCTGAATGGGAGACGATTCCCCACCACTGACCAACTTCAGAATTGTTTACAACTGGAGCAAGTGCACTGATACGGTTTTCCTCTGTGTAACTGGTGGGTTCTGTGTTTTTTTTCTCTTTTTCGTTTTTGGTTCAAGGTAGATTTTATTCCTCTTTTTTGTATTTACAGATATAAGCATGGAAATAATTTATTCATATAAATACATGTATGTGAAGGGAATAATTGTTTTTTCTGTTTTATTTTTTAAATTTTATTTCTTTTTAATTTTGAATTTTATTTTATATTTTTATACAGCAGGTTCTTATTGGTTATCTATTTTATACATATAAATGTATACATGTCAATCCCAGTCTCTCAACTCCTCCCACCACCACCCCCCAACAGCTTTCCCCCCTTGTTGTCCATACATTTGTTGTCTTCATCTGTTGCTCTATTTATGCCTTGCAAAATGGTTAATCTGTACAGTTTTTCTAGGTTCCACATATATGCATGAATATACAAGATTTGTTTTTCTCTTTCTGACTTACTTCACTCTGTATGACAGTCTCTAGATCCATCGACGTCTCTACAAATGACCCAGTTTCATTCCTTTTCATGGCTTAGTAATATTCCATTTTATATATGTACCACAGCTTTATGCATTCGTCTGTCTGTGGGCATTTAGGTTGCTTCCACTACCTCGATATTGTAAATAGTGATGCAATGAACATTGCGGTGAATGTCTCTTTTTGATTTATGGTTTTGTCTGGGTATATGTCCAGTACTGGGATTGCTGTATCATATGGTAATTCTATTGTTAGTTTCTTAAGAAACTCCATATTGTTCTCCATAGTGACTGTATCAATTTATATTCCCAACAATAGTGGAAGAGGGTTCCTTTTCTCCACACCATTTCCAGCATGTTTTGTTTGTAGATATTCTGATGATGCCCATTCTACCAGGTGTGAGGTGATACCTCATTGTTGAGTCCATTTTGTTGAGCAAGGGGTAGGTCTTGTCTATTACATATTTGGCTTATGGAACGGTATCTGTGTTCATTTCAAACTCTGGTTTTATGCAGCACCCCAACTCACCTTTCCCCTTAAGCAAGCATAAGTTGGTTTTCGAAATTTGAGACCCTGTTCTGTTTTGTAATTCAGTTCCTGTGTAGCCAAGTTTACATTCCGTGTATTAGTGATACCTTATGATGTTTCTTTTTCTGTGTGACTTATTTCAGTTAGAATCATCATACCTGAATCCACTCATTATGCTGCTACGGGCCTGATGACATAGATTTCATTGCTGAGTGATATTGCATTGTACGTAAGTACCACAACTTCTTTATCCATTTTGCACTTTCTGCGATATTGAACTTGTACCGTAAAGGAGGTTCTTGTAAACAGAGCCGTCCCAAACTTTGGGGTGGCTGTGTCTTTTTGATTTTAATTTCCCTAAGCTATAGGACCATAAGTGGAAGTGCCCTAGGCTCTGTTGCTTTGTTTTTTAGATGTTTCAGGAAACACCATACACTTCTCCCAAGTGGCTGTTGGCAATTTACATCCCGCCCATCAGCATAACAAGGCTCCCAGTTCTCCATGGCCTGTTCTGCCTTTCTGGATTTTACACTTTTTTCAGATGGCCCTTTTGACCGGGGGGAAGTGAGACTTCATTGGAGTGCAGATTTCTTTGCAAGCTTGCTTGGTTGGCCAAAAAGGGCGTATGCGTTTTTTCCTGAATATATTCAGGAAAAAACGCATACGCCCTTTTTGGCCAAGTGCATCATTGTGGACGTTCTGCCTCTTTTCCTATGCTTTCAATGCAATTCCAGTCTACCTCTTGAAATCGGTTTCCTGCAATTCTGCCCCACTTTCAAGTCCTCTTGGCAGCCTTACTTCAGTATATTTTTGGACGATAGCTATCATTTATAACTCTGCAGGTTTGTGAATTACAGTGCCCCTGAGCTCCTTTCTTCAACTCGCTTTCTTGTGAGCTGGCCGCAACACCGCAGGATTGCTTCAGGTCCTAATCTGGTTGTGGCACGGCACGCTGAGCCTTTGGTTAATTCCTCTTCCTGCTGGGAAATGAGAGTTAAATTTGCCCGTCCAGACACCTCCAGCTAGTCTCTCATTGGTTCTCCCTATTCCTGTTCATCTTCCGCAGAAATTGCAAACTGGGCCAAACTGGAGGTTAAAGGCACTGACTCTCCAAGTGGGGAGAGTGTTAGTAAAGCATCTGGAATGTTGCACCTGAGTACCAGGGGACGAAAACTGAGACACATTTGAACACGTTTCCATATCACACGGTGGATCATACTCTGGGTTCCACATGCATGTTTTAGCTGAAGGAAGAATCCCTTAAACCTGGAGAGTTGAGACGCATGGAATGGGTACCATGCAATATGACTTCAAAGGGTCTGCATTTGCTCACCGAACCTCACCAATCCTATGAGCCCCAAGTGTCCAGCCTTATGTGTCACCCAGCTCTGGGTTTAGATGTTGTAAATCCAGGTTGCATCACAAGCCTTGAATGAATACTTAAGTATTGCTCTCTATTTCACTGTCATTGTGTTTTGTTTAAGAAATTAATTTTTATTATGGGATTTAGCTGATTTTCACTGCTGCGTTTATGCCGCTGTACAGACGCTTGATTCTCTTACAGAGATATATAAATCCATAGGTTTTATGATTCTTACTAGTCAGGTATATTCCTAGGCATTGAATATGGGGTGTTGAGTCCATTTCATTGAGCAAGGAGTAGCTCTTGTCTATTACATATTTGGCTTATGGAACGGTATCTGTGCTCATTTCAATCTCTGGTTTTATGCAGCACCCCAACTCCCCTTTCCCCTTAAGCAAGCATAAGTTGGTTTTCGAAATTTGAGACCCTGTTCTGTTTTGTAATTCAGTTCCTGTGTAGCCAAGTTTACATTCCGTGTATTAGTGATATCTTATGATGTTTCTTTTTCTGTGTGACTTATTTCAGTTAGAATCATCGTACTTAATCCACTCATTATGCTGCTACGGGCCTGATGACATAGATTTCATTGCTGAGTGATATTGCATTGTACGTAAGTACCACAACTTCTTTATCCATTTTTCGCTTTCTGCGATATTGAACTTGTACGGTAAAGGAGGTTCTTGTAAACAGAGCCGTCACAATCTTTGGGGTGGCTCTGTCTTTTTGATTTTAATTTCTCTAAACTATAGGACCATAAGTGGAAGTGCCCTAGGCTCTGGTGCTTTGTTTTTTAGATGTTTCAGGAAACACCATACACTTCTCCAGAGTGGCTGTTGGCAATTTACATCCTGCCCATCAGCATAAGAAGGCTCCCAGTTCTTCATGGCCTGTCCTGCCTTTCTGGATTTTACACTTTTTTCAGATGGCCCTTTTGACCGGGGGGAAGTGAGACTTCATTGGAGTGCAGATTTCCTTTGCAAGCTTGCTTGGTTGGCCAAAAAGGGCGTATGCGTTTTTTCCTGAATATATTCAGGAAAAAACGCATACGCCCTTTTTGGCCAAGTGCATCATTGTCGAGGTTCTGACTCTCTTCATATGTTTTCAATGCAATTCCAGTCTACCTCCTGAAATCGGTTTCCTGCAATTCTGCCTTGCTTTCAATGCCTCTTCCTAGCCTTACCTCAATATATTTTTTGAAAATAGTTGGCCTTTACAACTCTGCAGGTTTTTGAATTGCAGTGGCCCTTAGCTCCATTTTTCAGCTCTTATTTTTGTGATCTTGCCTCATAACCGCAGGATTCCTTCAGGCCCTATTCTTCTTCTGGGGCACCTTTCTGTGCCTTTGGTTTATTCTTCTTACTGATGTGAAATTAGAGTGACATGTGCCCATTGAAACCGCTACAGCTAGTTTCTCACTGGTTCCCCCTATTCCCATTCATCCTCCGCACTAACTGCAGACTGTGCGATACCAGAACTTAAAGGCATTGACTCTCCATGTGGGGATATTGTTAGTAAAGCGGCTGGAATGTCGATCCGGAGCCCCCGGAGAGGAAAAATGAGGTGCGTTTTAGAAACCTTTCCCGATCATATGGTATACCAGTCGCTGGGTTTCCCAAGCATGGTTTAGCTGTAGGAAGATTCCCTTCAACCTGGAGTGTTGGGACCCTTGGAATGAGTAGCATGAAGTATTGCATTAAACTTTTGGCAGTTGCTCACCAAAGCTCACCAATCCTCTCAGCCCCAAGTGTCCAGCCTTATGTCTTATCCAGCTGTGGGTTTATATGTGGTCAATCCAGGTTGCATCACAGCCCCTGAGCGAATTTTGTAAGAATTTTTCTCTCTTTCACTGTTTCTGCGTTTTGTTTTTAAAATTTATTTCTATAATGGGGTTTAGCTCATTTTCACTGCTGTGTTTGTGCCGCTCTGCACACACTTGATTCCCTTATGGAGATATATCAATACATGGGTTTTAAGATTCTTATTACTCAGATATATTTCTCTGCGGTGTATAGGGTGTGTTGAGGCCAGTTCATTGAGCAAGGTGTAGATCTTGTCTAATACCTATTTGGTTTCTTGAACGGTATCTGTGCTAATTTCAAACTCTGGTTTTATGCATCACCCCACCTCTCCTTTCCCCTTAAGCTGACATAAGTGTGTTTTCTAAATGTGAGACACTGTTCTGTTCTGTAATTCATTTCTTGTGCAGCCATATTTACCCTCCCTCTATAAGTGATATCTTATGATATGTTTCTTTTTCTGTTTGACTTATTTCAAGTAGTATTATCGGACCTAAATCCACTCTTTATCCTTCTACTAGCCTTATTACATTGATTTCATGGTGAAGAGATATTCCATTGTACATAAGTACCACATCTTCTTTATCCATTGTTCTCTTTCCTGGGATATTTAAGGTGTACTGAAGTTGAGGTTCTTGTAAACAGAGTAGCCCTAAACTGTGGTGTGCTTGTGTCTTGTTGATTTTTAGACTTCCCTAGATATACTCCCATGATTGGAAGTGTCCTATGCTCTGTAGCTCTGTTTTTTAGATGATTTAGGAACCACCATACACTTCTCCAGAGTGGCTCTCGGCAGTTCACACACTGCCCATCAGCGTATAAAGGCTCCCTGTTCTCCATGGCCTGTCCTGCCTTTCTGGTTTTTACAATTTTTTAGGATGGCCCTTTTGACCGGTGGGAAATGAGACTTCTTTGTTGTGCACATTTGCATTGCTTGCTTGCTTCGTTGCCCATAAAGTGCGTATGCGTTTTTTCCTGGATATAATCAGGAAAAAACGCATACGCCCTTTTGGGCCAACTGCATCATTGTCGAAATTCTGCCGCTTTTCATGTGCTTTAAAGACGAGTCCAATCTATCTCTTGAAATCTGTTTCTTGCAATTCTGTCTTGCATTCAGATCCTCTTCTTTGCCTTACCTCCACATATTTTTGGACGTTAGTTTTCATTTATAACTCTGCAGATTTGTGAATTGCAGTGACCCTGAGCTCCATTTTTTAAGTTGCTCTTTTGTGAGCTGGCCTCAAACCCGCAGGATTGCTTCAGGCCCTATTTTGGCTCCGGCGAGGTGGGCTGAGCCTTTTTTAAGTTCTTATTCTCAATGGGAAATTAGAGTGATATGTGTCCGTCCAAACCCCTACAACTATTCTCTCGTTGGTTCCCCCTCTTCCCATTCATCCTCCTCACAATTTGCAAAATGTGTGAAACAGAAGTTTAAATGTGCTGATTCTCCAAGTGGGGAGATTCTAAGTAACGTGGCTGGAATGGTGAACAGGAGCACCAGGAGAGGATAAATGAGGTGCATTTTAGACACATCTCCCGATCACATGGTGTACAGTCCTCTGGGTTTTCCACGCATGTTTTAGCTGTAGGAAGATCCCTTGAACCTGCAGATTTGGGACCCATTGAATGGGTACCAGGTAGTATTACTTTAAAGGGTGTGCATTTCCTCACCCAACCTCACATTTCTCTTAGTGCAAACAGTTTCCTGCCTTATGTCTCATCCTGCTGTGGGTCTAGATGTGTTCAATCCATGTTGCATCACCGTCCCTGAGGAAAAGTTGTAAGAGGTTTTCTCTGTCTCTCTGTCGTTTATTTTTTTCAATTCATTACTATATTGGTTACAGCTGATTTTCAAAGCTCTGTTTCTTGCTGCTGTACATGCACTTGATTCACGTACAGAGAGACATCAATAAATTCTTTTTCAGATTCTTACCAGTCGTATATATTCTTTTCCGGTGACTTGAGTGTGCTGAGTGCAGTTCTTTTAGCTACCGTGTAGGCCTTGTTGATTATCAGTTTGGTATTTGGAATGGTATCTTTGCTAATTTCAACCTCCTGGATGATGCCTCACCCCTCCCCACCTTTCCCGTTTAGCAGCCTTATGCGTGTTTTCTACATATTTGACTATGTTTTTGTTTTGTAATTTATTTCATGTGTAGCCATTTTGGATTCCACCTTTAAGTGATATCTTATGATATGTGTCTTTTTCTTTTTGAATTATGTCACTTAGAATGATCATACGTAACTCCTCCGGAGTTGTTACAACTGGCCATATTTCATTGATTTCCAGGCTGAATAATATTCCACTCTACCTAAGTACCACATCTCTATCCATTTTTTCCCTCCAGAGACATTTAAGTTATATCCTAGTCGAGGATCTTTTAAACAGAGAGGGGGTAAACATTGGGGTGCCTGTGTCCTCTCGATTTTTGTTTTTCCCAAGATATACGCCCATGAGTGCAAGTGCCCTATGCTCTGTAGCTCATTTTTTAGATGCTTTAGTAAACACAATACACTTCTCCAGAATGGCCGTTGGCAATATACATTTCCACTATAAGTCTCACAGGGCTCCCTCTTCTCCTTGCCCTGTCCTGCATTTCTGTTGTTTACGCTTTATGAGGATGGCTCTTCTGACTGATGCGAAGTGATATCTTTTGTAGTATTGACTTCCAGTGCCCACCTGTTTGGTTGGCTAAAAAAGTGTATGCCCTTTTCTTGAATATATACAGAAAAAAACGCATACACCCTTTTTGGCCAACTGCAATGTTGGCAATGTTCAGCTCCTTTTCTTGTGCTTAATGGCGAGTCCTTTGTACCTCCTCAAATCCCTTTCCTGCCATTCTCCCTTGCTTACAAGTCCTTTTCTCTGACTTTCCTCAAGACATTTTTCAGTGATGGATATTTTCAACTCTGCAGTTTCGTGAATTTTACTGCCCCTGAGTTCCATTGTTCAACTTGTGTTTATGGGAACTGGCCACAAAGCAGCGGGATTTCCTCAAGCCCTATACTGTTTCCATGGGCAACCCTAGCCTTTGGTCAATTCGTCTTCCTGATTGGAAATTAGAGTGACATGTGCCTGTCTGAACACCTAGGACTTGTCTCTCATTGTTCCTCATCCTTCCGCTTCATCCTCTGGACAAATTCCAAACTGTACGCAACAGGATGTTGACAGTGCTGACATCTCCAAGTGGGGAGACTGTTAGTAAAGACGCTGGAGGGGTGAACCCGAGCACCAGGAGATGAGGAGATGAGATGCCTTTTCCAAACTCTTCCCGATCAGACGGTATACCATCCTCTGGGTGTGACAGACATGTTTTAGCAGTAGGAAGAGTCCCATTCATGTAAGGAGAACACCAGGGCTTTTTCAAAATCAGTGTCTCCCCGAAACCCAAACTGGGGAATTTTTTAAGCTATGGCTACACATATGTTCATTAAGGGCCTTGGAAGTAGGCAGAGTCCAAACTTTAGATGATTGAAGTCTTCCGGGTCAGAAGCACTCACCACCAGCTTCCCTTAGGTTACACTTTAACTGTCATTGATAGATGATGTCAATAAAAATATCTATTCTTTTTCAGATTATTTCCCCTTATAGGTTATTGCAAAATGTTGAGTGTAGTTCCCTGTGCTATACAGTAGTTCCTTGTTGATGATCTATTTTATACATAGCAGTGTGTATGTGTTAATCCCAAACTGTTAATTTATCCCTCCTCCCACCTTTCCCCTTTGGTACTAATAAATTATAAGATTTTATACTTCTCAGAAATGGGGGAGCTGAAAGACAGGTATCATTTTCAATGGAAAAGCATTTAAAACAAGATTGAAGCTTTAACCAAGATTATTAGATGTACATCCTTGGAAAGAAATCACTTCGTTTCTCTAATATTGACCTGACAAATAAGACAAACCTTTTCACTGAACTTGCTTATAATAAAGTGATGGAAATATCAAATGGAAGTGTTAGAAACATCTTATTTTACCCGAGCCTTATACACTGTTCTATGTTAACTACAGCTTGGCTCACACATCTGTTCATTGAGGTTACAATAGTCTCAATTTCTGTTACTGATCCTCCAGAGTGGACCCCAACAAGTGTCCCCCCGCCCAGTGTCATTGGGGCCAACAGATCGAGACTGAGTTTGGTTCACAAGCAAAGGAAACTTTATATTTTGATCAGAGAATGGAGAGGTGAGAGCGTGTGCTACCCCGCGGGCTGTGGGCTGGGCTGCTGTGTAGAGATCCTGTCAGAGTCAGTGGGGGGGGGGGCGGAGCTCTCGAGGGCCGGGTTGGCTGCAGCTCAGGCTCTATATCGCGGAGTCTGCACTGGGCCCCAGGAGCTGAGGTGTCGACCCAGCCATTCTGCACTAGGAAATCTGGTCTGAAGTGCCGGGTGTGGAACCTCTGCATGCGGGACCCTAGGAGCACATGAAATTAGACAAAGCACAAAGGATAAAAAAGGTTAGACTTGACTTTATTGCCCAGATTCTATTTTTATCTCCCAGGGATTTTTAATGGGCTTTGCTGGGGACAAACCCCTCCTCTGCCTTTTGTCCCGTTCCTCATTCTTGGAGTGCTGAGGGTGCAGACCCTTCTTCTGTAACTGCTGAGTGCTGAGTTGGGAGCCCTCATACCCGGGGGCGAGGGTCAGAGCTTCTCCCCAGCAGCCTCCAGGTGACGTTGATTGTCCCCAGGCCCCCTGCCTCCCTGCTCGTCCACCTGAGCACCAGCATTGGAAGTGTTATAGATTCTAATGACCTTTAAGGGTCCAGGAAAGAGATGTGCAGAGACGCTGTGGGGGCCGGTTTCACCCCACCCCACATTTGTTCGGCCACCTTAGGCTGACCGTTTCTGCCAGCCTAGATGCTCTGACCAGTAGTCTGCGGTTTCTTCAATTAGGCCCCTGAATTAACGTACAAACAGCACCAGGTGTCAGAGCCCTGCCCGCTCAAGTCCCAGACAGTCCAGGGTCAGTGGTGATCAAGGACCATGATGGCCACTGAGTCAACAGCCTTTTGAAGTAAACAGGAGTCCAGCCGGTCTTATTGGCCACCATCATCATGGTGTCTGTAGGCTTTTCTATGGTGACAGTGTGATATACGGTTCCCCCGCCAAGATTATTAGCTCCCCTCTGGGTGCAGTAAGTCCTGCAAGCAGTAGTCTACTCTTTTGGGACACACTCTTGTTGTTTTATGAGAGAAACTCCAGGTCAAGTGATGTTCACACGAGTCGTCATGGTGCCCTGTTGCCCCCGGTTATCTCTCTGGATGTTGGAGTTGGAGGGCCTCCTCACTCGAGGTCGGTGTGTCCACGGAGCGAACCCTGCAACTTCAGGGCATGGTTGGTGGTTAGGATCACCACGTGGGGTCCTTTTCCCTTAGGAGGGAGGTGGCCTTTTGGGCTGCTGATTTCCAGGTTTTTAGATACCGCCAGTATCTTGGCCAGATGTGGCAGTGGGCCAAGCCCCTTGGTGACCGTAGTTTATCCTACCTGGATGGCATTCTTGCATTGTTCCATTTCAAGTGGTCCCAGTTTTTGCACTAATTCTCCAATGGCGATTCAGCTTTCACCGGGAATGTAAAGGTCAAAGGGTTTAGCTAAATTAGGGAGTTCCAGGGCAAGGGTCTGAATTGACTGCTCTTTCCATTCTTGAAAGGCCACTTCTGGATTCTATTCAACAGGATCATCATCTTTTCCTTTCAGTGTTTCATATAGAGGCCCAGCTAGTAGACTGTAGTTAGGGATCCAGAAGCAGCAAACCCTGGCCTCCCCAGGAACCCCTAAGCTGTCTTCTAGTTTTAGAAAGGGGTAAGGCTGAAAATGGCTTCTTCCCTTTCCTGGGATGGCCTTCTCCGACCTTCTGTGAGAATGAAGCCCAGGCAGGTCACCGCAGTCTGTGATATTTGAGCTTTTTCTTGGACAACTTCTATCCTTTATTGGCTTGGTAGTTCAGAGGCCTCCTTAGTAGGGCTGGTGATCAGAATGTCGTCTGCGTACTGAAGGAGGGTTTCCTTTTCCAGAGGTAGAACTTTTAGGTCTTTAGCTAAGCTTTCCCCAAAGATGGTGTGGGAATTTTTGCACCCTTGGGGCAAGACGGCCCGGAAGTATTGTTTTAGTTGTATGTTGAGTCCTGCCACTCACAAGCCAAAATTTCTCGTGACTCTGGGACTAATGGAATACAAAAGAAGGCATCATTGAAGACTAATACAGAATACCATGTCCTGGTGGTTGGTAGAATGACCAGCAGGGTGTAGGAATTAGGAGCAACTGGAGGTATATCCTCGGTGGCTTCACTGACTGTCCTGACATCCTTTACCAGGTCCCCAGCAGCCCATGGGGCTCTCGTGGTCAGACCAATCCCAGGATATGGAGCTCACCTGGGCAGGTACCCCACCCCCACCCCAGCCCACGGGGCTCTCGTGGTCAGGCCCCTCCCAGGATACAGAGCTACCCTTGCAGGTACCGTGGCAGGGCTGGACACACAGGAACCGTGCACATAGCCCTCATTTCAGAGCACCCCCAGGTCACCTGTCTCTCAGAGCTGACACAGAGCACCTCAGAGCAGGACTTGAACTAACAAACAGCAGCTGCGACAGGTCTGTGACCCTGGGCATCACTCTGTGCGGCCTCCCTCCACCTGGTCTTCCAGAGACTTCCACTGCACCCGGGGCACCAGGCCTCTGTCTCCAACCACCACCCACCCCTCCTCTCCCTGACTCCTGGGTTCCTCTCATTAGGAGAGGGTTTTCTTGAAGTTGTCTCCCACGCATGGGCCAGATAAAATGATTAGAAAACAAGCCAAAGCTGCAGCCCCTTGTCTATCCTGACTCTCAGGAGCCCACACCTGTTCCTTGGACCTGGCCGGTTCAGCAGGTTCCATTTTCTGCAACTGTGAGCCCCTGAGGGGTGATGATTGGCTGACCTGGGCAGCCTTACCGTGCCGGCCAGCCCTCCCCAGGTGTGCCTGGGTTGAGATCAATATAAATACCACTCCAGGCAGCAAGAGCCCCTGCAGCCGTGCCTGACGCCATTTTCTCTGCCCTGTCAGCAGTCTCGGGGCTGGGCTGGTGGGAGGGAGTGAGAGGCCACGGCTTTGTGGGTGGCCCAGTGTGAGTGGGGCTCTGCTGGACTTTCTGCAGCAGTTGCCAGGCTGTCACCTGCTAAAGAAGAGGATGTGTCACCCATACCTGCTGCTGGAATTTCTCCCTGGGCAGAGGTGAGGAAGGAAAAAAGCAGTGGGGGCAGGGACAGGACGGGTATCTCAGGCAGGGAAATGGAAATCTTCCAGAAGAGCACCCAGGGCCAGGACCATCCTGGCTGGCCTGCAGGCACCAAGTCGGCCGGCATGCTGTCACTCGTGTGGCTCTATGGCCCTCCCTCTAGGCTTTCAAGTCCTTGTATATATTCAGGTGTTTTACCTGGGACGGGTGGGAATAGTTCAGCAGCAACTGGCCTGGGGCTCAGCTCACGTTTACTCACAGATGCCTCGGCACGGTGCCCCAGCTTTGCAATGAGGACGCTTGTTGCGTGGGGGCTGCTGGCTGAATGGGAGACGATTCCCCACCACTGACCAACTTCAGAATTGTTTACAACTGGAGCAAGTGCACTGATACGGTTTTCCTCTGTGTAACTGGTGGGTTCTGTGTTTTTTTTCTCTTTTTCGTTTTTGGTTCAAGGTAGATTTTATTCCTCTTTTTTGTATTTACAGATATAAGCATGGAAATAATTTATTCATATAAATACATGTATGTGAAGGGAATAATTGTTTTTTCTGTTTTATTTTTTAAATTTTATTTCTTTTTAATTTTGAATTTTATTTTATATTTTTATACAGCAGGTTCTTATTGGTTATCTATTTTATACATATAAATGTATACATGTCAATCCCAGTCTCTCAACTCCTCCCACCACCACCCCCCAACAGCTTTCCCCCCTTGTTGTCCATACATTTGTTGTCTTCATCTGTTGCTCTATTTATGCCTTGCAAAATGGTTAATCTGTACAGTTTTTCTAGGTTCCACATATATGCATGAATATACAAGATTTGTTTTTCTCTTTCTGACTTACTTCACTCTGTATGACAGTCTCTAGATCCATCGACGTCTCTACAAATGACCCAGTTTCATTCCTTTTCATGGCTTAGTAATATTCCATTTTATATATGTACCACAGCTTTATGCATTCGTCTGTCTGTGGGCATTTAGGTTGCTTCCACTACCTCGATATTGTAAATAGTGATGCAATGAACATTGCGGTGAATGTCTCTTTTTGATTTATGGTTTTGTCTGGGTATATGTCCAGTACTGGGATTGCTGTATCATATGGTAATTCTATTGTTAGTTTCTTAAGAAACTCCATATTGTTCTCCATAGTGACTGTATCAATTTATATTCCCAACAATAGTGGAAGAGGGTTCCTTTTCTCCACACCATTTCCAGCATGTTTTGTTTGTAGATATTCTGATGATGCCCATTCTACCAGGTGTGAGGTGATACCTCATTGTTGAGTCCATTTTGTTGAGCAAGGGGTAGGTCTTGTCTATTACATATTTGGCTTATGGAACGGTATCTGTGTTCATTTCAAACTCTGGTTTTATGCAGCACCCCAACTCACCTTTCCCCTTAAGCAAGCATAAGTTGGTTTTCGAAATTTGAGACCCTGTTCTGTTTTGTAATTCAGTTCCTGTGTAGCCAAGTTTACATTCCGTGTATTAGTGATACCTTATGATGTTTCTTTTTCTGTGTGACTTATTTCAGTTAGAATCATCATACCTGAATCCACTCATTATGCTGCTACGGGCCTGATGACATAGATTTCATTGCTGAGTGATATTGCATTGTACGTAAGTACCACAACTTCTTTATCCATTTTGCACTTTCTGCGATATTGAACTTGTACCGTAAAGGAGGTTCTTGTAAACAGAGCCGTCCCAAACTTTGGGGTGGCTGTGTCTTTTTGATTTTAATTTCCCTAAGCTATAGGACCATAAGTGGAAGTGCCCTAGGCTCTGTTGCTTTGTTTTTTAGATGTTTCAGGAAACACCATACACTTCTCCCAAGTGGCTGTTGGCAATTTACATCCCGCCCATCAGCATAACAAGGCTCCCAGTTCTCCATGGCCTGTTCTGCCTTTCTGGATTTTACACTTTTTTCAGATGGCCCTTTTGACCGGGGGGAAGTGAGACTTCATTGGAGTGCAGATTTCTTTGCAAGCTTGCTTGGTTGGCCAAAAAGGGCGTATGCGTTTTTTCCTGAATATATTCAGGAAAAAACGCATACGCCCTTTTTGGCCAAGTGCATCATTGTGGACGTTCTGCCTCTTTTCCTATGCTTTCAATGCAATTCCAGTCTACCTCTTGAAATCGGTTTCCTGCAATTCTGCCCCACTTTCAAGTCCTCTTGGCAGCCTTACTTCAGTATATTTTTGGACGATAGCTGTCATTTATAACTCTGCAGGTTTGTGAATTACAGTGCCCCTGAGCTCCTTTCTTCAACTCGCTTTCTTGTGAGCTGGCCGCAACACCGCAGGATTGCTTCAGGTCCTAATCTGGTTGTGGCACGGCACGCTGAGCCTTTGGTTAATTCCTCTTCCTGCTGGGAAATGAGAGTTAAATTTGCCCGTCCAGACACCTCCAGCTAGTCTCTCATTGGTTCTCCCTATTCCTGTTCATCTTCCGCAGAAATTGCAAACTGGGCCAAACTGGAGGTTAAAGGCACTGACTCTCCAAGTGGGGAGAGTGTTAGTAAAGCATCTGGAATGTTGCACCTGAGTACCAGGGGACGAAAACTGAGACACATTTGAACACGTTTCCATATCACACGGTGGATCATACTCTGGGTTCCACATGCATGTTTTAGCTGAAGGAAGAATCCCTTAAACCTGGAGAGTTGAGACGCATGGAATGGGTACCATGCAATATGACTTCAAAGGGTCTGCATTTGCTCACCGAACCTCACCAATCCTATGAGCCCCAAGTGTCCAGCCTTATGTGTCACCCTGCTCTGGGTTTAGATGTTGTAAATCCAGGTTGCATCACAAGCCTTGAATGAATTACTTAAGTATTGCTCTCTATTTCACTGTCATTGTGTTTTGTTTAAGAAATTAATTTTTATTATGGGATTTAGCTGATTTTCACTGCTGCGTTTATGCCGCTGTACAGACGCTTGATTCTCTTACAGAGATATATAAATCCATAGGTTTTATGATTCTTACTAGTCAGGTATATTCCTAGGTGTTGAATATGGGGTGTTGAGTCCATTTCATTGAGCAAGGAGTAGCTCTTGTCTATTACATATTTGGCTTATGGAACGGTATCTGTGCTCATTTCAATCTCTGGTTTTATGCAGCACCCCAACTCCCCTTTCCCCTTAAGCAAGCATAAGTTGGTTTTCTAAATTTGAGACCCTGTTCTGTTTTGTAATTCAGTTCCTGTGTAGCCAAGTTTACATTCCGTGTATTAGTGATATCTTATGATGTTTCTTTTTCTGTGTGACTTATTTCAGTTAGAATCATCGTACTTAATCCACTCATTATGCTGCTACGGGCCTGATGACATAGATTTCATTGCTGAGTGATATTGCATTGTACGTAAGTACCACAACTTCTTTATCCATTTTTCGCTTTCTGCGATATTGAACTTGTACGGTAAAGGAGGTTCTTGTAAACAGAGCCGTCACAATCTTTGGGGTGGCTCTGTCTTTTTGATTTTAATTTCTCTAAACTATAGGACCATAAGTGGAAGTGCCCTAGGCTCTGGTGCTTTGTTTTTTAGATGTTTCAGGAAACACCATACACTTCTCCAGAGTGGCTGTTGGCAATTTACATCCTGCCCATCAGCATAAGAAGGCTCCCAGTTCTTCATGGCCTGTCCTGCCTTTCTGGATTTTACACTTTTTTCAGATGGCCCTTTTGACCGGGGGGAAGTGAGACTTCATTGGAGTGCAGATTTCCTTTGCAAGCTTGCTTGGTTGGCCAAAAAGGGCGTATGCGTTTTTTCCTGAATATATTCAGGAAAAAACGCATACGCCCTTTTTGGCCAAGTGCATCATTGTCGAGGTTCTGACTCTCTTCATATGTTTTCAATGCAATTCCAGTCTACCTCCTGAAATCGGTTTCCTGCAATTCTGCCTTGCTTTCAATGCCTCTTCCTAGCCTTACCTCAATATATTTTTTGAAAATAGTTGGCCTTTACAACTCTGCAGGTTTTTGAATTGCAGTGGCCCTTAGCTCCATTTTTCAGCTCTTATTTTTGTGATCTTGCCTCATAACCGCAGGATTCCTTCAGGCCCTATTCTTCTTCTGGGGCACCTTTCTGTGCCTTTGGTTTATTCTTCTTACTGATGTGAAATTAGAGTGACATGTGCCCATTGAAACCGCTACAGCTAGTTTCTCACTGGTTCCCCCTATTCCCATTCATCCTCCGCACTAACTGCAGACTGTGCGATACCAGAACTTAAAGGCATTGACTCTCCATGTGGGGATATTGTTAGTAAAGCGGCTGGAATGTCGATCCGGAGCCCCCGGAGAGGAAAAATGAGGTGCGTTTTAGAAACCTTTCCCGATCATATGGTATACCAGTCGCTGGGTTTCCCAAGCATGGTTTAGCTGTAGGAAGATTCCCTTCAACCTGGAGTGTTGGGACCCTTGGAATGAGTAGCATGAAGTATTGCATTAAACTTTTGGCAGTTGCTCACCAAAGCTCACCAATCCTCTCAGCCCCAAGTGTCCAGCCTTATGTCTTATCCAGCTGTGGGTTTATATGTGGTCAATCCAGGTTGCATCACAGCCCCTGAGCGAATTTTGTAAGAATTTTTCTCTCTTTCACTGTTTCTGCGTTTTGTTTTTAAAATTTATTTCTATAATGGGGTTTAGCTCATTTTCACTGCTGTGTTTGTGCCGCTCTGCACACACTTGATTCCCTTATGGAGATATATCAATACATGGGTTTTAAGATTCTTATTACTCAGATATATTTCTCTGCGGTGTATAGGGTGTGTTGAGGCCAGTTCATTGAGCAAGGTGTAGATCTTGTCTAATACCTATTTGGTTTCTTGAACGGTATCTGTGCTAATTTCAAACTCTGGTTTTATGCATCACCCCACCTCTCCTTTCCCCTTAAGCTGACATAAGTGTGTTTTCTAAATGTGAGACACTGTTCTGTTCTGTAATTCATTTCTTGTGCAGCCATATTTACCCTCCCTCTATAAGTGATATCTTATGATATGTTTCTTTTTCTGTTTGACTTATTTCAAGTAGTATTATCGGACCTAAATCCACTCTTTATCCTTCTACTAGCCTTATTACATTGATTTCATGGTGAAGAGATATTCCATTGTACATAAGTACCACATCTTCTTTATCCATTGTTCTCTTTCCTGGGATATTTAAGGTGTACTGAAGTTGAGGTTCTTGTAAACAGAGTAGCCCTAAACTGTGGTGTGCTTGTGTCTTGTTGATTTTTAGACTTCCCTAGATATACTCCCATGATTGGAAGTGTCCTATGCTCTGTAGCTCTGTTTTTTAGATGATTTAGGAACCACCATACACTTCTCCAGAGTGGCTCTCGGCAGTTCACACACTGCCCATCAGCGTATAAAGGCTCCCTGTTCTCCATGGCCTGTCCTGCCTTTCTGGTTTTTACAATTTTTTAGGATGGCCCTTTTGACCGGTGGGAAATGAGACTTCTTTGTTGTGCACATTTGCATTGCTTGCTTGCTTCGTTGCCCATAAAGTGCGTATGCGTTTTTTCCTGGATATAATCAGGAAAAAACGCATACGCCCTTTTGGGCCAACTGCATCATTGTCGAAATTCTGCCGCTTTTCATGTGCTTTAAAGACGAGTCCAATCTATCTCTTGAAATCTGTTTCTTGCAATTCTGTCTTGCATTCAGATCCTCTTCTTTGCCTTACCTCCACATATTTTTGGACGTTAGTTTTCATTTATAACTCTGCAGATTTGTGAATTGCAGTGACCCTGAGCTCCATTTTTTAAGTTGCTCTTTTGTGAGCTGGCCTCAAACCCGCAGGATTGCTTCAGGCCCTATTTTGGCTCCGGCGAGGTGGGCTGAGCCTTTTTTAAGTTCTTATTCTCAATGGGAAATTAGAGTGATATGTGTCCGTCCAAACCCCTACAACTATTCTCTCGTTGGTTCCCCCTCTTCCCATTCATCCTCCTCACAATTTGCAAAATGTGTGAAACAGAAGTTTAAATGTGCTGATTCTCCAAGTGGGGAGATTCTAAGTAACGTGGCTGGAATGGTGAACAGGAGCACCAGGAGAGGATAAATGAGGTGCATTTTAGACACATCTCCCGATCACATGGTGTACAGTCCTCTGGGTTTTCCACGCATGTTTTAGCTGTAGGAAGATCCCTTGAACCTGCAGATTTGGGACCCATTGAATGGGTACCAGGTAGTATTACTTTAAAGGGTGTGCATTTCCTCACCCAACCTCACATTTCTCTTAGTGCAAACAGTTTCCTGCCTTATGTCTCATCCTGCTGTGGGTCTAGATGTGTTCAATCCATGTTGCATCACCGTCCCTGAGGAAAAGTTGTAAGAGGTTTTCTCTGTCTCTCTGTCGTTTATTTTTTTCAATTCATTACTATATTGGTTACAGCTGATTTTCAAAGCTCTGTTTCTTGCTGCTGTACATGCACTTGATTCACGTACAGAGAGACATCAATAAATTCTTTTTCAGATTCTTACCAGTCGTATATATTCTTTTCCGGTGACTTGAGTGTGCTGAGTGCAGTTCTTTTAGCTACCGTGTAGGCCTTGTTGATTATCAGTTTGGTATTTGGAATGGTATCTTTGCTAATTTCAACCTCCTGGATGATGCCTCACCCCTCCCCACCTTTCCCGTTTAGCAGCCTTATGCGTGTTTTCTACATATTTGACTATGTTTTTGTTTTGTAATTTATTTCATGTGTAGCCATTTTGGATTCCACCTTTAAGTGATATCTTATGATATGTGTCTTTTTCTTTTTGAATTATGTCACTTAGAATGATCATACGTAACTCCTCCGGAGTTGTTACAACTGGCCATATTTCATTGATTTCCAGGCTGAATAATATTCCACTCTACCTAAGTACCACATCTCTATCCATTTTTTCCCTCCAGAGACATTTAAGTTATATCCTAGTCGAGGATCTTTTAAACAGAGAGGGGGTAAACATTGGGGTGCCTGTGTCCTCTCGATTTTTGTTTTTCCCAAGATATACGCCCATGAGTGCAAGTGCCCTATGCTCTGTAGCTCATTTTTTAGATGCTTTAGTAAACACAATACACTTCTCCAGAATGGCCGTTGGCAATATACATTTCCACTATAAGTCTCACAGGGCTCCCTCTTCTCCTTGCCCTGTCCTGCATTTCTGTTGTTTACGCTTTATGAGGATGGCTCTTCTGACTGATGCGAAGTGATATCTTTTGTAGTATTGACTTCCAGTGCCCACCTGTTTGGTTGGCTAAAAAAGTGTATGCCCTTTTCTTGAATATATACAGAAAAAAACGCATACACCCTTTTTGGCCAACTGCAATGTTGGCAATGTTCAGCTCCTTTTCTTGTGCTTAATGGCGAGTCCTTTGTACCTCCTCAAATCCCTTTCCTGCCATTCTCCCTTGCTTACAAGTCCTTTTCTCTGACTTTCCTCAAGACATTTTTCAGTGATGGATATTTTCAACTCTGCAGTTTCGTGAATTTTACTGCCCCTGAGTTCCATTGTTCAACTTGTGTTTATGGGAACTGGCCACAAAGCAGCGGGATTTCCTCAAGCCCTATACTGTTTCCATGGGCAACCCTAGCCTTTGGTCAATTCGTCTTCCTGATTGGAAATTAGAGTGACATGTGCCTGTCTGAACACCTAGGACTTGTCTCTCATTGTTCCTCATCCTTCCGCTTCATCCTCTGGACAAATTCCAAACTGTACGCAACAGGATGTTGACAGTGCTGACATCTCCAAGTGGGGAGACTGTTAGTAAAGACGCTGGAGGGGTGAACCCGAGCACCAGGAAATGAGGAGATGAGATGCCTTTTCCAAACTCTTCCCGATCAGACGGTATACCATCCTCTGGGTGTGACAGACATGTTTTAGCAGTAGGAAGAGTCCCATTCATGTAAGGAGAACACCAGGGCTTTTTCAAAATCAGTGTCTCCCCGAAACCCAAACTGGGGAATTTTTTAAGCTATGGCTACACATATGTTCATTAAGGGCCTTGGAAGTAGGCAGAGTCCAAACTTTAGATGATTGAAGTCTTCCGGGTCAGAAGCACTCACCACCAGCTTCCCTTAGGTTACACTTTAACTGTCATTGATAGATGATGTCAATAAAAATATCTATTCTTTTTCAGATTATTTCCCCTTATAGGTTATTGCAAAATGTTGAGTGTAGTTCCCTGTGCTATACAGTAGTTCCTTGTTGATGATCTATTTTATACATAGCAGTGTGTATGTGTTAATCCCAAACTGTTAATTTATCCCTCCTCCCACCTTTCCCCTTTGGTACTAATAAATTATAAGATTTTATACTTCTCAGAAATGGGGGAGCTGAAAGACAGGTATCATTTTCAATGGAAAAGCATTTAAAACAAGATTGAAGCTTTAACCAAGATTATTAGATGTACATCCTTGGAAAGAAATCACTTCGTTTCTCTAATATTGACCTGACAAATAAGACAAACCTTTTCACTGAACTTGCTTATAATAAAGTGATGGAAATATCAAATGGAAGTGTTAGAAACATCTTATTTTACCCGAGCCTTATACACTGTTCTATGTTAACTACAGCTTGGCTCACACATCTGTTCATTGAGGTTACAATAGTCTCAATTTCTGTTACTGATCCTCCAGAGTGGACCCCAACAAGTGTCCCCCCGCCCAGTGTCATTGGGGCCAACAGATCGAGACTGAGTTTGGTTCACAAGCAAAGGAAACTTTATATTTTGATCAGAGAATGGAGAGGTGAGAGCATGCGCTACCCCGTGGGCTGTGGGCTGGGCTGCTGTGTAGAGATCCTGTCAGAGTCAGTGGGAGGGAGGGGGCGGAGCTCTCGAGGGCCGGGTTGGCTGCAGCTCAGGCTCTATATCGCGGAGTCTGCACTGGGCCCCAGGAGCTGAGGTGTCGACCCAGCCATTCTGCACTAGGAAATCTGGTCTGAAGTGCCGGGTGTGGAACCTCTGCATGCGGGACCCTAGGAGCACATGAAATTAGACAAAGCACAAAGGATAAAAAAGGTTAGACTTGACTTTATTGCCCAGATTCTATTTTTATCTCCCAGGGATTTTTAATGGGCTTTGCTGGGGACAAACCCCTCCTCTGCCTTTTGTCCCGTTCCTCATTCTTGGAGTGCTGAGGGTGCAGACCCTTCTTCTGTAACTGCTGAGTGCTGAGTTGGGAGCCCTCATACCCGGGGGCGAGGGTCAGAGCTTCTCCCCAGCAGCCTCCAGGTGACGTTGATTGTCCCCAGGCCCCCTGCCTCCCTGCTCGTCCACCTGAGCACCAGCATTGGAAGTGTTATAGATTCTAATGACCTTTAAGGGTCCAGGAAAGAGATGTGCAGAGACGCTGTGGGGGCCGGTTTCACCCCACCCCACATTTGTTCGGCCACCTTAGGCTGACCGTTTCTGCCAGCCTAGATGCTCTGACCAGTAGTCTGCGGTTTCTTCAATTAGGCCCCTGAATTAACGTACAAACAGCACCAGGTGTCAGAGCCCTGCCCGCTCAAGTCCCAGACAGTCCAGGGTCAGTGGTGATCAAGGACCATGATGGCCACTGAGTCAACAGCCTTTTGAAGTAAACAGGAGTCCAGCCGGTCTTATTGGCCACCATCATCATGGTGTCTGTAGGCTTTTCTATGGTGACAGTGTGATATACGGTTCCCCCGCCAAGATTATTAGCTCCCCTCTGGGTGCAGTAAGTCCTGCAAGCAGTAGTCTACTCTTTTGGGACACACTCTTGTTGTTTTATGAGAGAAACTCCAGGTCAAGTGATGTTCACACGAGTCGTCATGGTGCCCTGTTGCCCCCGGTTATCTCTCTGGATGTTGGAGTTGGAGGGCCTCCTCACTCGAGGTCGGTGTGTCCACGGAGCGAACCCTGCAACTTCAGGGCATGGTTGGTGGTTAGGATCACCACGTGGGGTCCTTTTCCCTTAGGAGGGAGGTGGCCTTTTGGGCTGCTGATTTCCAGGTTTTTAGATACCGCCAGTATCTTGGCCAGATGTGGCAGTGGGCCAAGCCCCTTGGTGACCGTAGTTTATCCTACCTGGATGGCATTCTTGCATTGTTCCATTTCAAGTGGTCCCAGTTTTTGCACTAATTCTCCAATGGCGATTCAGCTTTCACCGGGAATGTAAAGGTCAAAGGGTTTAGCTAAATTAGGGAGTTCCAGGGCAAGGGTCTGAATTGACTGCTCTTTCCATTCTTGAAAGGCCACTTCTGGATTCTATTCAACAGGATCATCATCTTTTCCTTTCAGTGTTTCATATAGAGGCCCAGCTAGTAGACTGTAGTTAGGGATCCAGAAGCAGCAAACCCTGGCCTCCCCAGGAACCCCTAAGCTGTCTTCTAGTTTTAGAAAGGGGTAAGGCTGAAAATGGCTTCTTCCCTTTCCTGGGATGGCCTTCTCCGACCTTCTGTGAGAATGAAGCCCAGGCAGGTCACCGCAGTCTGTGATATTTGAGCTTTTTCTTGGACAACTTCTATCCTTTATTGGCTTGGTAGTTCAGAGGCCTCCTTATTAGGGCTAGTGATCAGAATGTCGTCTGCATGTTAAAGGAGGGTTTCCTTTTCCAGAGGTAGAACTTTTAGGTCTTTAGCTAAGCTTTCCCCAAAGATGGTGTGGGAATTTTTGCACCCTTGGGGCAAGACGGCCCGGAAGTATTGTTTTAGTTGTATGTTGAGTCCTGCCACTCACAAGCCAAAATTTCTCGTGACTCTGGGACTAATGGAATACAAAAGAAGGCATCATTGAAGACTAATACAGAATACCATGTCCTGGTGGTTGGTAGAATGACCAGCAGGGTGTAGGAATTAGGAGCAACTGGAGGTATATCCTCGGTGGCTTCACTGACTGTCCTGACATCCTTTACCAGGTCCCCAGCAGCCCATGGGGCTCTCGTGGTCAGACCAATCCCAGGATATGGAGCTCACCTGGGCAGGTACCCCACCCCCACCCCAGCCCACGGGGCTCTCGTGGTCAGGCCCCTCCCAGGATACAGAGCTACCCTTGCAGGTACCGTGGCAGGGCTGGACACACAGGAACCGTGCACATAGCCCTCATTTCAGAGCACCCCCAGGTCACCTGTCTCTCAGAGCTGACACAGAGCACCTCAGAGCAGGACTTGAACTAACAAACAGCAGCTGCGACAGGTCTGTGACCCTGGGCATCACTCTGTGCGGCCTCCCTCCACCTGGTCTTCCAGAGACTTCCACTGCACCCGGGGCACCAGGCCTCTGTCTCCAACCACCACCCACCCCTCCTCTCCCTGACTCCTGGGTTCCTCTCATTAGGAGAGGGTTTTCTTGAAGTTGTCTCCCACGCATGGGCCAGATAAAATGATTAGAAAACAAGCCAAAGCTGCAGCCCCTTGTCTATCCTGACTCTCAGGAGCCCACACCTGTTCCTTGGACCTGGCCGGTTCAGCAGGTTCCATTTTCTGCAACTGTGAGCCCCTGAGGGGTGATGATTGGCTGACCTGGGCAGCCTTACCGTGCCGGCCAGCCCTCCCCAGGTGTGCCTGGGTTGAGATCAATATAAATACCACTCCAGGCAGCAAGAGCCCCTGCAGCCGTGCCTGACGCCATTTTCTCTGCCCTGTCAGCAGTCTCGGGGCTGGGCTGGTGGGAGGGAGTGAGAGGCCACGGCTTTGTGGGTGGCCCAGTGTGAGTGGGGCTCTGCTGGACTTTCTGCAGCAGTTGCCAGGCTGTCACCTGCTAAAGAAGAGGATGTGTCACCCATACCTGCTGCTGGAATTTCTCCCTGGGCAGAGGTGAGGAAGGAAAAAAGCAGTGGGGGCAGGGACAGGACGGGTATCTCAGGCAGGGAAATGGAAATCTTCCAGAAGAGCACCCAGGGCCAGGACCATCCTGGCTGGCCTGCAGGCACCAAGTCGGCCGGCATGCTGTCACTCGTGTGGCTCCATGGCCCTTCCTCTAGGCTTTCAAGTCCTTGTATATATTCAGGTGTTTTACCTGGGACGGGTGGGAATAGTTCAGCAGCAACTGGCCTGGGGCTCAGCTCACGTTTACTCACAGATGCCTCGGCACGGTGCCCCAGCTTTGCAATGAGGACGCTTGTTGCGTGGGGGCTGCTGGCTGAATGGGAGACGATTCCCCACCACTGACCAACTTCAGAATTGTTTACAACTGGAGCAAGTGCACTGATACGGTTTTCCTCTGTGTAACTGGTGGGTTCTGTGTTTTTTTTCTCTTTTTCGTTTTTGGTTCAAGGTAGATTTTATTCCTCTTTTTTGTATTTACAGATATAAGCATGGAAATAATTTATTCATATAAATACATGTATGTGAAGGGAATAATTGTTTTTTCTGTTTTATTTTTTAAATTTTATTTCTTTTTAATTTTGAATTTTATTTTATATTTTTATACAGCAGGTTCTTATTGGTTATCTATTTTATACATATAAATGTATACATGTCAATCCCAGTCTCTCAACTCCTCCCACCACCACCCCCCAACAGCTTTCCCCCCTTGTTGTCCATACATTTGTTGTCTTCATCTGTTGCTCTATTTATGCCTTGCAAAATGGTTAATCTGTACAGTTTTTCTAGGTTCCACATATATGCATGAATATACAAGATTTGTTTTTCTCTTTCTGACTTACTTCACTCTGTATGACAGTCTCTAGATCCATCGACGTCTCTACAAATGACCCAGTTTCATTCCTTTTCATGGCTTAGTAATATTCCATTTTATATATGTACCACAGCTTTATGCATTCGTCTGTCTGTGGGCATTTAGGTTGCTTCCACTACCTCGATATTGTAAATAGTGATGCAATGAACATTGCGGTGAATGTCTCTTTTTGATTTATGGTTTTGTCTGGGTATATGTCCAGTACTGGGATTGCTGTATCATATGGTAATTCTATTGTTAGTTTCTTAAGAAACTCCATATTGTTCTCCATAGTGACTGTATCAATTTATATTCCCAACAATAGTGGAAGAGGGTTCCTTTTCTCCACACCATTTCCAGCATGTTTTGTTTGTAGATATTCTGATGATGCCCATTCTACCAGGTGTGAGGTGATACCTCATTGTTGAGTCCATTTTGTTGAGCAAGAGGTAGGTCTTGTCTATTACATATTTGGCTTATGGAACGGTATCTGTGTTCATTTCAAACTCTGGTTTTATGCAGCACCCCAACTCACCTTTCCCCTTAAGCAAGCATAAGTTGGTTTTCGAAATTTGAGACCCTGTTCTGTTTTGTAATTCAGTTCCTGTGTAGCCAAGTTTACATTCCGTGTATTAGTGATACCTTATGATGTTTCTTTTTCTGTGTGACTTATTTCAGTTAGAATCATCATACCTGAATCCACTCATTATGCTGCTACGGGCCTGATGACATAGATTTCATTGCTGAGTGATATTGCATTGTACGTAAGTACCACAACTTCTTTATCCATTTTGCACTTTCTGCGATATTGAACTTGTACCGTAAAGGAGGTTCTTGTAAACAGAGCCGTCCCAAACTTTGGGGTGGCTGTGTCTTTTTGATTTTAATTTCCCTAAGCTATAGGACCATAAGTGGAAGTGCCCTAGGCTCTGTTGCTTTGTTTTTTAGATGTTTCAGGAAACACCATACACTTCTCCCAAGTGGCTGTTGGCAATTTACATCCCGCCCATCAGCATAACAAGGCTCCCAGTTCTCCATGGCCTGTTCTGCCTTTCTGGATTTTACACTTTTTTCAGATGGCCCTTTTGACCGGGGGGAAGTGAGACTTCATTGGAGTGCAGATTTCTTTGCAAGCTTGCTTGGTTGGCCAAAAAGGGCGTATGCGTTTTTTCCTGAATATATTCAGGAAAAAACGCATACGCCCTTTTTGGCCAAGTGCATCATTGTGGACGTTCTGCCTCTTTTCCTATGCTTTCAATGCAATTCCAGTCTACCTCTTGAAATCGGTTTCCTGCAATTCTGCCCCACTTTCAAGTCCTCTTGGCAGCCTTACTTCAGTATATTTTTGGACGATAGCTGTCATTTATAACTCTGCAGGTTTGTGAATTACAGTGCCCCTGAGCTCCTTTCTTCAACTCGCTTTCTTGTGAGCTGGCCGCAACACCGCAGGATTGCTTCAGGCCCTAATCTGGTTGTGGCACGGCACGCTGAGCCTTTGGTTAATTCCTCTTCCTGCTGGGAAATGAGAGTTAAATTTGCCCGTCCAGACACCTCCAGCTAGTCTCTCATTGGTTCTCCCTATTCCTGTTCATCTTCCGCAGAAATTGCAAACTGGGCCAAACTGGAGGTTAAAGGCACTGACTCTCCAAGTGGGGAGAGTGTTAGTAAAGCATCTGGAATGTTGCACCTGAGTACCAGGGGACGAAAACTGAGACACATTTGAACACGTTTCCATATCACACGGTGGATCATACTCTGGGTTCCACATGCATGTTTTAGCTGAAGGAAGAATCCCTTAAATCTGGAGAGTTGAGGCGCATGGAATGGGTACCATGCAATATGACTTCAAAGGGTCTGCATTTGCTCACCGAACTTCACCAATCCTATGAGCCCCAAGTGTCCAGCCTTATGTGTCACCCAGCTCTGGGTTTAGATGTTGTAAATCCAGGTTGCATCACAAGCCTTGAATGAATACTTAAGTATTGCTCTCTATTTCACTGTCATTGTGTTTTGTTTAAGAAATTAATTTTTATTATGGGATTTAGCTGATTTTCACTGCTGCGTTTATGCCGCTGTACAGACGCTTGATTCTCTTACAGAGATATATAAATCCATAGGTTTTATGATTCTTACTAGTCAGGTATATTCCTAGGCATTGAATATGGGGTGTTGAGTCCATTTCATTGAGCAAGGAGTAGCTCTTGTCTATTACATATTTGGCTTATGGAACGGTATCTGTGCTCATTTCAATCTCTGGTTTTATGCAGCACCCCAACTCCCCTTTCCCCTTAAGCAAGCATAAGTTGGTTTTCGAAATTTGAGACCCTGTTCTGTTTTGTAATTCAGTTCCTGTGTAGCCAAGTTTACATTCCGTGTATTAGTGATATCTTATGATGTTTCTTTTTCTGTGTGACTTATTTCAGTTAGAATCATCGTACTTAATCCACTCATTATGCTGCTACGGGCCTGATGACATAGATTTCATTGCTGAGTGATATTGCATTGTACGTAAGTACCACAACTTCTTTATCCATTTTTCGCTTTCTGCGATATTGAACTTGTACGGTAAAGGAGGTTCTTGTAAACAGAGCCGTCACAATCTTTGGGGTGGCTCTGTCTTTTTGATTTTAATTTCTCTAAACTATAGGACCATAAGTGGAAGTGCCCTAGGCTCTGGTGCTTTGTTTTTTAGATGTTTCAGGAAACACCATACACTTCTCCAGAGTGGCTGTTGGCAATTTACATCCTGCCCATCAGCATAAGAAGGCTCCCAGTTCTTCATGGCCTGTCCTGCCTTTCTGGATTTTACACTTTTTTCAGATGGCCCTTTTGACCGGGGGGAAGTGAGACTTCATTGGAGTGCAGATTTCCTTTGCAAGCTTGCTTGGTTGGCCAAAAAGGGCGTATGCGTTTTTTCCTGAATATATTCAGGAAAAAACGCATACGCCCTTTTTGGCCAAGTGCATCATTGTCGAGGTTCTGACTCTCTTCATATGTTTTCAATGCAATTCCAGTCTACCTCCTGAAATCGGTTTCCTGCAATTCTGCCTTGCTTTCAATGCCTCTTCCTAGCCTTACCTCAATATATTTTTTGAAAATAGTTGGCCTTTACAACTCTGCAGGTTTTTGAATTGCAGTGGCCCTTAGCTCCATTTTTCAGCTCTTATTTTTGTGATCTTGCCTCATAACCGCAGGATTCCTTCAGGCCCTATTCTTCTTCTGGGGCACCTTTCTGTGCCTTTGGTTTATTCTTCTTACTGATGTGAAATTAGAGTGACATGTGCCCATTGAAACCGCTACAGCTAGTTTCTCACTGGTTCCCCCTATTCCCATTCATCCTCCGCACTAACTGCAGACTGTGCGATACCAGAACTTAAAGGCATTGACTCTCCATGTGGGGATATTGTTAGTAAAGCGGCTGGAATGTCGATCCGGAGCCCCCGGAGAGGAAAAATGAGGTGCGTTTTAGAAACCTTTCCCGATCATATGGTATACCAGTCGCTGGGTTTCCCAAGCATGGTTTAGCTGTAGGAAGATTCCCTTCAACCTGGAGTGTTGGGACCCTTGGAATGAGTAGCATGAAGTACTGCATTAAACTTTTGGCAGTTGCTCACCAAAGCTCACCAATCCTCTCAGCCCCAAGTGTCCAGCCTTATGTCTTATCCAGCTGTGGGTTTATATGTGGTCAATCCAGGTTGCATCACAGCCCCTGAGCGAATTTTGTAAGAATTTTTCTCTCTTTCACTGTTTCTGCGTTTTGTTTTTAAAATTTATTTCTATAATGGGGTTTAGCTCATTTTCACTGCTGTGTTTGTGCCGCTCTGCACACACTTGATTCCCTTATGGAGATATATCAATACATGGGTTTTAAGATTCTTATTACTCAGATATATTTCTCTGCGGTGTATAGGGTGTGTTGAGGCCAGTTCATTGAGCAAGGTGTAGATCTTGTCTAATACCTATTTGGTTTCTTGAACGGTATCTGTGCTAATTTCAAACTCTGGTTTTATGCATCACCCCACCTCTCCTTTCCCCTTAAGCTGACATAAGTGTGTTTTCTAAATGTGAGACACTGTTCTGTTCTGTAATTCATTTCTTGTGCAGCCATATTTACCCTCCCTCTATAAGTGATATCTTATGATATGTTTCTTTTTCTGTTTGACTTATTTCAAGTAGTATTATCGGACCTAAATCCACTCTTTATCCTTCTACTAGCCTTATTACATTGATTTCATGGTGAAGAGATATTCCATTGTACATAAGTACCACATCTTCTTTATCCATTGTTCTCTTTCCTGGGATATTTAAGGTGTACTGAAGTTGAGGTTCTTGTAAACAGAGTAGCCCTAAACTGTGGTGTGCTTGTGTCTTGTTGATTTTTAGACTTCCCTAGATATACTCCCATGATTGGAAGTGTCCTATGCTCTGTAGCTCTGTTTTTTAGATGATTTAGGAACCACCATACACTTCTCCAGAGTGGCTCTCGGCAGTTCACACACTGCCCATCAGCGTATAAAGGCTCCCTGTTCTCCATGGCCTGTCCTGCCTTTCTGGTTTTTACAATTTTTTAGGATGGCCCTTTTGACCGGTGGGAAATGAGACTTCTTTGTTGTGCACATTTGCATTGCTTGCTTGCTTCGTTGCCCATAAAGTGCGTATGCGTTTTTTCCTGGATATAATCAGGAAAAAACGCATACGCCCTTTTGGGCCAACTGCGTCATTGTCGAAATTCTGCCGCTTTTCATGTGCTTTAAAGACGAGTCCAATCTATCTCTTGAAATCTGTTTCTTGCAATTCTGTCTTGCATTCAGATCCTCTTCTTTGCCTTACCTCCACATATTTTTGGACGTTAGTTTTCATTTATAACTCTGCAGATTTGTGAATTGCAGTGACCCTGAGCTCCATTTTTTAAGTTGCTCTTTTGTGAGCTGGCCTCAAACCCGCAGGATTGCTTCAGGCCCTATTTTGGCTCCGGCGAGGTGGGCTGAGCCTTTTTTAAGTTCTTATTCTCAATGGGAAATTAGAGTGATATGTGTCCGTCCAAACCCCTACAACTATTCTCTCGTTGGTTCCCCCTCTTCCCATTCATCCTCCTCACAATTTGCAAAATGTGTGAAACAGAAGTTTAAATGTGCTGATTCTCCAAGTGGGGAGATTCTAAGTAACGTGGCTGGAATGGTGAACAGGAGCACCAGGAGAGGATAAATGAGGTGCATTTTAGACACATCTCCCGATCACATGGTGTACAGTCCTCTGGGTTTTCCACGCATGTTTTAGCTGTAGGAAGATCCCTTGAACCTGCAGATTTGGGACCCATTGAATGGGTACCAGGTAGTATTACTTTAAAGGGTGTGCATTTCCTCACCCAACCTCACATTTCTCTTAGTGCAAACAGTTTCCTGCCTTATGTCTCATCCTGCTGTGGGTCTAGATGTGTTCAATCCATGTTGCATCACCGTCCCTGAGGAAAAGTTGTAAGAGGTTTTCTCTGTCTCTCTGTCGTTTATTTTTTTCAATTCATTACTATATTGGTTACAGCTGATTTTCAAAGCTCTGTTTCTTGCTGCTGTACATGCACTTGATTCACGTACAGAGAGACATCAATAAATTCTTTTTCAGATTCTTACCAGTCGTATATATTCTTTTCCGGTGACTTGAGTGTGCTGAGTGCAGTTCTTTTAGCTACCGTGTAGGCCTTGTTGATTATCAGTTTGGTATTTGGAATGGTATCTTTGCTAATTTCAACCTCCTGGATGATGCCTCACCCCTCCCCACCTTTCCCGTTTAGCAGCCTTATGCGTGTTTTCTACATATTTGACTATGTTTTTGTTTTGTAATTTATTTCATGTGTAGCCATTTTGGATTCCACCTTTAAGTGATATCTTATGATATGTGTCTTTTTCTTTTTGAATTATGTCACTTAGAATGATCATACGTAACTCCTCCGGAGTTGTTACAACTGGCCATATTTCATTGATTTCCAGGCTGAATAATATTCCACTCTACCTAAGTACCACATCTCTATCCATTTTTTCCCTCCAGAGACATTTAAGTTATATCCTAGTCGAGGATCTTTTAAACAGAGAGGGGGTAAACATTGGGGTGCCTGTGTCCTCTCGATTTTTGTTTTTCCCAAGATATACGCCCATGAGTGCAAGTGCCCTATGCTCTGTAGCTCATTTTTTAGATGCTTTAGTAAACACAATACACTTCTCCAGAATGGCCGTTGGCAATATACATTTCCACTATAAGTCTCACAGGGCTCCCTCTTCTCCTTGCCCTGTCCTGCATTTCTGTTGTTTACGCTTTATGAGGATGGCTCTTCTGACTGATGCGAAGTGATATCTTTTGTAGTATTGACTTCCAGTGCCCACCTGTTTGGTTGGCTAAAAAAGTGTATGCCCTTTTCTTGAATATATACAGAAAAAAACGCATACACCCTTTTTGGCCAACTGCAATGTTGGCAATGTTCAGCTCCTTTTCTTGTGCTTAATGGCGAGTCCTTTGTACCTCCTCAAATCCCTTTCCTGCCATTCTCCCTTGCTTACAAGTCCTTTTCTCTGACTTTCCTCAAGACATTTTTCAGTGATGGATATTTTCAACTCTGCAGTTTCGTGAATTTTACTGCCCCTGAGTTCCATTGTTCAACTTGTGTTTATGGGAACTGGCCACAAAGCAGCGGGATTTCCTCAAGCCCTATACTGTTTCCATGGGCAACCCTAGCCTTTGGTCAATTCGTCTTCCTGATTGGAAATTAGAGTGACATGTGCCTGTCTGAACACCTAGGACTTGTCTCTCATTGTTCCTCATCCTTCCGCTTCATCCTCTGGACAAATTCCAAACTGTACGCAACAGGATGTTGACAGTGCTGACATCTCCAAGTGGGGAGACTGTTAGTAAAGACGCTGGAGGGGTGAACCCGAGCACCAGGAGATGAGGAGATGAGATGCCTTTTCCAAACTCTTCCCGATCAGACGGTATACCATCCTCTGGGTGTGACAGACATGTTTTAGCAGTAGGAAGAGTCCCATTCATGTAAGGAGAACACCAGGGCTTTTTCAAAATCAGTGTCTCCCCGAAACCCAAACTGGGGAATTTTTTAAGCTATGGCTACACATATGTTCATTAAGGGCCTTGGAAGTAGGCAGAGTCCAAACTTTAGATGATTGAAGTCTTCCGGGTCAGAAGCACTCACCACCAGCTTCCCTTAGGTTACACTTTAACTGTCATTGATAGATGATGTCAACAAAAATATCTATTCTTTTTCAGATTATTTCCCCTTATAGGTTATTGCAAAATGTTGAGTGTAGTTCCCTGTGCTATACAGTAGTTCCTTGTTGATGATCTATTTTATACATAGCAGTGTGTATGTGTTAATCCCAAACTGTTAATTTATCCCTCCTCCCACCTTTCCCCTTTGGTACTAATAAATTATAAGATTTTATACTTCTCAGAAATGGGGGAGCTGAAAGACAGGTATCATTTTCAATGGAAAAGCATTTAAAACAAGATTGAAGCTTTAACCAAGATTATTAGATGTACATCCTTGGAAAGAAATCACTTCGTTTCTCTAATATTGACCTGACAAATAAGACAAACCTTTTCACTGAACTTGCTTATAATAAAGTGATGGAAATATCAAATGGAAGTGTTAGAAACATCTTATTTTACCCGAGCCTTATACACTGTTCTATGTTAACTACAGCTTGGCTCACACATCTGTTCATTGAGGTTACAATAGTCTCAATTTCTGTTACTGATCCTCCAGAGTGGACCCCAACAAGTGTCCCCCCGCCCAGTGTCATTGGGGCCAACAGATCGAGACTGAGTTTGGTTCACAAGCAAAGGAAACTTTATATTTTGATCAGAGAATGGAGAGGTGAGAGCGTGTGCTACCCCGCGGGCTGTGGGCTGGGCTGCTGTGTAGAGATCCTGTCAGAGTCAGTGGGAGGGGGGGGGCGGAGCTCTCGAGGGCCGGGTTGGCTGCAGCTCAGGCTCTATATCGCGGAGTCTGCACTGGGCCCCAGGAGCTGAGGTGTCGACCCAGCCATTCTGCACTAGGAAATCTGGTCTGAAGTGCCGGGTGTGGAACCTCTGCATGCGGGACCCTAGGAGCACATGAAATTAGACAAAGCACAAAGGATAAAAAAGGTTAGACTTGACTTTATTGCCCAGATTCTATTTTTATCTCCCAGGGATTTTTAATGGGCTTTGCTGGGGACAAACCCCTCCTCTGCCTTTTGTCCCGTTCCTCATTCTTGGAGTGCTGAGGGTGCAGACCCTTCTTCTGTAACTGCTGAGTGCTGAGTTGGGAGCCCTCATACCCGGGGGCGAGGGTCAGAGCTTCTCCCCAGCAGCCTCCAGGTGACGTTGATTGTCCCCAGGCCCCCTGCCTCCCTGCTCGTCCGCCTGAGCACCAGCATTGGAAGTGTTATAGATTCTAATGACCTTTAAGGGTCCAGGAAAGAGATGTGCAGAGACGCTGTGGGGGCCGGTTTCACCCCACCCCACATTTGTTCGGCCACCTTAGGCTGACCGTTTCTGCCAGCCTAGATGCTCTGACCAGTAGTCTGCGGTTTCTTCAATTAGGCCCCTGAATTAACGTACAAACAGCACCAGGTGTCAGAGCCCTGCCCGCTCAAGTCCCAGACAGTCCAGGGTCAGTGGTGATCAAGGACCATGATGGCCACTGAGTCAACAGCCTTTTGAAGTAAACAGGAGTCCAGCCGGTCTTATTGGCCACCATCATCATGGTGTCTGTAGGCTTTTCTATGGTGACAGTGTGATATACGGTTCCCCCGCCAAGATTATTAGCTCCCCTCTGGGTGCAGTAAGTCCTGCAAGCAGTAGTCTACTCTTTTGGGACACACTCTTGTTGTTTTATGAGAGAAACTCCAGGTCAAGTGATGTTCACACGAGTCGTCATGGTGCCCTGTTGCCCCCGGTTATCTCTCTGGATGTTGGAGTTGGAGGGCCTCCTCACTCGAGGTCGGTGTGTCCACGGAGCGAACCCTGCAACTTCAGGGCATGGTTGGTGGTTAGGATCACCACGTGGGGTCCTTTTCCCTTAGGAGGGAGGTGGCCTTTTGGGCTGCTGATTTCCAGGTTTTTAGATACCGCCAGTATCTTGGCCAGATGTGGCAGTGGGCCAAGCCCCTTGGTGACCGTAGTTTATCCTACCTGGATGGCATTCTTGCATTGTTCCATTTCAAGTGGTCCCAGTTTTTGCACTAATTCTCCAATGGCGATTCAGCTTTCACCGGGAATGTAAAGGTCAAAGGGTTTAGCTAAATTAGGGAGTTCCAGGGCAAGGGTCTGAATTGACTGCTCTTTCCATTCTTGAAAGGCCACTTCTGGATTCTATTCAACAGGATCATCATCTTTTCCTTTCAGTGTTTCATATAGAGGCCCAGCTAGTAGACTGTAGTTAGGGATCCAGAAGCAGCAAACCCTGGCCTCCCCAGGAACCCCTAAGCTGTCTTCTAGTTTTAGAAAGGGGTAAGGCTGAAAATGGCTTCTTCCCTTTCCTGGGATGGCCTTCTCCGACCTTCTGTGAGAATGAAGCCCAGGCAGGTCACCGCAGTCTGTGATATTTGAGCTTTTTCTTGGACAACTTCTATCCTTTATTGGCTTGGTAGTTCAGAGGCCTCCTTATTAGGGCTAGTGATCAGAATGTCGTCTGCATGTTAAAGGAGGGTTTCCTTTTCCAGAGGTAGAACTTTTAGGTCTTTAGCTAAGCTTTCCCCAAAGATGGTGTGGGAATTTTTGCACCCTTGGGGCAAGACGGCCCGGAAGTATTGTTTTAGTTGTATGTTGAGTCCTGCCACTCACAAGCCAAAATTTCTCGTGACTCTGGGACTAATGGAATACAAAAGAAGGCATCATTGAAGACTAATACAGAATACCATGTCCTGGTGGTTGGTAGAATGACCAGCAGGGTGTAGGAATTAGGAGCAACTGGAGGTATATCCTCGGTGGCTTCACTGACTGTCCTGACATCCTTTACCAGGTCCCCAGCAGCCCATGGGGCTCTCGTGGTCAGACCAATCCCAGGATATGGAGCTCACCTGGGCAGGTACCCCACCCCCACCCCAGCCCACGGGGCTCTCGTGGTCAGGCCCCTCCCAGGATACAGAGCTACCCTTGCAGGTACCGTGGCAGGGCTGGACACACAGGAACCGTGCACATAGCCCTCATTTCAGAGCACCCCCAGGTCACCTGTCTCTCAGAGCTGACACAGAGCACCTCAGAGCAGGACTTGAACTAACAAACAGCAGCTGCGACAGGTCTGTGACCCTGGGCATCACTCTGTGCGGCCTCCCTCCACCTGGTCTTCCAGAGACTTCCACTGCACCCGGGGCACCAGGCCTCTGTCTCCAACCACCACCCACCCCTCCTCTCCCTGACTCCTGGGTTCCTCTCATTAGGAGAGGGTTTTCTTGAAGTTGTCTCCCACGCATGGGCCAGATAAAATGATTAGAAAACAAGCCAAAGCTGCAGCCCCTTGTCTATCCTGACTCTCAGGAGCCCACACCTGTTCCTTGGACCTGGCCGGTTCAGCAGGTTCCATTTTCTGCAACTGTGAGCCCCTGAGGGGTGATGATTGGCTGACCTGGGCAGCCTTACCGTGCCGGCCAGCCCTCCCCAGGTGTGCCTGGGTTGAGATCAATATAAATACCACTCCAGGCAGCAAGAGCCCCTGCAGCCGTGCCTGACGCCATTTTCTCTGCCCTGTCAGCAGTCTCGGGGCTGGGCTGGTGGGAGGGAGTGAGAGGCCACGGCTTTGTGGGTGGCCCAGTGTGAGTGGGGCTCTGCTGGACTTTCTGCAGCAGTTGCCAGGCTGTCACCTGCTAAAGAAGAGGATGTGTCACCCATACCTGCTGCTGGAATTTCTCCCTGGGCAGAGGTGAGGAAGGAAAAAAGCAGTGGGGGCAGGGACAGGACGGGTATCTCAGGCAGGGAAATGGAAATCTTCCAGAAGAGCACCCAGGGCCAGGACCATCCTGGCTGGCCTGCAGGCACCAAGTCGGCCGGCATGCTGTCACTCGTGTGGCTCTATGGGCCTTCCTCTAGGCTTTCAAGTCCTTGTATATATTCAGGTGTTTTACCTGGGACGGGTGGGAATAGTTCAGCAGCAACTGGCCTGGGGCTCAGCTCACGTTTACTCACAGATGCCTCGGCACGGTGCCCCAGCTTTGCAATGAGGACGCTTGTTGCGTGGGGGCTGCTGGCTGAATGGGAGACGATTCCCCACCACTGACCAACTTCAGAATTGTTTACAACTGGAGCAAGTGCACTGATACGGTTTTCCTCTGTGTAACTGGTGGGTTCTGTGTTTTTTTTCTCTTTTTCGTTTTTGGTTCAAGGTAGATTTTATTCCTCTTTTTTGTATTTACAGATATAAGCATGGAAATAATTTATTCATATAAATACATGTATGTGAAGGGAATAATTGTTTTTTCTGTTTTATTTTTTAAATTTTATTTCTTTTTAATTTTGAATTTTATTTTATATTTTTATACAGCAGGTTCTTATTGGTTATCTATTTTATACATATAAATGTATACATGTCAATCCCAGTCTCTCAACTCCTCCCACCACCACCCCCCAACAGCTTTCCCCCCTTGTTGTCCATACATTTGTTGTCCTCATCTGTTGCTCTATTTATGCCTTGCAAAATGGTTAATCTGTACAGTTTTTCTAGGTTCCACATATATGCATGAATATACAAGATTTGTTTTTCTCTTTCTGACTTACTTCACTCTGTATGACAGTCTCTAGATCCATCGACGTCTCTACAAATGACCCAGTTTCATTCCTTTTCATGGCTTAGTAATATTCCATTTTATATATGTACCACAGCTTTATGCATTCGTCTGTCTGTGGGCATTTAGGTTGCTTCCACTACCTCGATATTGTAAATAGTGATGCAATGAACATTGCGGTGAATGTCTCTTTTTGATTTATGGTTTTGTCTGGGTATATGTCCAGTACTGGGATTGCTGTATCATATGGTAATTCTATTGTTAGTTTCTTAAGAAACTCCATATTGTTCTCCATAGTGACTGTATCAATTTATATTCCCAACAATAGTGGAAGAGGGTTCCTTTTCTCCACACCATTTCCAGCATGTTTTGTTTGTAGATATTCTGATGATGCCCATTCTACCAGGTGTGAGGTGATACCTCATTGTTGAGTCCATTTTGTTGAGCAAGGGGTAGGTCTTGTCTATTACATATTTGGCTTATGGAACGGTATCTGTGTTCATTTCAAACTCTGGTTTTATGCAGCACCCCAACTCACCTTTCCCCTTAAGCAAGCATAAGTTGGTTTTCGAAATTTGAGACCCTGTTCTGTTTTGTAATTCAGTTCCTGTGTAGCCAAGTTTACATTCCGTGTATTAGTGATACCTTATGATGTTTCTTTTTCTGTGTGACTTATTTCAGTTAGAATCATCATACCTGAATCCACTCATTATGCTGCTACGGGCCTGATGACATAGATTTCATTGCTGAGTGATATTGCATTGTACGTAAGTACCACAACTTCTTTATCCATTTTGCACTTTCTGCGATATTGAACTTGTACCGTAAAGGAGGTTCTTGTAAACAGAGCCGTCCCAAACTTTGGGGTGGCTGTGTCTTTTTGATTTTAATTTCCCTAAGCTATAGGACCATAAGTGGAAGTGCCCTAGGCTCTGTTGCTTTGTTTTTTAGATGTTTCAGGAAACACCATACACTTCTCCCAAGTGGCTGTTGGCAATTTACATCCCGCCCATCAGCATAACAAGGCTCCCAGTTCTCCATGGCCTGTTCTGCCTTTCTGGATTTTACACTTTTTTCAGATGGCCCTTTTGACCGGGGGGAAGTGAGACTTCATTGGAGTGCAGATTTCTTTGCAAGCTTGCTTGGTTGGCCAAAAAGGGCGTATGCGTTTTTTCCTGAATATATTCAGGAAAAAACGCATAAGCCCTTTTTGGCCAAGTGCATCATTGTGGACGTTCTGCCTCTTTTCCTATGCTTTCAATGCAATTCCAGTCTACCTCTTGAAATCGGTTTCCTGCAATTCTGCCCCACTTTCAAGTCCTCTTGGCAGCCTTACTTCAGTATATTTTTGGACGATAGCTGTCATTGATAACTCTGCAGGTTTGTGAATTACAGTGCCCCTGAGCTCCTTTCTTCAACTCGCTTTCTTGTGAGCTGGCCGCAACACCGCAGGATTGCTTCAGGCCCTAATCTGGTTGTGGCACGGCACGCTGAGCCTTTGGTTAATTCCTCTTCCTGCTGGGAAATGAGAGTTAAATTTGCCCGTCCAGACACCTCCAGCTAGTCTCTCATTGGTTCTCCCTATTCCTGTTCATCTTCCGCAGAAATTGCAAACTGGGCCAAACTGGAGGTTAAAGGCACTGACTCTCCAAGTGGGGAGAGTGTTAGTAAAGCATCTGGAATGTTGCACCTGAGTACCAGGGGACGAAAACTGAGACACATTTGAACACGTTTCCATATCACACGGTGGATCATACTCTGGGTTCCACATGCATGTTTTAGCTGAAGGAAGAATCCCTTAAATCTGGAGAGTTGAGGCGCATGGAATGGGTACCATGCAATATGACTTCAAAGGGTCTGCATTTGCTCACCGAACTTCACCAATCCTATGAGCCCCAAGTGTCCAGCCTTATGTGTCACCCAGCTCTGGGTTTAGATGTTGTAAATCCAGGTTGCATCACAAGCCTTGAATGAATACTTAAGTATTGCTCTCTATTTCACTGTCATTGTGTTTTGTTTAAGAAATTAATTTTTATTATGGGATTTAGCTGATTTTCACTGCTGCGTTTATGCCGCTGTACAGACGCTTGATTCTCTTACAGAGATATATAAATCCATAGGTTTTATGATTCTTACTAGTCAGGTATATTCCTAGGCATTGAATATGGGGTGTTGAGTCCATTTCATTGAGCAAGGAGTAGCTCTTGTCTATTACATATTTGGCTTATGGAACGGTATCTGTGCTCATTTCAATCTCTGGTTTTATGCAGCACCCCAACTCCCCTTTCCCCTTAAGCAAGCATAAGTTGGTTTTCGAAATTTGAGACCCTGTTCTGTTTTGTAATTCAGTTCCTGTGTAGCCAAGTTTACATTCCGTGTATTAGTGATATCTTATGATGTTTCTTTTTCTGTGTGACTTATTTCAGTTAGAATCATCGTACTTAATCCACTCATTATGCTGCTACGGGCCTGATGACATAGATTTCATTGCTGAGTGATATTGCATTGTACGTAAGTACCACAACTTCTTTATCCATTTTTCGCTTTCTGCGATATTGAACTTGTACGGTAAAGGAGGTTCTTGTAAACAGAGCCGTCACAATCTTTGGGGTGGCTCTGTCTTTTTGATTTTAATTTCTCTAAACTATAGGACCATAAGTGGAAGTGCCCTAGGCTCTGGTGCTTTGTTTTTTAGATGTTTCAGGAAACACCATACACTTCTCCAGAGTGGCTGTTGGCAATTTACATCCTGCCCATCAGCATAAGAAGGCTCCCAGTTCTTCATGGCCTGTCCTGCCTTTCTGGATTTTACACTTTTTTCAGATGGCCCTTTTGACCGGGGGGAAGTGAGACTTCATTGGAGTGCAGATTTCCTTTGCAAGCTTGCTTGGTTGGCCAAAAAGGGCGTATGCGTTTTTTCCTGAATATATTCAGGAAAAAACGCATACGCCCTTTTTGGCCAAGTGCATCATTGTCGAGGTTCTGACTCTCTTCATATGTTTTCAATGCAATTCCAGTCTACCTCCTGAAATCGGTTTCCTGCAATTCTGCCTTGCTTTCAATGCCTCTTCCTAGCCTTACCTCAATATATTTTTTGAAAATAGTTGGCCTTTACAACTCTGCAGGTTTTTGAATTGCAGTGGCCCTTAGCTCCATTTTTCAGCTCTTATTTTTGTGATCTTGCCTCATAACTGCAGGATTCCTTCAGGCCCTATTCTTCTTCTGGGGCACCTTTCTGTGCCTTTGGTTTATTCTTCTTACTGATGTGAAATTAGAGTGACATGTGCCCATTGAAACCGCTACAGCTAGTTTCTCACTGGTTCCCCCATTCCCATTCATCCTCCGCACTAACTGCAGACTGTGCGATACCAGAACTTAAAGGCATTGACTCTCCATGTGGGGATATTGTTAGTAAAGCGGCTGGAATGTCGATCCGGAGCCCCCGGAGAGGAAAAATGAGGTGCGTTTTAAAAACCTTTCCCGATCATATGGTATACCAGTTGCTGGGTTTCCCAAGCATGGTTTAGCTGTAGGAAGATTCCCTTCAACCTGGAGTGTTGGGACCCTTGGAATGAGTAGCATGAAGTACTGCATTAAACTTTTGGCAGTTGCTCACCAAAGCTCACCAATCCTCTCAGCCCCAAGTGTCCAGCCTTATGTCTTATCCAGCTGTGGGTTTATATGTGGTCAATCCAGGTTGCATCACAGCCCCTGAGCGAATTTTGTAAGAATTTTTCTCTCTTTCACTGTTTCTGCGTTTTGTTTTTAAAATTTATTTCTATAATGGGGTTTAGCTCATTTTCACTGCTGTGTTTGTGCCGCTCTGCACACACTTGATTCCCTTATGGAGATATATCAATACATGGGTTTTAAGATTCTTATTACTCAGATATATTTCTCTGCGGTGTATAGGGTGTGTTGAGGCCAGTTCATTGAGCAAGGTGTAGATCTTGTCTAATACCTATTTGGTTTCTTGAACGGTATCTGTGCTAATTTCAAACTCTGGTTTTATGCATCACCCCACCTCTCCTTTCCCCTTAAGCTGACATAAGTGTGTTTTCTAAATGTGAGACACTGTTCTGTTCTGTAATTCATTTCTTGTGCAGCCATATTTACCCTCCCTCTATAAGTGATATCTTATGATATGTTTCTTTTTCTGTTTGACTTATTTCAAGTAGTATTATCGGACCTAAATCCACTCTTTATCCTTCTACTAGCCTTATTACATTGATTTCATGGTGAAGAGATATTCCATTGTACATAAGTACCACATCTTCTTTATCCATTGTTCTCTTTCCTGGGATATTTAAGGTGTACTGAAGTTGAGGTTCTTGTAAACAGAGTAGCCCTAAACTGTGGTGTGCTTGTGTCTTGTTGATTTTTAGACTTCCCTAGATATACTCCCATGATTGGAAGTGTCCTATGCTCTGTAGCTCTGTTTTTTAGATGATTTAGGAACCACCATACACTTCTCCAGAGTGGCTCTCGGCAGTTCACACACTGCCCATCAGCGTATAAAGGCTCCCTGTTCTCCATGGCCTGTCCTGCCTTTCTGGTTTTTACAATTTTTTAGGATGGCCCTTTTGACCGGTGGGAAATGAGACTTCTTTGTTGTGCACATTTGCATTGCTTGCTTGCTTCGTTGCCCATAAAGTGCGTATGCGTTTTTTCCTGGATATAATCAGGAAAAAACGCATACGCCCTTTTGGGCCAACTGCGTCATTGTCGAAATTCTGCCGCTTTTCATGTGCTTTAAAGACGAGTCCAATCTATCTCTTGAAATCTGTTTCTTGCAATTCTGTCTTGCATTCAGATCCTCTTCTTTGCCTTACCTCCACATATTTTTGGACGTTAGTTTTCATTTATAACTCTGCAGATTTGTGAATTGCAGTGACCCTGAGCTCCATTTTTTAAGTTGCTCTTTTGTGAGCTGGCCTCAAACCCGCAGGATTGCTTCAGGCCCTATTTTGGCTCCGGCGAGGTGGGCTGAGCCTTTTTTAAGTTCTTATTCTCAATGGGAAATTAGAGTGATATGTGTCCGTCCAAACCCCTACAACTATTCTCTCGTTGGTTCCCCCTCTTCCCATTCATCCTCCTCACAATTTGCAAAATGTGTGAAACAGAAGTTTAAATGTGCTGATTCTCCAAGTGGGGAGATTCTAAGTAACGTGGCTGGAATGGTGAACAGGAGCACCAGGAGAGGATAAATGAGGTGCATTTTAGACACATCTCCCGATCACATGGTGTACAGTCCTCTGGGTTTTCCACGCATGTTTTAGCTGTAGGAAGATCCCTTGAACCTGCAGATTTGGGACCCATTGAATGGGTACCAGGTAGTATTACTTTAAAGGGTGTGCATTTCCTCACCCAACCTCACATTTCTCTTAGTGCAAACAGTTTCCTGCCTTATGTCTCATCCTGCTGTGGGTCTAGATGTGTTCAATCCATGTTGCATCACCGTCCCTGAGGAAAAGTTGTAAGAGGTTTTCTCTGTCTCTCTGTCGTTTATTTTTTTCAATTCATTACTATATTGGTTACAGCTGATTTTCAAAGCTCTGTTTCTTGCTGCTGTACATGCACTTGATTCACGTACAGAGAGACATCAATAAATTCTTTTTCAGATTCTTACCAGTCGTATATATTCTTTTCCGGTGACTTGAGTGTGCTGAGTGCAGTTCTTTTAGCTACCGTGTAGGCCTTGTTGATTATCAGTTTGGTATTTGGAATGGTATCTTTGCTAATTTCAACCTCCTGGATGATGCCTCACCCCTCCCCACCTTTCCCGTTTAGCAGCCTTATGCGTGTTTTCTACATATTTGACTATGTTTTTGTTTTGTAATTTATTTCATGTGTAGCCATTTTGGATTCCACCTTTAAGTGATATCTTATGATATGTGTCTTTTTCTTTTTGAATTATGTCACTTAGAATGATCATACGTAACTCCTCCGGAGTTGTTACAACTGGCCATATTTCATTGATTTCCAGGCTGAATAATATTCCACTCTACCTAAGTACCACATCTCTATCCATTTTTTCCCTCCAGAGACATTTAAGTTATATCCTAGTCGAGGATCTTTTAAACAGAGAGGGGGTAAACATTGGGGTGCCTGTGTCCTCTCGATTTTTGTTTTTCCCAAGATATACGCCCATGAGTGCAAGTGCCCTATGCTCTGTAGCTCATTTTTTAGATGCTTTAGTAAACACAATACACTTCTCCAGAATGGCCGTTGGCAATATACATTTCCACTATAAGTCTCACAGGGCTCCCTCTTCTCCTTGCCCTGTCCTGCATTTCTGTTGTTTACGCTTTATGAGGATGGCTCTTCTGACTGATGCGAAGTGATATCTTTTGTAGTATTGACTTCCAGTGCCCACCTGTTTGGTTGGCTAAAAAAGTGTATGCCCTTTTCTTGAATATATACAGAAAAAAACGCATACACCCTTTTTGGCCAACTGCAATGTTGGCAATGTTCAGCTCCTTTTCTTGTGCTTAATGGCGAGTCCTTTGTACCTCCTCAAATCCCTTTCCTGCCATTCTCCCTTGCTTACAAGTCCTTTTCTCTGACTTTCCTCAAGACATTTTTCAGTGATGGATATTTTCAACTCTGCAGTTTCGTGAATTTTACTGCCCCTGAGTTCCATTGTTCAACTTGTGTTTATGGGAACTGGCCACAAAGCAGCGGGATTTCCTCAAGCCCTATACTGTTTCCATGGGCAACCCTAGCCTTTGGTCAATTCGTCTTCCTGATTGGAAATTAGAGTGACATGTGCCTGTCTGAACACCTAGGACTTGTCTCTCATTGTTCCTCATCCTTCCGCTTCATCCTCTGGACAAATTCCAAACTGTACGCAACAGGATGTTGACAGTGCTGACATCTCCAAGTGGGGAGACTGTTAGTAAAGACGCTGGAGGGGTGAACCCGAGCACCAGGAGATGAGGAGATGAGATGCCTTTTCCAAACTCTTCCCGATCAGACGGTATACCATCCTCTGGGTGTGACAGACATGTTTTAGCAGTAGGAAGAGTCCCATTCATGTAAGGAGAACACCAGGGCTTTTTCAAAATCAGTGTCTCCCCGAAACCCAAACTGGGGAATTTTTTAAGCTACGGCTACACATATGTTCATTAAGGGCCTTGGAAGTAGGCAGAGTCCAAACTTTAGATGATTGAAGTCTTCCGGGTCAGAAGCACTCACCACCAGCTTCCCTTAGGTTACACTTTAACTGTCATTGATAGATGATGTCAATAAAAATATCTATTCTTTTTCAGATTATTTCCCCTTATAGGTTATTGCAAAATGTTGAGTGTAGTTCCCTGTGCTATACAGTAGTTCCTTGTTGATGATCTATTTTATACATAGCAGTGTGTATGTGTTAATCCCAAACTGTTAATTTATCCCTCCTCCCACCTTTCCCCTTTGGTACTAATAAATTATAAGATTTTATACTTCTCAGAAATGGGGGAGCTGAAAGACAGGTATCATTTTCAATGGAAAAGCATTTAAAACAAGATTGAAGCTTTAACCAAGATTATTAGATGTACATCCTTGGAAAGAAATCACTTCGTTTCTCTAATATTGACCTGACAAATAAGACAAACCTTTTCACTGAACTTGCTTATAATAAAGTGATGGAAATATCAAATGGAAGTGTTAGAAACATCTTATTTTACCCGAGCCTTATACACTGTTCTATGTTAACTACAGCTTGGCTCACACATCTGTTCATTGAGGTTACAATAGTCTCAATTTCTGTTACTGATCCTCCAGAGTGGACCCCAACAAGTGTCCCCCCGCCCAGTGTCATTGGGGCCAACAGATCGAGACTGAGTTTGGTTCACAAGCAAAGGAAACTTTATATTTTGATCAGAGAATGGAGAGGTGAGAGCGTGTGCTACCCCGCGGGCTGTGGGCTGGGCTGCTGTGTAGAGATCCTGTCAGAGTCAGTGGGAGGGGGGGGGCGGAGCTCTCGAGGGCCGGGTTGGCTGCAGCTCAGGCTCTATATCGCGGAGTCTGCACTGGGCCCCAGGAGCTGAGGTGTCGACCCAGCCATTCTGCACTAGGAAATCTGGTCTGAAGTGCCGGGTGTGGAACCTCTGCATGCGGGACCCTAGGAGCACATGAAATTAGACAAAGCACAAAGGATAAAAAAGGTTAGACTTGACTTTATTGCCCAGATTCTATTTTTATCTCCCAGGGATTTTTAATGGGCTTTGCTGGGGACAAACCCCTCCTCTGCCTTTTGTCCCGTTCCTCATTCTTGGAGTGCTGAGGGTGCAGACCCTTCTTCTGTAACTGCTGAGTGCTGAGTTGGGAGCCCTCATACCCGGGGGCGAGGGTCAGAGCTTCTCCCCAGCAGCCTCCAGGTGACGTTGATTGTCCCCAGGCCCCCTGCCTCCCTGCTCGTCCGCCTGAGCACCAGCATTGGAAGTGTTATAGATTCTAATGACCTTTAAGGGTCCAGGAAAGAGATGTGCAGAGACGCTGTGGGGGCCGGTTTCACCCCACCCCACATTTGTTCGGCCACCTTAGGCTGACCGTTTCTGCCAGCCTAGATGCTCTGACCAGTAGTCTGCGGTTTCTTCAATTAGGCCCCTGAATTAACGTACAAACAGCACCAGGTGTCAGAGCCCTGCCCGCTCAAGTCCCAGACAGTCCAGGGTCAGTGGTGATCAAGGACCATGATGGCCACTGAGTCAACAGCCTTTTGAAGTAAACAGGAGTCCAGCCGGTCTTATTGGCCACCATCATCATGGTGTCTGTAGGCTTTTCTATGGTGACAGTGTGATATACGGTTCCCCCGCCAAGATTATTAGCTCCCCTCTGGGTGCAGTAAGTCCTGCAAGCAGTAGTCTACTCTTTTGGGACACACTCTTGTTGTTTTATGAGAGAAACTCCAGGTCAAGTGATGTTCACACGAGTCGTCATGGTGCCCTGTTGCCCCCGGTTATCTCTCTGGATGTTGGAGTTGGAGGGCCTCCTCACTCGAGGTCGGTGTGTCCACGGAGCGAACCCTGCAACTTCAGGGCATGGTTGGTGGTTAGGATCACCACGTGGGGTCCTTTTCCCTTAGGAGGGAGGTGGCCTTTTGGGCTGCTGATTTCCAGGTTTTTAGATACCGCCAGTATCTTGGCCAGATGTGGCAGTGGGCCAAGCCCCTTGGTGACCGTAGTTTATCCTACCTGGATGGCATTCTTGCATTGTTCCATTTCAAGTGGTCCCAGTTTTTGCACTAATTCTCCAATGGCGATTCAGCTTTCACCGGGAATGTAAAGGTCAAAGGGTTTAGCTAAATTAGGGAGTTCCAGGGCAAGGGTCTGAATTGACTGCTCTTTCCATTCTTGAAAGGCCACTTCTGGATTCTATTCAACAGGATCATCATCTTTTCCTTTCAGTGTTTCATATAGAGGCCCAGCTAGTAGACTGTAGTTAGGGATCCAGAAGCAGCAAACCCTGGCCTCCCCAGGAACCCCTAAGCTGTCTTCTAGTTTTAGAAAGGGGTAAGGCTGAAAATGGCTTCTTCCCTTTCCTGGGATGGCCTTCTCCGACCTTCTGTGAGAATGAAGCCCAGGCAGGTCACCGCAGTCTGTGATATTTGAGCTTTTTCTTGGACAACTTCTATCCTTTATTGGCTTGGTAGTTCAGAGGCCTCCTTATTAGGGCTAGTGATCAGAATGTCGTCTGCATGTTAAAGGAGGGTTTCCTTTTCCAGAGGTAGAACTTTTAGGTCTTTAGCTAAGCTTTCCCCAAAGATGGTGTGGGAATTTTTGCACCCTTGGGGCAAGACGGCCCGGAAGTATTGTTTTAGTTGTATGTTGAGTCCTGCCACTCACAAGCCAAAATTTCTCGTGACTCTGGGACTAATGGAATACAAAAGAAGGCATCATTGAAGACTAATACAGAATACCATGTCCTGGTGGTTGGTAGAATGACCAGCAGGGTGTAGGAATTAGGAGCAACTGGAGGTATATCCTCGGTGGCTTCACTGACTGTCCTGACATCCTTTACCAGGTCCCCAGCAGCCCATGGGGCTCTCGTGGTCAGACCAATCCCAGGATATGGAGCTCACCTGGGCAGGTACCCCACCCCCACCCCAGCCCACGGGGCTCTCGTGGTCAGGCCCCTCCCAGGATACAGAGCTACCCTTGCAGGTACCGTGGCAGGGCTGGACACACAGGAACCGTGCACATAGCCCTCATTTCAGAGCACCCCCAGGTCACCTGTCTCTCAGAGCTGACACAGAGCACCTCAGAGCAGGACTTGAACTAACAAACAGCAGCTGCGACAGGTCTGTGACCCTGGGCATCACTCTGTGCGGCCTCCCTCCACCTGGTCTTCCAGAGACTTCCACTGCACCCGGGGCACCAGGCCTCTGTCTCCAACCACCACCCACCCCTCCTCTCCCTGACTCCTGGGTTCCTCTCATTAGGAGAGGGTTTTCTTGAAGTTGTCTCCCACGCATGGGCCAGATAAAATGATTAGAAAACAAGCCAAAGCTGCAGCCCCTTGTCTATCCTGACTCTCAGGAGCCCACACCTGTTCCTTGGACCTGGCCGGTTCAGCAGGTTCCATTTTCTGCAACTGTGAGCCCCTGAGGGGTGATGATTGGCTGACCTGGGCAGCCTTACCGTGCCGGCCAGCCCTCCCCAGGTGTGCCTGGGTTGAGATCAATATAAATACCACTCCAGGCAGCAAGAGCCCCTGCAGCCGTGCCTGACGCCATTTTCTCTGCCCTGTCAGCAGTCTCGGGGCTGGGCTGGTGGGAGGGAGTGAGAGGCCACGGCTTTGTGGGTGGCCCAGTGTGAGTGGGGCTCTGCTGGACTTTCTGCAGCAGTTGCCAGGCTGTCACCTGCTAAAGAAGAGGATGTGTCACCCATACCTGCTGCTGGAATTTCTCCCTGGGCAGAGGTGAGGAAGGAAAAAAGCAGTGGGGGCAGGGACAGGACGGGTATCTCAGGCAGGGAAATGGAAATCTTCCAGAAGAGCACCCAGGGCCAGGACCATCCTGGCTGGCCTGCAGGCACCAAGTCGGCCGGCATGCTGTCACTCGTGTGGCTCTATGGCCCTCCCTCTAGGCTTTCAAGTCCTTGTATATATTCAGGTGTTTTACCTGGGACGGGTGGGAATAGTTCAGCAGCAACTGGCCTGGGGCTCAGCTCACGTTTACTCACAGATGCCTCGGCACGGTGCCCCAGCTTTGCAATGAGGACGCTTGTTGCGTGGGGGCTGCTGGCTGAATGGGAGACGATTCCCCACCACTGACCAACTTCAGAATTGTTTACAACTGGAGCAAGTGCACTGATACGGTTTTCCTCTGTGTAACTGGTGGGTTCTGTGTTTTTTTTCTCTTTTTCGTTTTTGGTTCAAGGTAGATTTTATTCCTCTTTTTTGTATTTACAGATATAAGCATGGAAATAATTTATTCATATAAATACATGTATGTGAAGGGAATAATTGTTTTTTCTGTTTTATTTTTTAAATTTTATTTCTTTTTAATTTTGAATTTTATTTTATATTTTTATACAGCAGGTTCTTATTGGTTATCTATTTTATACATATAAATGTATACATGTCAATCCCAGTCTCTCAACTCCTCCCACCACCACCCCCCAACAGCTTTCCCCCCTTGTTGTCCATACATTTGTTGTCTTCATCTGTTGCTCTATTTATGCCTTGCAAAATGGTTAATCTGTACAGTTTTTCTAGGTTCCACATATATGCATGAATATACAAGATTTGTTTTTCTCTTTCTGACTTACTTCACTCTGTATGACAGTCTCTAGATCCATCGACGTCTCTACAAATGACCCAGTTTCATTCCTTTTCATGGCTTAGTAATATTCCATTTTATATATGTACCACAGCTTTATGCATTCGTCTGTCTGTGGGCATTTAGGTTGCTTCCACTACCTCGATATTGTAAATAGTGATGCAATGAACATTGCGGTGAATGTCTCTTTTTGATTTATGGTTTTGTCTGGGTATATGTCCAGTACTGGGATTGCTGTATCATATGGTAATTCTATTGTTAGTTTCTTAAGAAACTCCATATTGTTCTCCATAGTGACTGTATCAATTTATATTCCCAACAATAGTGGAAGAGGGTTCCTTTTCTCCACACCATTTCCAGCATGTTTTGTTTGTAGATATTCTGATGATGCCCATTCTACCAGGTGTGAGGTGATACCTCATTGTTGAGTCCATTTTGTTGAGCAAGGGGTAGGTCTTGTCTATTACATATTTGGCTTATGGAACGGTATCTGTGTTCATTTCAAACTCTGGTTTTATGCAGCACCCCAACTCACCTTTCCCCTTAAGCAAGCATAAGTTGGTTTTCGAAATTTGAGACCCTGTTCTGTTTTGTAATTCAGTTCCTGTGTAGCCAAGTTTACATTCCGTGTATTAGTGATACCTTATGATGTTTCTTTTTCTGTGTGACTTATTTCAGTTAGAATCATCATACCTGAATCCACTCATTATGCTGCTACGGGCCTGATGACATAGATTTCATTGCTGAGTGATATTGCATTGTACGTAAGTACCACAACTTCTTTATCCATTTTGCACTTTCTGCGATATTGAACTTGTACCGTAAAGGAGGTTCTTGTAAACAGAGCCGTCCCAAACTTTGGGGTGGCTGTGTCTTTTTGATTTTAATTTCCCTAAGCTATAGGACCATAAGTGGAAGTGCCCTAGGCTCTGTTGCTTTGTTTTTTAGATGTTTCAGGAAACACCATACACTTCTCCCAAGTGGCTGTTGGCAATTTACATCCCGCCCATCAGCATAACAAGGCTCCCAGTTCTCCATGGCCTGTTCTGCCTTTCTGGATTTTACACTTTTTTCAGATGGCCCTTTTGACCGGGGGGAAGTGAGACTTCATTGGAGTGCAGATTTCTTTGCAAGCTTGCTTGGTTGGCCAAAAAGGGCGTATGCGTTTTTTCCTGAATATATTCAGGAAAAAACGCATACGCCCTTTTTGGCCAAGTGCATCATTGTGGACGTTCTGCCTCTTTTCCTATGCTTTCAATGCAATTCCAGTCTACCTCTTGAAATCGGTTTCCTGCAATTCTGCCCCACTTTCAAGTCCTCTTGGCAGCCTTACTTCAGTATATTTTTGGACGATAGCTGTCATTTATAACTCTGCAGGTTTGTGAATTACAGTGCCCCTGAGCTCCTTTCTTCAACTCGCTTTCTTGTGAGCTGGCCGCAACACCGCAGGATTGCTTCAGGCCCTAATCTGGTTGTGGCACGGCACGCTGAGCCTTTGGTTAATTCCTCTTCCTGCTGGGAAATGAGAGTTAAATTTGCCCGTCCAGACACCTCCAGCTAGTCTCTCATTGGTTCTCCCTATTCCTGTTCATCTTCCGCAGAAATTGCAAACTGGGCCAAACTGGAGGTTAAAGGCACTGACTCTCCAAGTGGGGAGAGTGTTAGTAAAGCATCTGGAATGTTGCACCTGAGTACCAGGGGACGAAAACTGAGACACATTTGAACACGTTTCCATATCACACGGTGGATCATACTCTGGGTTCCACATGCATGTTTTAGCTGAAGGAAGAATCCCTTAAATCTGGAGAGTTGAGGCGCATGGAATGGGTACCATGCAATATGACTTCAAAGGGTCTGCATTTGCTCACCGAACTTCACCAATCCTATGAGCCCCAAGTGTCCAGCCTTATGTGTCACCCAGCTCTGGGTTTAGATGTTGTAAATCCAGGTTGCATCACAAGCCTTGAATGAATACTTAAGTATTGCTCTCTATTTCACTGTCATTGTGTTTTGTTTAAGAAATTAATTTTTATTATGGGATTTAGCTGATTTTCACTGCTGCGTTTATGCCGCTGTACAGACGCTTGATTCTCTTACAGAGATATATAAATCCATAGGTTTTATGATTCTTACTAGTCAGGTATATTCCTAGGCATTGAATATGGGGTGTTGAGTCCATTTCATTGAGCAAGGAGTAGCTCTTGTCTATTACATATTTGGCTTATGGAACGGTATCTGTGCTCATTTCAATCTCTGGTTTTATGCAGCACCCCAACTCCCCTTTCCCCTTAAGCAAGCATAAGTTGGTTTTCGAAATTTGAGACCCTGTTCTGTTTTGTAATTCAGTTCCTGTGTAGCCAAGTTTACATTCCGTGTATTAGTGATATCTTATGATGTTTCTTTTTCTGTGTGACTTATTTCAGTTAGAATCATCGTACTTAATCCACTCATTATGCTGCTACGGGCCTGATGACATAGATTTCATTGCTGAGTGATATTGCATTGTACGTAAGTACCACAACTTCTTTATCCATTTTTCGCTTTCTGCGATATTGAACTTGTACGGTAAAGGAGGTTCTTGTAAACAGAGCCGTCACAATCTTTGGGGTGGCTCTGTCTTTTTGATTTTAATTTCTCTAAACTATAGGACCATAAGTGGAAGTGCCCTAGGCTCTGGTGCTTTGTTTTTTAGATGTTTCAGGAAACACCATACACTTCTCCAGAGTGGCTGTTGGCAATTTACATCCTGCCCATCAGCATAAGAAGGCTCCCAGTTCTTCATGGCCTGTCCTGCCTTTCTGGATTTTACACTTTTTTCAGATGGCCCTTTTGACCGGGGGGAAGTGAGACTTCATTGGAGTGCAGATTTCCTTTGCAAGCTTGCTTGGTTGGCCAAAAAGGGCGTATGCGTTTTTTCCTGAATATATTCAGGAAAAAACGCATACGCCCTTTTTGGCCAAGTGCATCATTGTCGAGGTTCTGACTCTCTTCATATGTTTTCAATGCAATTCCAGTCTACCTCCTGAAATCGGTTTCCTGCAATTCTGCCTTGCTTTCAATGCCTCTTCCTAGCCTTACCTCAATATATTTTTTGAAAATAGTTGGCCTTTACAACTCTGCAGGTTTTTGAATTGCAGTGGCCCTTAGCTCCATTTTTCAGCTCTTATTTTTGTGATCTTGCCTCATAACCGCAGGATTCCTTCAGGCCCTATTCTTCTTCTGGGGCACCTTTCTGTGCCTTTGGTTTATTCTTCTTACTGATGTGAAATTAGAGTGACATGTGCCCATTGAAACCGCTACAGCTAGTTTCTCACTGGTTCCCCCTATTCCCATTCATCCTCCGCACTAACTGCAGACTGTGCGATACCAGAACTTAAAGGCATTGACTCTCCATGTGGGGATATTGTTAGTAAAGCGGCTGGAATGTCGATCCGGAGCCCCCGGAGAGGAAAAATGAGGTGCGTTTTAGAAACCTTTCCCGATCATATGGTATACCAGTCGCTGGGTTTCCCAAGCATGGTTTAGCTGTAGGAAGATTCCCTTCAACCTGGAGTGTTGGGACCCTTGGAATGAGTAGCATGAAGTACTGCATTAAACTTTTGGCAGTTGCTCACCAAAGCTCACCAATCCTCTCAGCCCCAAGTGTCCAGCCTTATGTCTTATCCAGCTGTGGGTTTATATGTGGTCAATCCAGGTTGCATCACAGCCCCTGAGCGAATTTTGTAAGAATTTTTCTCTCTTTCACTGTTTCTGCGTTTTGTTTTTAAAATTTATTTCTATAATGGGGTTTAGCTCATTTTCACTGCTGTGTTTGTGCCGCTCTGCACACACTTGATTCCCTTATGGAGATATATCAATACATGGGTTTTAAGATTCTTATTACTCAGATATATTTCTCTGCGGTGTATAGGGTGTGTTGAGGCCAGTTCATTGAGCAAGGTGTAGATCTTGTCTAATACCTATTTGGTTTCTTGAACGGTATCTGTGCTAATTTCAAACTCTGGTTTTATGCATCACCCCACCTCTCCTTTCCCCTTAAGCTGACATAAGTGTGTTTTCTAAATGTGAGACACTGTTCTGTTCTGTAATTCATTTCTTGTGCAGCCATATTTACCCTCCCTCTATAAGTGATATCTTATGATATGTTTCTTTTTCTGTTTGACTTATTTCAAGTAGTATTATCGGACCTAAATCCACTCTTTATCCTTCTACTAGCCTTATTACATTGATTTCATGGTGAAGAGATATTCCATTGTACATAAGTACCACATCTTCTTTATCCATTGTTCTCTTTCCTGGGATATTTAAGGTGTACTGAAGTTGAGGTTCTTGTAAACAGAGTAGCCCTAAACTGTGGTGTGCTTGTGTCTTGTTGATTTTTAGACTTCCCTAGATATACTCCCATGATTGGAAGTGTCCTATGCTCTGTAGCTCTGTTTTTTAGATGATTTAGGAACCACCATACACTTCTCCAGAGTGGCTCTCGGCAGTTCACACACTGCCCATCAGCGTATAAAGGCTCCCTGTTCTCCATGGCCTGTCCTGCCTTTCTGGTTTTTACAATTTTTTAGGATGGCCCTTTTGACCGGTGGGAAATGAGACTTCTTTGTTGTGCACATTTGCATTGCTTGCTTGCTTCGTTGCCCATAAAGTGCGTATGCGTTTTTTCCTGGATATAATCAGGAAAAAACGCATACGCCCTTTTGGGCCAACTGCGTCATTGTCGAAATTCTGCCGCTTTTCATGTGCTTTAAAGACGAGTCCAATCTATCTCTTGAAATCTGTTTCTTGCAATTCTGTCTTGCATTCAGATCCTCTTCTTTGCCTTACCTCCACATATTTTTGGACGTTAGTTTTCATTTATAACTCTGCAGATTTGTGAATTGCAGTGACCCTGAGCTCCATTTTTTAAGTTGCTCTTTTGTGAGCTGGCCTCAAACCCGCAGGATTGCTTCAGGCCCTATTTTGGCTCCGGCGAGGTGGGCTGAGCCTTTTTTAAGTTCTTATTCTCAATGGGAAATTAGAGTGATATGTGTCCGTCCAAACCCCTACAACTATTCTCTCGTTGGTTCCCCCTCTTCCCATTCATCCTCCTCACAATTTGCAAAATGTGTGAAACAGAAGTTTAAATGTGCTGATTCTCCAAGTGGGGAGATTCTAAGTAACGTGGCTGGAATGGTGAACAGGAGCACCAGGAGAGGATAAATGAGGTGCATTTTAGACACATCTCCCGATCACATGGTGTACAGTCCTCTGGGTTTTCCACGCATGTTTTAGCTGTAGGAAGATCCCTTGAACCTGCAGATTTGGGACCCATTGAATGGGTACCAGGTAGTATTACTTTAAAGGGTGTGCATTTCCTCACCCAACCTCACATTTCTCTTAGTGCAAACAGTTTCCTGCCTTATGTCTCATCCTGCTGTGGGTCTAGATGTGTTCAATCCATGTTGCATCACCGTCCCTGAGGAAAAGTTGTAAGAGGTTTTCTCTGTCTCTCTGTCGTTTATTTTTTTCAATTCATTACTATATTGGTTACAGCTGATTTTCAAAGCTCTGTTTCTTGCTGCTGTACATGCACTTGATTCACGTACAGAGAGACATCAATAAATTCTTTTTCAGATTCTTACCAGTCGTATATATTCTTTTCCGGTGACTTGAGTGTGCTGAGTGCAGTTCTTTTAGCTACCGTGTAGGCCTTGTTGATTATCAGTTTGGTATTTGGAATGGTATCTTTGCTAATTTCAACCTCCTGGATGATGCCTCACCCCTCCCCACCTTTCCCGTTTAGCAGCCTTATGCGTGTTTTCTACATATTTGACTATGTTTTTGTTTTGTAATTTATTTCATGTGTAGCCATTTTGGATTCCACCTTTAAGTGATATCTTATGATATGTGTCTTTTTCTTTTTGAATTATGTCACTTAGAATGATCATACGTAACTCCTCCGGAGTTGTTACAACTGGCCATATTTCATTGATTTCCAGGCTGAATAATATTCCACTCTACCTAAGTACCACATCTCTATCCATTTTTTCCCTCCAGAGACATTTAAGTTATATCCTAGTCGAGGATCTTTTAAACAGAGAGGGGGTAAACATTGGGGTGCCTGTGTCCTCTCGATTTTTGTTTTTCCCAAGATATACGCCCATGAGTGCAAGTGCCCTATGCTCTGTAGCTCATTTTTTAGATGCTTTAGTAAACACAATACACTTCTCCAGAATGGCCGTTGGCAATATACATTTCCACTATAAGTCTCACAGGGCTCCCTCTTCTCCTTGCCCTGTCCTGCATTTCTGTTGTTTACGCTTTATGAGGATGGCTCTTCTGACTGATGCGAAGTGATATCTTTTGTAGTATTGACTTCCAGTGCCCACCTGTTTGGTTGGCTAAAAAAGTGTATGCCCTTTTCTTGAATATATACAGAAAAAAACGCATACACCCTTTTTGGCCAACTGCAATGTTGGCAATGTTCAGCTCCTTTTCTTGTGCTTAATGGCGAGTCCTTTGTACCTCCTCAAATCCCTTTCCTGCCATTCTCCCTTGCTTACAAGTCCTTTTCTCTGACTTTCCTCAAGACATTTTTCAGTGATGGATATTTTCAACTCTGCAGTTTCGTGAATTTTACTGCCCCTGAGTTCCATTGTTCAACTTGTGTTTATGGGAACTGGCCACAAAGCAGCGGGATTTCCTCAAGCCCTATACTGTTTCCATGGGCAACCCTAGCCTTTGGTCAATTCGTCTTCCTGATTGGAAATTAGAGTGACATGTGCCTGTCTGAACACCTAGGACTTGTCTCTCATTGTTCCTCATCCTTCCGCTTCATCCTCTGGACAAATTCCAAACTGTACACAACAGGATGTTGACAGTGCTGACATCTCCAAGTGGGGAGACTGTTAGTAAAGACGCTGGAGGGGTGAACCCGAGCACCAGGAGATGAGGAGATGAGATGCCTTTTCCAAACTCTTCCCGATCAGACGGTATACCATCCTCTGGGTGTGACAGACATGTTTTAGCAGTAGGAAGAGTCCCATTCATGTAAGGAGAACACCAGGGCTTTTTCAAAATCAGTGTCTCCCCGAAACCCAAACTGGGGAATTTTTTAAGCTATGGCTACACATATGTTCATTAAGGGCCTTGGAAGTAGGCAGAGTCCAAACTTTAGATGATTGAAGTCTTCCGGGTCAGAAGCACTCACCACCAGCTTCCCTTAGGTTACACTTTAACTGTCATTGATAGATGATGTCAACAAAAATATCTATTCTTTTTCAGATTATTTCCCCTTATAGGTTATTGCAAAATGTTGAGTGTAGTTCCCTGTGCTATACAGTAGTTCCTTGTTGATGATCTATTTTATACATAGCAGTGTGTATGTGTTAATCCCAAACTGTTAATTTATCCCTCCTCCCACCTTTCCCCTTTGGTACTAATAAATTATAAGATTTTATACTTCTCAGAAATGGGGGAGCTGAAAGACAGGTATCATTTTCAATGGAAAAGCATTTAAAACAAGATTGAAGCTTTAACCAAGATTATTAGATGTACATCCTTGGAAAGAAATCACTTCGTTTCTCTAATATTGACCTGACAAATAAGACAAACCTTTTCACTGAACTTGCTTATAATAAAGTGATGGAAATATCAAATGGAAGTGTTAGAAACATCTTATTTTACCCGAGCCTTATACACTGTTCTATGTTAACTACAGCTTGGCTCACACATCTGTTCATTGAGGTTACAATAGTCTCAATTTCTGTTACTGATCCTCCAGAGTGGACCCCAACAAGTGTCCCCCCGCCCAGTGTCATTGGGGCCAACAGATCGAGACTGAGTTTGGTTCACAAGCAAAGGAAACTTTATATTTTGATCAGAGAATGGAGAGGTGAGAGCGTGTGCTACCCCGCGGGCTGTGGGCTGGGCTGCTGTGTAGAGATCCTGTCAGAGTCAGTGGGAGGGGGGGGGCGGAGCTCTCGAGGGCCGGGTTGGCTGCAGCTCAGGCTCTATATCGCGGAGTCTGCACTGGGCCCCAGGAGCTGAGGTGTCGACCCAGCCATTCTGCACTAGGAAATCTGGTCTGAAGTGCCGGGTGTGGAACCTCTGCATGCGGGACCCTAGGAGCACATGAAATTAGACAAAGCACAAAGGATAAAAAAGGTTAGACTTGACTTTATTGCCCAGATTCTATTTTTATCTCCCAGGGATTTTTAATGGGCTTTGCTGGGGACAAACCCCTCCTCTGCCTTTTGTCCCGTTCCTCATTCTTGGAGTGCTGAGGGTGCAGACCCTTCTTCTGTAACTGCTGAGTGCTGAGTTGGGAGCCCTCATACCCGGGGGCGAGGGTCAGAGCTTCTCCCCAGCAGCCTCCAGGTGACGTTGATTGTCCCCAGGCCCCCTGCCTCCCTGCTCGTCCGCCTGAGCACCAGCATTGGAAGTGTTATAGATTCTAATGACCTTTAAGGGTCCAGGAAAGAGATGTGCAGAGACGCTGTGGGGGCCGGTTTCACCCCACCCCACATTTGTTCGGCCACCTTAGGCTGACCGTTTCTGCCAGCCTAGATGCTCTGACCAGTAGTCTGCGGTTTCTTCAATTAGGCCCCTGAATTAACGTACAAACAGCACCAGGTGTCAGAGCCCTGCCCGCTCAAGTCCCAGACAGTCCAGGGTCAGTGGTGATCAAGGACCATGATGGCCACTGAGTCAACAGCCTTTTGAAGTAAACAGGAGTCCAGCCGGTCTTATTGGCCACCATCATCATGGTGTCTGTAGGCTTTTCTATGGTGACAGTGTGATATACGGTTCCCCCGCCAAGATTATTAGCTCCCCTCTGGGTGCAGTAAGTCCTGCAAGCAGTAGTCTACTCTTTTGGGACACACTCTTGTTGTTTTATGAGAGAAACTCCAGGTCAAGTGATGTTCACACGAGTCGTCATGGTGCCCTGTTGCCCCCGGTTATCTCTCTGGATGTTGGAGTTGGAGGGCCTCCTCACTCGAGGTCGGTGTGTCCACGGAGCGAACCCTGCAACTTCAGGGCATGGTTGGTGGTTAGGATCACCACGTGGGGTCCTTTTCCCTTAGGAGGGAGGTGGCCTTTTGGGCTGCTGATTTCCAGGTTTTTAGATACCGCCAGTATCTTGGCCAGATGTGGCAGTGGGCCAAGCCCCTTGGTGACCGTAGTTTATCCTACCTGGATGGCATTCTTGCATTGTTCCATTTCAAGTGGTCCCAGTTTTTGCACTAATTCTCCAATGGCGATTCAGCTTTCACCGGGAATGTAAAGGTCAAAGGGTTTAGCTAAATTAGGGAGTTCCAGGGCAAGGGTCTGAATTGACTGCTCTTTCCATTCTTGAAAGGCCACTTCTGGATTCTATTCAACAGGATCATCATCTTTTCCTTTCAGTGTTTCATATAGAGGCCCAGCTAGTAGACTGTAGTTAGGGATCCAGAAGCAGCAAACCCTGGCCTCCCCAGGAACCCCTAAGCTGTCTTCTAGTTTTAGAAAGGGGTAAGGCTGAAAATGGCTTCTTCCCTTTCCTGGGATGGCCTTCTCCGACCTTCTGTGAGAATGAAGCCCAGGCAGGTCACCGCAGTCTGTGATATTTGAGCTTTTTCTTGGACAACTTCTATCCTTTATTGGCTTGGTAGTTCAGAGGCCTCCTTATTAGGGCTAGTGATCAGAATGTCGTCTGCATGTTAAAGGAGGGTTTCCTTTTCCAGAGGTAGAACTTTTAGGTCTTTAGCTAAGCTTTCCCCAAAGATGGTGTGGGAATTTTTGCACCCTTGGGGCAAGACGGCCCGGAAGTATTGTTTTAGTTGTATGTTGAGTCCTGCCACTCACAAGCCAAAATTTCTCGTGACTCTGGGACTAATGGAATACAAAAGAAGGCATCATTGAAGACTAATACAGAATACCATGTCCTGGTGGTTGGTAGAATGACCAGCAGGGTGTAGGAATTAGGAGCAACTGGAGGTATATCCTCGGTGGCTTCACTGACTGTCCTGACATCCTTTACCAGGTCCCCAGCAGCCCATGGGGCTCTCGTGGTCAGACCAATCCCAGGATATGGAGCTCACCTGGGCAGGTACCCCACCCCCACCCCAGCCCACGGGGCTCTCGTGGTCAGGCCCCTCCCAGGATACAGAGCTACCCTTGCAGGTACCGTGGCAGGGCTGGACACACAGGAACCGTGCACATAGCCCTCATTTCAGAGCACCCCCAGGTCACCTGTCTCTCAGAGCTGACACAGAGCACCTCAGAGCAGGACTTGAACTAACAAACAGCAGCTGCGACAGGTCTGTGACCCTGGGCATCACTCTGTGCGGCCTCCCTCCACCTGGTCTTCCAGAGACTTCCACTGCACCCGGGGCACCAGGCCTCTGTCTCCAACCACCACCCACCCCTCCTCTCCCTGACTCCTGGGTTCCTCTCATTAGGAGAGGGTTTTCTTGAAGTTGTCTCCCACGCATGGGCCAGATAAAATGATTAGAAAACAAGCCAAAGCTGCAGCCCCTTGTCTATCCTGACTCTCAGGAGCCCACACCTGTTCCTTGGACCTGGCCGGTTCAGCAGGTTCCATTTTCTGCAACTGTGAGCCCCTGAGGGGTGATGATTGGCTGACCTGGGCAGCCTTACCGTGCCGGCCAGCCCTCCCCAGGTGTGCCTGGGGTGAGATCAATATAAATACCACTCCAGGCAGCAAGAGCCCCTGCAGCCGTGCCTGACGCCATTTTCTCTGCCCTGTCAGCAGTCTCGGGGCTGGGCTGGTGGGAGGGAGTGAGAGGCCACGGCTTTGTGGGTGGCCCAGTGTGAGTGGGGCTCTGCTGGACTTTCTGCAGCAGTTGCCAGGCTGTCACCTGCTAAAGAAGAGGATGTGTCACCCATACCTGCTGCTGGAATTTCTCCCTGGGCAGAGGTGAGGAAGGAAAAAAGCAGTGGGGGTAGGGACAGGACGGGTATCTCAGGCAGGGAAATGGAAATCTTCCAGAAGAGCACCCAGGGCCAGGACCATCCTGGCTGGCCTGCAGGCACCAAGTCGGCCGGCATGCTGTCACTCGTGTGGCTCTATGGCCCTTCCTCTAGGCTTTCAAGTCCTTGTATATATTCAGGTGTTTTACCTGGGACGGGTGGGAATAGTTCAGCAGCAACTGGCCTGGGGCTCAGCTCACGTTTACTCACAGATGCCTCGGCACGGTGCCCCAGCTTTGCAATGAGGACGCTTGTTGCGTGGGGGCTGCTGGCTGAATGGGAGACGATTCCCCACCACTGACCAACTTCAGAATTGTTTACAACTGGAGCAAGTGCACTGATACGGTTTTCCTCTGTGTAACTGGTGGGTTCTGTGTTTTTTTTCTCTTTTTCGTTTTTGGTTCAAGGTAGATTTTATTCCTCTTTTTTGTATTTACAGATATAAGCATGGAAATAATTTATTCATATAAATACATGTATGTGAAGGGAATAATTGTTTTTTCTGTTTTATTTTTTAAATTTTATTTCTTTTTAATTTTGAATTTTATTTTATATTTTTATACAGCAGGTTCTTATTGGTTATCTATTTTATACATATAAATGTATACATGTCAATCCCAGTCTCTCAACTCCTCCCACCACCACCCCCCAACAGCTTTCCCCCCTTGTTGTCCATACATTTGTTGTCCTCATCTGTTGCTCTATTTATGCCTTGCAAAATGGTTAATCTGTACAGTTTTTCTAGGTTCCACATATATGCATGAATATACAAGATTTGTTTTTCTCTTTCTGACTTACTTCACTCTGTATGACAGTCTCTAGATCCATCGACGTCTCTACAAATGACCCAGTTTCATTCCTTTTCATGGCTTAGTAATATTCCATTTTATATATGTACCACAGCTTTATGCATTCGTCTGTCTGTGGGCATTTAGGTTGCTTCCACTACCTCGATATTGTAAATAGTGATGCAATGAACATTGCGGTGAATGTCTCTTTTTGATTTATGGTTTTGTCTGGGTATATGTCCAGTACTGGGATTGCTGTATCATATGGTAATTCTATTGTTAGTTTCTTAAGAAACTCCATATTGTTCTCCATAGTGACTGTATCAATTTATATTCCCAACAATAGTGGAAGAGGGTTCCTTTTCTCCACACCATTTCCAGCATGTTTTGTTTGTAGATATTCTGATGATGCCCATTCTACCAGGTGTGAGGTGATACCTCATTGTTGAGTCCATTTTGTTGAGCAAGGGGTAGGTCTTGTCTATTACATATTTGGCTTATGGAACGGTATCTGTGTTCATTTCAAACTCTGGTTTTATGCAGCACCCCAACTCACCTTTCCCCTTAAGCAAGCATAAGTTGGTTTTCGAAATTTGAGACCCTGTTCTGTTTTGTAATTCAGTTCCTGTGTAGCCAAGTTTACATTCCGTGTATTAGTGATACCTTATGATGTTTCTTTTTCTGTGTGACTTATTTCAGTTAGAATCATCATACCTGAATCCACTCATTATGCTGCTACGGGCCTGATGACATAGATTTCATTGCTGAGTGATATTGCATTGTACGTAAGTACCACAACTTCTTTATCCATTTTGCACTTTCTGCGATATTGAACTTGTACCGTAAAGGAGGTTCTTGTAAACAGAGCCGTCCCAAACTTTGGGGTGGCTGTGTCTTTTTGATTTTAATTTCCCTAAGCTATAGGACCATAAGTGGAAGTGCCCTAGGCTCTGTTGCTTTGTTTTTTAGATGTTTCAGGAAACACCATACACTTCTCCCAAGTGGCTGTTGGCAATTTACATCCCGCCCATCAGCATAACAAGGCTCCCAGTTCTCCATGGCCTGTTCTGCCTTTCTGGATTTTACACTTTTTTCAGATGGCCCTTTTGACCGGGGGGAAGTGAGACTTCATTGGAGTGCAGATTTCTTTGCAAGCTTGCTTGGTTGGCCAAAAAGGGCGTATGCGTTTTTTCCTGAATATATTCAGGAAAAAACGCATACGCCCTTTTTGGCCAAGTGCATCATTGTGGACGTTCTGCCTCTTTTCCTATGCTTTCAATGCAATTCCAGTCTACCTCTTGAAATCGGTTTCCTGCAATTCTGCCCCACTTTCAAGTCCTCTTGGCAGCCTTACTTCAGTATATTTTTGGACGATAGCTGTCATTTATAACTCTGCAGGTTTGTGAATTACAGTGCCCCTGAGCTCCTTTCTTCAACTCGCTTTCTTGTGAGCTGGCCGCAACACCGCAGGATTGCTTCAGGCCCTAATCTGGTTGTGGCACGGCACGCTGAGCCTTTGGTTAATTCCTCTTCCTGCTGGGAAATGAGAGTTAAATTTGCCCGTCCAGACACCTCCAGCTAGTCTCTCATTGGTTCTCCCTATTCCTGTTCATCTTCCGCAGAAATTGCAAACTGGGCCAAACTGGAGGTTAAAGGCACTGACTCTCCAAGTGGGGAGAGTGTTAGTAAAGCATCTGGAATGTTGCACCTGAGTACCAGGGGACGAAAACTGAGACACATTTGAACACGTTTCCATATCACACGGTGGATCATACTCTGGGTTCCACATGCATGTTTTAGCTGAAGGAAGAATCCCTTAAATCTGGAGAGTTGAGGCGCATGGAATGGGTACCATGCAATATGACTTCAAAGGGTCTGCATTTGCTCACCGAACTTCACCAATCCTATGAGCCCCAAGTGTCCAGCCTTATGTGTCACCCAGCTCTGGGTTTAGATGTTGTAAATCCAGGTTGCATCACAAGCCTTGAATGAATACTTAAGTATTGCTCTCTATTTCACTGTCATTGTGTTTTGTTTAAGAAATTAATTTTTATTATGGGATTTAGCTGATTTTCACTGCTGCGTTTATGCCGCTGTACAGACGCTTGATTCTCTTACAGAGATATATAAATCCATAGGTTTTATGATTCTTACTAGTCAGGTATATTCCTAGGCATTGAATATGGGGTGTTGAGTCCATTTCATTGAGCAAGGAGTAGCTCTTGTCTATTACATATTTGGCTTATGGAACGGTATCTGTGCTCATTTCAATCTCTGGTTTTATGCAGCACCCCAACTCCCCTTTCCCCTTAAGCAAGCATAAGTTGATTTTCGAAATTTGAGACCCTGTTCTGTTTTGTAATTCAGTTCCTGTGTAGCCAAGTTTACATTCCGTGTATTAGTGATATCTTATGATGTTTCTTTTTCTGTGTGACTTATTTCAGTTAGAATCATCGTACTTAATCCACTCATTATGCTGCTACGGGCCTGATGACATAGATTTCATTGCTGAGTGATATTGCATTGTACGTAAGTACCACAACTTCTTTATCCATTTTTCGCTTTCTGCGATATTGAACTTGTACGGTAAAGGAGGTTCTTGTAAACAGAGCCGTCACAATCTTTGGGGTGGCTCTGTCTTTTTGATTTTAATTTCTCTAAACTATAGGACCATAAGTGGAAGTGCCCTAGGCTCTGGTGCTTTGTTTTTTAGATGTTTCAGGAAACACCATACACTTCTCCAGAGTGGCTGTTGGCAATTTACATCCTGCCCATCAGCATAAGAAGGCTCCCAGTTCTTCATGGCCTGTCCTGCCTTTCTGGATTTTACACTTTTTTCAGATGGCCCTTTTGACCGGGGGGAAGTGAGACTTCATTGGAGTGCAGATTTCCTTTGCAAGCTTGCTTGGTTGGCCAAAAAGGGCGTATGCGTTTTTTCCTGAATATATTCAGGAAAAAACGCATACGCCCTTTTTGGCCAAGTGCATCATTGTCGAGGTTCTGACTCTCTTCATATGTTTTCAATGCAATTCCAGTCTACCTCCTGAAATCGGTTTCCTGCAATTCTGCCTTGCTTTCAATGCCTCTTCCTAGCCTTACCTCAATATATTTTTTGAAAATAGTTGGCCTTTACAACTCTGCAGGTTTTTGAATTGCAGTGGCCCTTAGCTCCATTTTTCAGCTCTTATTTTTGTGATCTTGCCTCATAACTGCAGGATTCCTTCAGGCCCTATTCTTCTTCTGGGGCACCTTTCTGTGCCTTTGGTTTATTCTTCTTACTGATGTGAAATTAGAGTGACATGTGCCCATTGAAACCGCTACAGCTAGTTTCTCACTGGTTCCCCCATTCCCATTCATCCTCCGCACTAACTGCAGACTGTGCGATACCAGAACTTAAAGGCATTGACTCTCCATGTGGGGATATTGTTAGTAAAGCGGCTGGAATGTCGATCCGGAGCCCCCGGAGAGGAAAAATGAGGTGCGTTTTAGAAACCTTTCCCGATCATATGGTATACCAGTTGCTGGGTTTCCCAAGCATGGTTTAGCTGTAGGAAGATTCCCTTCAACCTGGAGTGTTGGGACCCTTGGAATGAGTAGCATGAAGTACTGCATTAAACTTTTGGCAGTTGCTCACCAAAGCTCACCAATCCTCTCAGCCCCAAGTGTCCAGCCTTATGTCTTATCCAGCTGTGGGTTTATATGTGGTCAATCCAGGTTGCATCACAGCCCCTGAGCGAATTTTGTAAGAATTTTTCTCTCTTTCACTGTTTCTGCGTTTTGTTTTTAAAATTTATTTCTATAATGGGGTTTAGCTCATTTTCACTGCTGTGTTTGTGCCGCTCTGCACACACTTGATTCCCTTATGGAGATATATCAATACATGGGTTTTAAGATTCTTATTACTCAGATATATTTCTCTGCGGTGTATAGGGTGTGTTGAGGCCAGTTCATTGAGCAAGGTGTAGATCTTGTCTAATACCTATTTGGTTTCTTGAACGGTATCTGTGCTAATTTCAAACTCTGGTTTTATGCATCACCCCACCTCTCCTTTCCCCTTAAGCTGACATAAGTGTGTTTTCTAAATGTGAGACACTGTTCTGTTCTGTAATTCATTTCTTGTGCAGCCATATTTACCCTCCCTCTATAAGTGATATCTTATGATATGTTTCTTTTTCTGTTTGACTTATTTCAAGTAGTATTATCGGACCTAAATCCACTCTTTATCCTTCTACTAGCCTTATTACATTGATTTCATGGTGAAGAGATATTCCATTGTACATAAGTACCACATCTTCTTTATCCATTGTTCTCTTTCCTGGGATATTTAAGGTGTACTGAAGTTGAGGTTCTTGTAAACAGAGTAGCCCTAAACTGTGGTGTGCTTGTGTCTTGTTGATTTTTAGACTTCCCTAGATATACTCCCATGATTGGAAGTGTCCTATGCTCTGTAGCTCTGTTTTTTAGATGATTTAGGAACCACCATACACTTCTCCAGAGTGGCTCTCGGCAGTTCACACACTGCCCATCAGCGTATAAAGGCTCCCTGTTCTCCATGGCCTGTCCTGCCTTTCTGGTTTTTACAATTTTTTAGGATGGCCCTTTTGACCGGTGGGAAATGAGACTTCTTTGTTGTGCACATTTGCATTGCTTGCTTGCTTCGTTGCCCATAAAGTGCGTATGCGTTTTTTCCTGGATATAATCAGGAAAAAACGCATACGCCCTTTTGGGCCAACTGCGTCATTGTCGAAATTCTGCCGCTTTTCATGTGCTTTAAAGACGAGTCCAATCTATCTCTTGAAATCTGTTTCTTGCAATTCTGTCTTGCATTCAGATCCTCTTCTTTGCCTTACCTCCACATATTTTTGGACGTTAGTTTTCATTTATAACTCTGCAGATTTGTGAATTGCAGTGACCCTGAGCTCCATTTTTTAAGTTGCTCTTTTGTGAGCTGGCCTCAAACCCGCAGGATTGCTTCAGGCCCTATTTTGGCTCCGGCGAGGTGGGCTGAGCCTTTTTTAAGTTCTTATTCTCAATGGGAAATTAGAGTGATATGTGTCCGTCCAAACCCCTACAACTATTCTCTCGTTGGTTCCCCCTCTTCCCATTCATCCTCCTCACAATTTGCAAAATGTGTGAAACAGAAGTTTAAATGTGCTGATTCTCCAAGTGGGGAGATTCTAAGTAACGTGGCTGGAATGGTGAACAGGAGCACCAGGAGAGGATAAATGAGGTGCATTTTAGACACATCTCCCGATCACATGGTGTACAGTCCTCTGGGTTTTCCACGCATGTTTTAGCTGTAGGAAGATCCCTTGAACCTGCAGATTTGGGACCCATTGAATGGGTACCAGGTAGTATTACTTTAAAGGGTGTGCATTTCCTCACCCAACCTCACATTTCTCTTAGTGCAAACAGTTTCCTGCCTTATGTCTCATCCTGCTGTGGGTCTAGATGTGTTCAATCCATGTTGCATCACCGTCCCTGAGGAAAAGTTGTAAGAGGTTTTCTCTGTCTCTCTGTCGTTTATTTTTTTCAATTCATTACTATATTGGTTACAGCTGATTTTCAAAGCTCTGTTTCTTGCTGCTGTACATGCACTTGATTCACGTACAGAGAGACATCAATAAATTCTTTTTCAGATTCTTACCAGTCGTATATATTCTTTTCCGGTGACTTGAGTGTGCTGAGTGCAGTTCTTTTAGCTACCGTGTAGGCCTTGTTGATTATCAGTTTGGTATTTGGAATGGTATCTTTGCTAATTTCAACCTCCTGGATGATGCCTCACCCCTCCCCACCTTTCCCGTTTAGCAGCCTTATGCGTGTTTTCTACATATTTGACTATGTTTTTGTTTTGTAATTTATTTCATGTGTAGCCATTTTGGATTCCACCTTTAAGTGATATCTTATGATATGTGTCTTTTTCTTTTTGAATTATGTCACTTAGAATGATCATACGTAACTCCTCCGGAGTTGTTACAACTGGCCATATTTCATTGATTTCCAGGCTGAATAATATTCCACTCTACCTAAGTACCACATCTCTATCCATTTTTTCCCTCCAGAGACATTTAAGTTATATCCTAGTCGAGGATCTTTTAAACAGAGAGGGGGTAAACATTGGGGTGCCTGTGTCCTCTCGATTTTTGTTTTTCCCAAGATATACGCCCATGAGTGCAAGTGCCCTATGCTCTGTAGCTCATTTTTTAGATGCTTTAGTAAACACAATACACTTCTCCAGAATGGCCGTTGGCAATATACATTTCCACTATAAGTCTCACAGGGCTCCCTCTTCTCCTTGCCCTGTCCTGCATTTCTGTTGTTTACGCTTTATGAGGATGGCTCTTCTGACTGATGCGAAGTGATATCTTTTGTAGTATTGACTTCCAGTGCCCACCTGTTTGGTTGGCTAAAAAAGTGTATGCCCTTTTCTTGAATATATACAGAAAAAAACGCATACACCCTTTTTGGCCAACTGCAATGTTGGCAATGTTCAGCTCCTTTTCTTGTGCTTAATGGCGAGTCCTTTGTACCTCCTCAAATCCCTTTCCTGCCATTCTCCCTTGCTTACAAGTCCTTTTCTCTGACTTTCCTCAAGACATTTTTCAGTGATGGATATTTTCAACTCTGCAGTTTCGTGAATTTTACTGCCCCTGAGTTCCATTGTTCAACTTGTGTTTATGGGAACTGGCCACAAAGCAGCGGGATTTCCTCAAGCCCTATACTGTTTCCATGGGCAACCCTAGCCTTTGGTCAATTCGTCTTCCTGATTGGAAATTAGAGTGACATGTGCCTGTCTGAACACCTAGGACTTGTCTCTCATTGTTCCTCATCCTTCCGCTTCATCCTCTGGACAAATTCCAAACTGTACACAACAGGATGTTGACAGTGCTGACATCTCCAAGTGGGGAGACTGTTAGTAAAGACGCTGGAGGGGTGAACCCGAGCACCAGGAGATGAGGAGATGAGATGCCTTTTCCAAACTCTTCCCGATCAGACGGTATACCATCCTCTGGGTGTGACAGACATGTTTTAGCAGTAGGAAGAGTCCCATTCATGTAAGGAGAACACCAGGGCTTTTTCAAAATCAGTGTCTCCCCGAAACCCAAACTGGGGAATTTTTTAAGCTATGGCTACACATATGTTCATTAAGGGCCTTGGAAGTAGGCAGAGTCCAAACTTTAGATGATTGAAGTCTTCCGGGTCAGAAGCACTCACCACCAGCTTCCCTTAGGTTACACTTTAACTGTCATTGATAGATGATGTCAACAAAAATATCTATTCTTTTTCAGATTATTTCCCCTTATAGGTTATTGCAAAATGTTGAGTGTAGTTCCCTGTGCTATACAGTAGTTCCTTGTTGATGATCTATTTTATACATAGCAGTGTGTATGTGTTAATCCCAAACTGTTAATTTATCCCTCCTCCCACCTTTCCCCTTTGGTACTAATAAATTATAAGATTTTATACTTCTCAGAAATGGGGGAGCTGAAAGACAGGTATCATTTTCAATGGAAAAGCATTTAAAACAAGATTGAAGCTTTAACCAAGATTATTAGATGTACATCCTTGGAAAGAAATCACTTCGTTTCTCTAATATTGACCTGACAAATAAGACAAACCTTTTCACTGAACTTGCTTATAATAAAGTGATGGAAATATCAAATGGAAGTGTTAGAAACATCTTATTTTACCCGAGCCTTATACACTGTTCTATGTTAACTACAGCTTGGCTCACACATCTGTTCATTGAGGTTACAATAGTCTCAATTTCTGTTACTGATCCTCCAGAGTGGACCCCAACAAGTGTCCCCCCGCCCAGTGTCATTGGGGCCAACAGATCGAGACTGAGTTTGGTTCACAAGCAAAGGAAACTTTATATTTTGATCAGAGAATGGAGAGGTGAGAGCGTGTGCTACCCCGCGGGCTGTGGGCTGGGCTGCTGTGTAGAGATCCTGTCAGAGTCAGTGGGAGGGGGGGGGCGGAGCTCTCGAGGGCCGGGTTGGCTGCAGCTCAGGCTCTATATCGCGGAGTCTGCACTGGGCCCCAGGAGCTGAGGTGTCGACCCAGCCATTCTGCACTAGGAAATCTGGTCTGAAGTGCCGGGTGTGGAACCTCTGCATGCGGGACCCTAGGAGCACATGAAATTAGACAAAGCACAAAGGATAAAAAAGGTTAGACTTGACTTTATTGCCCAGATTCTATTTTTATCTCCCAGGGATTTTTAATGGGCTTTGCTGGGGACAAACCCCTCCTCTGCCTTTTGTCCCGTTCCTCATTCTTGGAGTGCTGAGGGTGCAGACCCTTCTTCTGTAACTGCTGAGTGCTGAGTTGGGAGCCCTCATACCCGGGGGCGAGGGTCAGAGCTTCTCCCCAGCAGCCTCCAGGTGACGTTGATTGTCCCCAGGCCCCCTGCCTCCCTGCTCGTCCGCCTGAGCACCAGCATTGGAAGTGTTATAGATTCTAATGACCTTTAAGGGTCCAGGAAAGAGATGTGCAGAGACGCTGTGGGGGCCGGTTTCACCCCACCCCACATTTGTTCGGCCACCTTAGGCTGACCGTTTCTGCCAGCCTAGATGCTCTGACCAGTAGTCTGCGGTTTCTTCAATTAGGCCCCTGAATTAACGTACAAACAGCACCAGGTGTCAGAGCCCTGCCCGCTCAAGTCCCAGACAGTCCAGGGTCAGTGGTGATCAAGGACCATGATGGCCACTGAGTCAACAGCCTTTTGAAGTAAACAGGAGTCCAGCCGGTCTTATTGGCCACCATCATCATGGTGTCTGTAGGCTTTTCTATGGTGACAGTGTGATATACGGTTCCCCCGCCAAGATTATTAGCTCCCCTCTGGGTGCAGTAAGTCCTGCAAGCAGTAGTCTACTCTTTTGGGACACACTCTTGTTGTTTTATGAGAGAAACTCCAGGTCAAGTGATGTTCACACGAGTCGTCATGGTGCCCTGTTGCCCCCGGTTATCTCTCTGGATGTTGGAGTTGGAGGGCCTCCTCACTCGAGGTCGGTGTGTCCACGGAGCGAACCCTGCAACTTCAGGGCATGGTTGGTGGTTAGGATCACCACGTGGGGTCCTTTTCCCTTAGGAGGGAGGTGGCCTTTTGGGCTGCTGATTTCCAGGTTTTTAGATACCGCCAGTATCTTGGCCAGATGTGGCAGTGGGCCAAGCCCCTTGGTGACCGTAGTTTATCCTACCTGGATGGCATTCTTGCATTGTTCCATTTCAAGTGGTCCCAGTTTTTGCACTAATTCTCCAATGGCGATTCAGCTTTCACCGGGAATGTAAAGGTCAAAGGGTTTAGCTAAATTAGGGAGTTCCAGGGCAAGGGTCTGAATTGACTGCTCTTTCCATTCTTGAAAGGCCACTTCTGGATTCTATTCAACAGGATCATCATCTTTTCCTTTCAGTGTTTCATATAGAGGCCCAGCTAGTAGACTGTAGTTAGGGATCCAGAAGCAGCAAACCCTGGCCTCCCCAGGAACCCCTAAGCTGTCTTCTAGTTTTAGAAAGGGGTAAGGCTGAAAATGGCTTCTTCCCTTTCCTGGGATGGCCTTCTCCGACCTTCTGTGAGAATGAAGCCCAGGCAGGTCACCGCAGTCTGTGATATTTGAGCTTTTTCTTGGACAACTTCTATCCTTTATTGGCTTGGTAGTTCAGAGGCCTCCTTATTAGGGCTAGTGATCAGAATGTCGTCTGCATGTTAAAGGAGGGTTTCCTTTTCCAGAGGTAGAACTTTTAGGTCTTTAGCTAAGCTTTCCCCAAAGATGGTGTGGGAATTTTTGCACCCTTGGGGCAAGACGGCCCGGAAGTATTGTTTTAGTTGTATGTTGAGTCCTGCCACTCACAAGCCAAAATTTCTCGTGACTCTGGGACTAATGGAATACAAAAGAAGGCATCATTGAAGACTAATACAGAATACCATGTCCTGGTGGTTGGTAGAATGACCAGCAGGGTGTAGGAATTAGGAGCAACTGGAGGTATATCCTCGGTGGCTTCACTGACTGTCCTGACATCCTTTACCAGGTCCCCAGCAGCCCATGGGGCTCTCGTGGTCAGACCAATCCCAGGATATGGAGCTCACCTGGGCAGGTACCCCACCCCCACCCCAGCCCACGGGGCTCTCGTGGTCAGGCCCCTCCCAGGATACAGAGCTACCCTTGCAGGTACCGTGGCAGGGCTGGACACACAGGAACCGTGCACATAGCCCTCATTTCAGAGCACCCCCAGGTCACCTGTCTCTCAGAGCTGACACAGAGCACCTCAGAGCAGGACTTGAACTAACAAACAGCAGCTGCGACAGGTCTGTGACCCTGGGCATCACTCTGTGCGGCCTCCCTCCACCTGGTCTTCCAGAGACTTCCACTGCACCCGGGGCACCAGGCCTCTGTCTCCAACCACCACCCACCCCTCCTCTCCCTGACTCCTGGGTTCCTCTCATTAGGAGAGGGTTTTCTTGAAGTTGTCTCCCACGCATGGGCCAGATAAAATGATTAGAAAACAAGCCAAAGCTGCAGCCCCTTGTCTATCCTGACTCTCAGGAGCCCACACCTGTTCCTTGGACCTGGCCGGTTCAGCAGGTTCCATTTTCTGCAACTGTGAGCCCCTGAGGGGTGATGATTGGCTGACCTGGGCAGCCTTACCGTGCCGGCCAGCCCTCCCCAGGTGTGCCTGGGTTGAGATCAATATAAATACCACTCCAGGCAGCAAGAGCCCCTGCAGCCGTGCCTGACGCCATTTTCTCTGCCCTGTCAGCAGTCTCGGGGCTGGGCTGGTGGGAGGGAGTGAGAGGCCACGGCTTTGTGGGTGGCCCAGTGTGAGTGGGGCTCTGCTGGACTTTCTGCAGCAGTTGCCAGGCTGTCACCTGCTAAAGAAGAGGATGTGTCACCCATACCTGCTGCTGGAATTTCTCCCTGGGCAGAGGTGAGGAAGGAAAAAAGCAGTGGGGGCAGGGACAGGACGGGTATCTCAGGCAGGGAAATGGAAATCTTCCAGAAGAGCACCCAGGGCCAGGACCATCCTGGCTGGCCTGCAGGCACCAAGTCGGCCGGCATGCTGTCACTCGTGTGGCTCTATGGGCCTTCCTCTAGGCTTTCAAGTCCTTGTATATATTCAGGTGTTTTACCTGGGACGGGTGGGAATAGTTCAGCAGCAACTGGCCTGGGGCTCAGCTCACGTTTACTCACAGATGCCTCGGCACGGTGCCCCAGCTTTGCAATGAGGACGCTTGTTGCGTGGGGGCTGCTGGCTGAATGGGAGACGATTCCCCACCACTGACCAACTTCAGAATTGTTTACAACTGGAGCAAGTGCACTGATACGGTTTTCCTCTGTGTAACTGGTGGGTTCTGTGTTTTTTTTCTCTTTTTCGTTTTTGGTTCAAGGTAGATTTTATTCCTCTTTTTTGTATTTACAGATATAAGCATGGAAATAATTTATTCATATAAATACATGTATGTGAAGGGAATAATTGTTTTTTCTGTTTTATTTTTTAAATTTTATTTCTTTTTAATTTTGAATTTTATTTTATATTTTTATACAGCAGGTTCTTATTGGTTATCTATTTTATACATATAAATGTATACATGTCAATCCCAGTCTCTCAACTCCTCCCACCACCACCCCCCAACAGCTTTCCCCCCTTGTTGTCCATACATTTGTTGTCCTCATCTGTTGCTCTATTTATGCCTTGCAAAATGGTTAATCTGTACAGTTTTTCTAGGTTCCACATATATGCATGAATATACAAGATTTGTTTTTCTCTTTCTGACTTACTTCACTCTGTATGACAGTCTCTAGATCCATCGACGTCTCTACAAATGACCCAGTTTCATTCCTTTTCATGGCTTAGTAATATTCCATTTTATATATGTACCACAGCTTTATGCATTCGTCTGTCTGTGGGCATTTAGGTTGCTTCCACTACCTCGATATTGTAAATAGTGATGCAATGAACATTGCGGTGAATGTCTCTTTTTGATTTATGGTTTTGTCTGGGTATATGTCCAGTACTGGGATTGCTGTATCATATGGTAATTCTATTGTTAGTTTCTTAAGAAACTCCATATTGTTCTCCATAGTGACTGTATCAATTTATATTCCCAACAATAGTGGAAGAGGGTTCCTTTTCTCCACACCATTTCCAGCATGTTTTGTTTGTAGATATTCTGATGATGCCCATTCTACCAGGTGTGAGGTGATACCTCATTGTTGAGTCCATTTTGTTGAGCAAGGGGTAGGTCTTGTCTATTACATATTTGGCTTATGGAACGGTATCTGTGTTCATTTCAAACTCTGGTTTTATGCAGCACCCCAACTCACCTTTCCCCTTAAGCAAGCATAAGTTGGTTTTCGAAATTTGAGACCCTGTTCTGTTTTGTAATTCAGTTCCTGTGTAGCCAAGTTTACATTCCGTGTATTAGTGATACCTTATGATGTTTCTTTTTCTGTGTGACTTATTTCAGTTAGAATCATCATACCTGAATCCACTCATTATGCTGCTACGGGCCTGATGACATAGATTTCATTGCTGAGTGATATTGCATTGTACGTAAGTACCACAACTTCTTTATCCATTTTGCACTTTCTGCGATATTGAACTTGTACCGTAAAGGAGGTTCTTGTAAACAGAGCCGTCCCAAACTTTGGGGTGGCTGTGTCTTTTTGATTTTAATTTCCCTAAGCTATAGGACCATAAGTGGAAGTGCCCTAGGCTCTGTTGCTTTGTTTTTTAGATGTTTCAGGAAACACCATACACTTCTCCCAAGTGGCTGTTGGCAATTTACATCCCGCCCATCAGCATAACAAGGCTCCCAGTTCTCCATGGCCTGTTCTGCCTTTCTGGATTTTACACTTTTTTCAGATGGCCCTTTTGACCGGGGGGAAGTGAGACTTCATTGGAGTGCAGATTTCTTTGCAAGCTTGCTTGGTTGGCCAAAAAGGGCGTATGCGTTTTTTCCTGAATATATTCAGGAAAAAACGCATACGCCCTTTTTGGCCAAGTGCATCATTGTGGACGTTCTGCCTCTTTTCCTATGCTTTCAATGCAATTCCAGTCTACCTCTTGAAATCGGTTTCCTGCAATTCTGCCCCACTTTCAAGTCCTCTTGGCAGCCTTACTTCAGTATATTTTTGGACGATAGCTGTCATTGATAACTCTGCAGGTTTGTGAATTACAGTGCCCCTGAGCTCCTTTCTTCAACTCGCTTTCTTGTGAGCTGGCCGCAACACCGCAGGATTGCTTCAGGCCCTAATCTGGTTGTGGCACGGCACGCTGAGCCTTTGGTTAATTCCTCTTCCTGCTGGGAAATGAGAGTTAAATTTGCCCGTCCAGACACCTCCAGCTAGTCTCTCATTGGTTCTCCCTATTCCTGTTCATCTTCCGCAGAAATTGCAAACTGGGCCAAACTGGAGGTTAAAGGCACTGACTCTCCAAGTGGGGAGAGTGTTAGTAAAGCATCTGGAATGTTGCACCTGAGTACCAGGGGACGAAAACTGAGACACATTTGAACACGTTTCCATATCACACGGTGGATCATACTCTGGGTTCCACATGCATGTTTTAGCTGAAGGAAGAATCCCTTAAATCTGGAGAGTTGAGGCGCATGGAATGGGTACCATGCAATATGACTTCAAAGGGTCTGCATTTGCTCACCGAACTTCACCAATCCTATGAGCCCCAAGTGTCCAGCCTTATGTGTCACCCAGCTCTGGGTTTAGATGTTGTAAATCCAGGTTGCATCACAAGCCTTGAATGAATACTTAAGTATTGCTCTCTATTTCACTGTCATTGTGTTTTGTTTAAGAAATTAATTTTTATTATGGGATTTAGCTGATTTTCACTGCTGCGTTTATGCCGCTGTACAGACGCTTGATTCTCTTACAGAGATATATAAATCCATAGGTTTTATGATTCTTACTAGTCAGGTATATTCCTAGGCATTGAATATGGGGTGTTGAGTCCATTTCATTGAGCAAGGAGTAGCTCTTGTCTATTACATATTTGGCTTATGGAACGGTATCTGTGCTCATTTCAATCTCTGGTTTTATGCAGCACCCCAACTCCCCTTTCCCCTTAAGCAAGCATAAGTTGGTTTTCGAAATTTGAGACCCTGTTCTGTTTTGTAATTCAGTTCCTGTGTAGCCAAGTTTACATTCCGTGTATTAGTGATATCTTATGATGTTTCTTTTTCTGTGTGACTTATTTCAGTTAGAATCATCGTACTTAATCCACTCATTATGCTGCTACGGGCCTGATGACATAGATTTCATTGCTGAGTGATATTGCATTGTACGTAAGTACCACAACTTCTTTATCCATTTTTCGCTTTCTGCGATATTGAACTTGTACGGTAAAGGAGGTTCTTGTAAACAGAGCCGTCACAATCTTTGGGGTGGCTCTGTCTTTTTGATTTTAATTTCTCTAAACTATAGGACCATAAGTGGAAGTGCCCTAGGCTCTGGTGCTTTGTTTTTTAGATGTTTCAGGAAACACCATACACTTCTCCAGAGTGGCTGTTGGCAATTTACATCCTGCCCATCAGCATAAGAAGGCTCCCAGTTCTTCATGGCCTGTCCTGCCTTTCTGGATTTTACACTTTTTTCAGATGGCCCTTTTGACCGGGGGGAAGTGAGACTTCATTGGAGTGCAGATTTCCTTTGCAAGCTTGCTTGGTTGGCCAAAAAGGGCGTATGCGTTTTTTCCTGAATATATTCAGGAAAAAACGCATACGCCCTTTTTGGCCAAGTGCATCATTGTCGAGGTTCTGACTCTCTTCATATGTTTTCAATGCAATTCCAGTCTACCTCCTGAAATCGGTTTCCTGCAATTCTGCCTTGCTTTCAATGCCTCTTCCTAGCCTTACCTCAATATATTTTTTGAAAATAGTTGGCCTTTACAACTCTGCAGGTTTTTGAATTGCAGTGGCCCTTAGCTCCATTTTTCAGCTCTTATTTTTGTGATCTTGCCTCATAACCGCAGGATTCCTTCAGGCCCTATTCTTCTTCTGGGGCACCTTTCTGTGCCTTTGGTTTATTCTTCTTACTGATGTGAAATTAGAGTGACATGTGCCCATTGAAACCGCTACAGCTAGTTTCTCACTGGTTCCCCCTATTCCCATTCATCCTCCGCACTAACTGCAGACTGTGCGATACCAGAACTTAAAGGCATTGACTCTCCATGTGGGGATATTGTTAGTAAAGCGGCTGGAATGTCGATCCGGAGCCCCCGGAGAGGAAAAATGAGGTGCGTTTTAGAAACCTTTCCCGATCATATGGTATACCAGTCGCTGGGTTTCCCAAGCATGGTTTAGCTGTAGGAAGATTCCCTTCAACCTGGAGTGTTGGGACCCTTGGAATGAGTAGCATGAAGTACTGCATTAAACTTTTGGCAGTTGCTCACCAAAGCTCACCAATCCTCTCAGCCCCAAGTGTCCAGCCTTATGTCTTATCCAGCTGTGGGTTTATATGTGGTCAATCCAGGTTGCATCACAGCCCCTGAGCGAATTTTGTAAGAATTTTTCTCTCTTTCACTGTTTCTGCGTTTTGTTTTTAAAATTTATTTCTATAATGGGGTTTAGCTCATTTTCACTGCTGTGTTTGTGCCGCTCTGCACACACTTGATTCCCTTATGGAGATATATCAATACATGGGTTTTAAGATTCTTATTACTCAGATATATTTCTCTGCGGTGTATAGGGTGTGTTGAGGCCAGTTCATTGAGCAAGGTGTAGATCTTGTCTAATACCTATTTGGTTTCTTGAACGGTATCTGTGCTAATTTCAAACTCTGGTTTTATGCATCACCCCACCTCTCCTTTCCCCTTAAGCTGACATAAGTGTGTTTTCTAAATGTGAGACACTGTTCTGTTCTGTAATTCATTTCTTGTGCAGCCATATTTACCCTCCCTCTATAAGTGATATCTTATGATATGTTTCTTTTTCTGTTTGACTTATTTCAAGTAGTATTATCGGACCTAAATCCACTCTTTATCCTTCTACTAGCCTTATTACATTGATTTCATGGTGAAGAGATATTCCATTGTACATAAGTACCACATCTTCTTTATCCATTGTTCTCTTTCCTGGGATATTTAAGGTGTACTGAAGTTGAGGTTCTTGTAAACAGAGTAGCCCTAAACTGTGGTGTGCTTGTGTCTTGTTGATTTTTAGACTTCCCTAGATATACTCCCATGATTGGAAGTGTCCTATGCTCTGTAGCTCTGTTTTTTAGATGATTTAGGAACCACCATACACTTCTCCAGAGTGGCTCTCGGCAGTTCACACACTGCCCATCAGCGTATAAAGGCTCCCTGTTCTCCATGGCCTGTCCTGCCTTTCTGGTTTTTACAATTTTTTAGGATGGCCCTTTTGACCGGTGGGAAATGAGACTTCTTTGTTGTGCACATTTGCATTGCTTGCTTGCTTCGTTGCCCATAAAGTGCGTATGCGTTTTTTCCTGGATATAATCAGGAAAAAACGCATACGCCCTTTTGGGCCAACTGCGTCATTGTCGAAATTCTGCCGCTTTTCATGTGCTTTAAAGACGAGTCCAATCTATCTCTTGAAATCTGTTTCTTGCAATTCTGTCTTGCATTCAGATCCTCTTCTTTGCCTTACCTCCACATATTTTTGGACGTTAGTTTTCATTTATAACTCTGCAGATTTGTGAATTGCAGTGACCCTGAGCTCCATTTTTTAAGTTGCTCTTTTGTGAGCTGGCCTCAAACCCGCAGGATTGCTTCAGGCCCTATTTTGGCTCCGGCGAGGTGGGCTGAGCCTTTTTTAAGTTCTTATTCTCAATGGGAAATTAGAGTGATATGTGTCCGTCCAAACCCCTACAACTATTCTCTCGTTGGTTCCCCCTCTTCCCATTCATCCTCCTCACAATTTGCAAAATGTGTGAAACAGAAGTTTAAATGTGCTGATTCTCCAAGTGGGGAGATTCTAAGTAACGTGGCTGGAATGGTGAACAGGAGCACCAGGAGAGGATAAATGAGGTGCATTTTAGACACATCTCCCGATCACATGGTGTACAGTCCTCTGGGTTTTCCACGCATGTTTTAGCTGTAGGAAGATCCCTTGAACCTGCAGATTTGGGACCCATTGAATGGGTACCAGGTAGTATTACTTTAAAGGGTGTGCATTTCCTCACCCAACCTCACATTTCTCTTAGTGCAAACAGTTTCCTGCCTTATGTCTCATCCTGCTGTGGGTCTAGATGTGTTCAATCCATGTTGCATCACCGTCCCTGAGGAAAAGTTGTAAGAGGTTTTCTCTGTCTCTCTGTCGTTTATTTTTTTCAATTCATTACTATATTGGTTACAGCTGATTTTCAAAGCTCTGTTTCTTGCTGCTGTACATGCACTTGATTCACGTACAGAGAGACATCAATAAATTCTTTTTCAGATTCTTACCAGTCGTATATATTCTTTTCCGGTGACTTGAGTGTGCTGAGTGCAGTTCTTTTAGCTACCGTGTAGGCCTTGTTGATTATCAGTTTGGTATTTGGAATGGTATCTTTGCTAATTTCAACCTCCTGGATGATGCCTCACCCCTCCCCACCTTTCCCGTTTAGCAGCCTTATGCGTGTTTTCTACATATTTGACTATGTTTTTGTTTTGTAATTTATTTCATGTGTAGCCATTTTGGATTCCACCTTTAAGTGATATCTTATGATATGTGTCTTTTTCTTTTTGAATTATGTCACTTAGAATGATCATACGTAACTCCTCCGGAGTTGTTACAACTGGCCATATTTCATTGATTTCCAGGCTGAATAATATTCCACTCTACCTAAGTACCACATCTCTATCCATTTTTTCCCTCCAGAGACATTTAAGTTATATCCTAGTCGAGGATCTTTTAAACAGAGAGGGGGTAAACATTGGGGTGCCTGTGTCCTCTCGATTTTTGTTTTTCCCAAGATATACGCCCATGAGTGCAAGTGCCCTATGCTCTGTAGCTCATTTTTTAGATGCTTTAGTAAACACAATACACTTCTCCAGAATGGCCGTTGGCAATATACATTTCCACTATAAGTCTCACAGGGCTCCCTCTTCTCCTTGCCCTGTCCTGCATTTCTGTTGTTTACGCTTTATGAGGATGGCTCTTCTGACTGATGCGAAGTGATATCTTTTGTAGTATTGACTTCCAGTGCCCACCTGTTTGGTTGGCTAAAAAAGTGTATGCCCTTTTCTTGAATATATACAGAAAAAAACGCATACACCCTTTTTGGCCAACTGCAATGTTGGCAATGTTCAGCTCCTTTTCTTGTGCTTAATGGCGAGTCCTTTGTACCTCCTCAAATCCCTTTCCTGCCATTCTCCCTTGCTTACAAGTCCTTTTCTCTGACTTTCCTCAAGACATTTTTCAGTGATGGATATTTTCAACTCTGCAGTTTCGTGAATTTTACTGCCCCTGAGTTCCATTGTTCAACTTGTGTTTATGGGAACTGGCCACAAAGCAGCGGGATTTCCTCAAGCCCTATACTGTTTCCATGGGCAACCCTAGCCTTTGGTCAATTCGTCTTCCTGATTGGAAATTAGAGTGACATGTGCCTGTCTGAACACCTAGGACTTGTCTCTCATTGTTCCTCATCCTTCCGCTTCATCCTCTGGACAAATTCCAAACTGTACACAACAGGATGTTGACAGTGCTGACATCTCCAAGTGGGGAGACTGTTAGTAAAGACGCTGGAGGGGTGAACCCGAGCACCAGGAGATGAGGAGATGAGATGCCTTTTCCAAACTCTTCCCGATCAGACGGTATACCATCCTCTGGGTGTGACAGACATGTTTTAGCAGTAGGAAGAGTCCCATTCATGTAAGGAGAACACCAGGGCTTTTTCAAAATCAGTGTCTCCCCGAAACCCAAACTGGGGAATTTTTTAAGCTATGGCTACACATATGTTCATTAAGGGCCTTGGAAGTAGGCAGAGTCCAAACTTTAGATGATTGAAGTCTTCCGGGTCAGAAGCACTCACCACCAGCTTCCCTTAGGTTACACTTTAACTGTCATTGATAGATGATGTCAATAAAAATATCTATTCTTTTTCAGATTATTTCCCCTTATAGGTTATTGCAAAATGTTGAGTGTAGTTCCCTGTGCTATACAGTAGTTCCTTGTTGATGATCTATTTTATACATAGCAGTGTGTATGTGTTAATCCCAAACTGTTAATTTATCCCTCCTCCCACCTTTCCCCTTTGGTACTAATAAATTATAAGATTTTATACTTCTCAGAAATGGGGGAGCTGAAAGACAGGTATCATTTTCAATGGAAAAGCATTTAAAACAAGATTGAAGCTTTAACCAAGATTATTAGATGTACATCCTTGGAAAGAAATCACTTCGTTTCTCTAATATTGACCTGACAAATAAGACAAACCTTTTCACTGAACTTGCTTATAATAAAGTGATGGAAATATCAAATGGAAGTGTTAGAAACATCTTATTTTACCCGAGCCTTATACACTGTTCTATGTTAACTACAGCTTGGCTCACACATCTGTTCATTGAGGTTACAATAGTCTCAATTTCTGTTACTGATCCTCCAGAGTGGACCCCAACAAGTGTCCCCCCGCCCAGTGTCATTGGGGCCAACAGATCGAGACTGAGTTTGGTTCACAAGCAAAGGAAACTTTATATTTTGATCAGAGAATGGAGAGGTGAGAGCGTGTGCTACCCCGCGGGCTGTGGGCTGGGCTGCTGTGTAGAGATCCTGTCAGAGTCAGTGGGAGGGGGGGGGCGGAGCTCTCGAGGGCCGGGTTGGCTGCAGCTCAGGCTCTATATCGCGGAGTCTGCACTGGGCCCCAGGAGCTGAGGTGTCGACCCAGCCATTCTGCACTAGGAAATCTGGTCTGAAGTGCCGGGTGTGGAACCTCTGCATGCGGGACCCTAGGAGCACATGAAATTAGACAAAGCACAAAGGATAAAAAAGGTTAGACTTGACTTTATTGCCCAGATTCTATTTTTATCTCCCAGGGATTTTTAATGGGCTTTGCTGGGGACAAACCCCTCCTCTGCCTTTTGTCCCGTTCCTCATTCTTGGAGTGCTGAGGGTGCAGACCCTTCTTCTGTAACTGCTGAGTGCTGAGTTGGGAGCCCTCATACCCGGGGGCGAGGGTCAGAGCTTCTCCCCAGCAGCCTCCAGGTGACGTTGATTGTCCCCAGGCCCCCTGCCTCCCTGCTCGTCTGCCTGAGCACCAGCATTGGAAGTGTTATAGATTCTAATGACCTTTAAGGGTCCAGGAAAGAGATGTGCAGAGACGCTGTGGGGGCCGGTTTCACCCCACCCCACATTTGTTCGGCCACCTTAGGCTGACCGTTTCTGCCAGCCTAGATGCTCTGACCAGTAGTCTGCGGTTTCTTCAATTAGGCCCCTGAATTAACGTACAAACAGCACCAGGTGTCAGAGCCCTGCCCGCTCAAGTCCCAGACAGTCCAGGGTCAGTGGTGATCAAGGACCATGATGGCCACTGAGTCAACAGCCTTTTGAAGTAAACAGGAGTCCAGCCGGTCTTATTGGCCACCATCATCATGGTGTCTGTAGGCTTTTCTATGGTGACAGTGTGATATACGGTTCCCCCGCCAAGATTATTAGCTCCCCTCTGGGTGCAGTAAGTCCTGCAAGCAGTAGTCTACTCTTTTGGGACACACTCTTGTTGTTTTATGAGAGAAACTCCAGGTCAAGTGATGTTCACACGAGTCGTCATGGTGCCCTGTTGCCCCCGGTTATCTCTCTGGATGTTGGAGTTGGAGGGCCTCCTCACTCGAGGTCGGTGTGTCCACGGAGCGAACCCTGCAACTTCAGGGCATGGTTGGTGGTTAGGATCACCACGTGGGGTCCTTTTCCCTTAGGAGGGAGGTGGCCTTTTGGGCTGCTGATTTCCAGGTTTTTAGATACCGCCAGTATCTTGGCCAGATGTGGCAGTGGGCCAAGCCCCTTGGTGACCGTAGTTTATCCTACCTGGATGGCATTCTTGCATTGTTCCATTTCAAGTGGTCCCAGTTTTTGCACTAATTCTCCAATGGCGATTCAGCTTTCACCGGGAATGTAAAGGTCAAAGGGTTTAGCTAAATTAGGGAGTTCCAGGGCAAGGGTCTGAATTGACTGCTCTTTCCATTCTTGAAAGGCCACTTCTGGATTCTATTCAACAGGATCATCATCTTTTCCTTTCAGTGTTTCATATAGAGGCCCAGCTAGTAGACTGTAGTTAGGGATCCAGAAGCAGCAAACCCTGGCCTCCCCAGGAACCCCTAAGCTGTCTTCTAGTTTTAGAAAGGGGTAAGGCTGAAAATGGCTTCTTCCCTTTCCTGGGATGGCCTTCTCCGACCTTCTGTGAGAATGAAGCCCAGGCAGGTCACCGCAGTCTGTGATATTTGAGCTTTTTCTTGGACAACTTCTATCCTTTATTGGCTTGGTAGTTCAGAGGCCTCCTTATTAGGGCTAGTGATCAGAATGTCGTCTGCATGTTAAAGGAGGGTTTCCTTTTCCAGAGGTAGAACTTTTAGGTCTTTAGCTAAGCTTTCCCCAAAGATGGTGTGGGAATTTTTGCACCCTTGGGGCAAGACGGCCCGGAAGTATTGTTTTAGTTGTATGTTGAGTCCTGCCACTCACAAGCCAAAATTTCTCGTGACTCTGGGACTAATGGAATACAAAAGAAGGCATCATTGAAGACTAATACAGAATACCATGTCCTGGTGGTTGGTAGAATGACCAGCAGGGTGTAGGAATTAGGAGCAACTGGAGGTATATCCTCGGTGGCTTCACTGACTGTCCTGACATCCTTTACCAGGTCCCCAGCAGCCCATGGGGCTCTCGTGGTCAGACCAATCCCAGGATATGGAGCTCACCTGGGCAGGTACCCCACCCCCACCCCAGCCCACGGGGCTCTCGTGGTCAGGCCCCTCCCAGGATACAGAGCTACCCTTGCAGGTACCGTGGCAGGGCTGGACACACAGGAACCGTGCACATAGCCCTCATTTCAGAGCACCCCCAGGTCACCTGTCTCTCAGAGCTGACACAGAGCACCTCAGAGCAGGACTTGAACTAACAAACAGCAGCTGCGACAGGTCTGTGACCCTGGGCATCACTCTGTGCGGCCTCCCTCCACCTGGTCTTCCAGAGACTTCCACTGCACCCGGGGCACCAGGCCTCTGTCTCCAACCACCACCCACCCCTCCTCTCCCTGACTCCTGGGTTCCTCTCATTAGGAGAGGGTTTTCTTGAAGTTGTCTCCCACGCATGGGCCAGATAAAATGATTAGAAAACAAGCCAAAGCTGCAGCCCCTTGTCTATCCTGACTCTCAGGAGCCCACACCTGTTCCTTGGACCTGGCCGGTTCAGCAGGTTCCATTTTCTGCAACTGTGAGCCCCTGAGGGGTGATGATTGGCTGACCTGGGCAGCCTTACCGTGCCGGCCAGCCCTCCCCAGGTGTGCCTGGGTTGAGATCAATATAAATACCACTCCAGGCAGCAAGAGCCCCTGCAGCCGTGCCTGACGCCATTTTCTCTGCCCTGTCAGCAGTCTCGGGGCTGGGCTGGTGGGAGGGAGTGAGAGGCCACGGCTTTGTGGGTGGCCCAGTGTGAGTGGGGCTCTGCTGGACTTTCTGCAGCAGTTGCCAGGCTGTCACCTGCTAAAGAAGAGGATGTGTCACCCATACCTGCTGCTGGAATTTCTCCCTGGGCAGAGGTGAGGAAGGAAAAAAGCAGTGGGGGCAGGGACAGGACGGGTATCTCAGGCAGGGAAATGGAAATCTTCCAGAAGAGCACCCAGGGCCAGGACCATCCTGGCTGGCCTGCAGGCACCAAGTCGGCCGGCATGCTGTCACTCGTGTGGCTCTATGGGCCTTCCTCTAGGCTTTCAAGTCCTTGTATATATTCAGGTGTTTTACCTGGGACGGGTGGGAATAGTTCAGCAGCAACTGGCCTGGGGCTCAGCTCACGTTTACTCACAGATGCCTCAGCACGGTGCCCCAGCTTTGCAATGAGGACGCTTGTTGCGTGGGGGCTGCTGGCTGAATGGGAGACGATTCCCCACCACTGACCAACTTCAGAATTGTTTACAACTGGAGCAAGTGCACTGATACGGTTTTCCTCTGTGTAACTGGTGGGTTCTGTGTTTTTTTTCTCTTTTTCGTTTTTGGTTCAAGGTAGATTTTATTCCTCTTTTTTGTATTTACAGATATAAGCATGGAAATAATTTATTCATATAAATACATGTATGTGAAGGGAATAATTGTTTTTTCTGTTTTATTTTTTAAATTTTATTTCTTTTTAATTTTGAATTTTATTTTATATTTTTATACAGCAGGTTCTTATTGGTTATCTATTTTATACATATAAATGTATACATGTCAATCCCAGTCTCTCAACTCCTCCCACCACCACCCCCCAACAGCTTTCCCCCCTTGTTGTCCATACATTTGTTGTCCTCATCTGTTGCTCTATTTATGCCTTGCAAAATGGTTAATCTGTACAGTTTTTCTAGGTTCCACATATATGCATGAATATACAAGATTTGTTTTTCTCTTTCTGACTTACTTCACTCTGTATGACAGTCTCTAGATCCATCGACGTCTCTACAAATGACCCAGTTTCATTCCTTTTCATGGCTTAGTAATATTCCATTTTATATATGTACCACAGCTTTATGCATTCGTCTGTCTGTGGGCATTTAGGTTGCTTCCACTACCTCGATATTGTAAATAGTGATGCAATGAACATTGCGGTGAATGTCTCTTTTTGATTTATGGTTTTGTCTGGGTATATGTCCAGTACTGGGATTGCTGTATCATATGGTAATTCTATTGTTAGTTTCTTAAGAAACTCCATATTGTTCTCCATAGTGACTGTATCAATTTATATTCCCAACAATAGTGGAAGAGGGTTCCTTTTCTCCACACCATTTCCAGCATGTTTTGTTTGTAGATATTCTGATGATGCCCATTCTACCAGGTGTGAGGTGATACCTCATTGTTGAGTCCATTTTGTTGAGCAAGGGGTAGGTCTTGTCTATTACATATTTGGCTTATGGAACGGTATCTGTGTTCATTTCAAACTCTGGTTTTATGCAGCACCCCAACTCACCTTTCCCCTTAAGCAAGCATAAGTTGGTTTTCGAAATTTGAGACCCTGTTCTGTTTTGTAATTCAGTTCCTGTGTAGCCAAGTTTACATTCCGTGTATTAGTGATACCTTATGATGTTTCTTTTTCTGTGTGACTTATTTCAGTTAGAATCATCATACCTGAATCCACTCATTATGCTGCTACGGGCCTGATGACATAGATTTCATTGCTGAGTGATATTGCATTGTACGTAAGTACCACAACTTCTTTATCCATTTTGCACTTTCTGCGATATTGAACTTGTACCGTAAAGGAGGTTCTTGTAAACAGAGCCGTCCCAAACTTTGGGGTGGCTGTGTCTTTTTGATTTTAATTTCCCTAAGCTATAGGACCATAAGTGGAAGTGCCCTAGGCTCTGTTGCTTTGTTTTTTAGATGTTTCAGGAAACACCATACACTTCTCCCAAGTGGCTGTTGGCAATTTACATCCCGCCCATCAGCATAACAAGGCTCCCAGTTCTCCATGGCCTGTTCTGCCTTTCTGGATTTTACACTTTTTTCAGATGGCCCTTTTGACCGGGGGGAAGTGAGACTTCATTGGAGTGCAGATTTCTTTGCAAGCTTGCTTGGTTGGCCAAAAAGGGCGTATGCGTTTTTTCCTGAATATATTCAGGAAAAAACGCATACGCCCTTTTTGGCCAAGTGCATCATTGTGGACGTTCTGCCTCTTTTCCTATGCTTTCAATGCAATTCCAGTCTACCTCTTGAAATCGGTTTCCTGCAATTCTGCCCCACTTTCAAGTCCTCTTGGCAGCCTTACTTCAGTATATTTTTGGACGATAGCTGTCATTGATAACTCTGCAGGTTTGTGAATTACAGTGCCCCTGAGCTCCTTTCTTCAACTCGCTTTCTTGTGAGCTGGCCGCAACACCGCAGGATTGCTTCAGGCCCTAATCTGGTTGTGGCACGGCACGCTGAGCCTTTGGTTAATTCCTCTTCCTGCTGGGAAATGAGAGTTAAATTTGCCCGTCCAGACACCTCCAGCTAGTCTCTCATTGGTTCTCCCTATTCCTGTTCATCTTCCGCAGAAATTGCAAACTGGGCCAAACTGGAGGTTAAAGGCACTGACTCTCCAAGTGGGGAGAGTGTTAGTAAAGCATCTGGAATGTTGCACCTGAGTACCAGGGGACGAAAACTGAGACACATTTGAACACGTTTCCATATCACACGGTGGATCATACTCTGGGTTCCACATGCATGTTTTAGCTGAAGGAAGAATCCCTTAAATCTGGAGAGTTGAGGCGCATGGAATGGGTACCATGCAATATGACTTCAAAGGGTCTGCATTTGCTCACCGAACTTCACCAATCCTATGAGCCCCAAGTGTCCAGCCTTATGTGTCACCCAGCTCTGGGTTTAGATGTTGTAAATCCAGGTTGCATCACAAGCCTTGAATGAATACTTAAGTATTGCTCTCTATTTCACTGTCATTGTGTTTTGTTTAAGAAATTAATTTTTATTATGGGATTTAGCTGATTTTCACTGCTGCGTTTATGCCGCTGTACAGACGCTTGATTCTCTTACAGAGATATATAAATCCATAGGTTTTATGATTCTTACTAGTCAGGTATATTCCTAGGCATTGAATATGGGGTGTTGAGTCCATTTCATTGAGCAAGGAGTAGCTCTTGTCTATTACATATTTGGCTTATGGAACGGTATCTGTGCTCATTTCAATCTCTGGTTTTATGCAGCACCCCAACTCCCCTTTCCCCTTAAGCAAGCATAAGTTGGTTTTCGAAATTTGAGACCCTGTTCTGTTTTGTAATTCAGTTCCTGTGTAGCCAAGTTTACATTCCGTGTATTAGTGATATCTTATGATGTTTCTTTTTCTGTGTGACTTATTTCAGTTAGAATCATCGTACTTAATCCACTCATTATGCTGCTACGGGCCTGATGACATAGATTTCATTGCTGAGTGATATTGCATTGTACGTAAGTACCACAACTTCTTTATCCATTTTTCGCTTTCTGCGATATTGAACTTGTACGGTAAAGGAGGTTCTTGTAAACAGAGCCGTCACAATCTTTGGGGTGGCTCTGTCTTTTTGATTTTAATTTCTCTAAACTATAGGACCATAAGTGGAAGTGCCCTAGGCTCTGGTGCTTTGTTTTTTAGATGTTTCAGGAAACACCATACACTTCTCCAGAGTGGCTGTTGGCAATTTACATCCTGCCCATCAGCATAAGAAGGCTCCCAGTTCTTCATGGCCTGTCCTGCCTTTCTGGATTTTACACTTTTTTCAGATGGCCCTTTTGACCGGGGGGAAGTGAGACTTCATTGGAGTGCAGATTTCCTTTGCAAGCTTGCTTGGTTGGCCAAAAAGGGCGTATGCGTTTTTTCCTGAATATATTCAGGAAAAAACGCATACGCCCTTTTTGGCCAAGTGCATCATTGTCGAGGTTCTGACTCTCTTCATATGTTTTCAATGCAATTCCAGTCTACCTCCTGAAATCGGTTTCCTGCAATTCTGCCTTGCTTTCAATGCCTCTTCCTAGCCTTACCTCAATATATTTTTTGAAAATAGTTGGCCTTTACAACTCTGCAGGTTTTTGAATTGCAGTGGCCCTTAGCTCCATTTTTCAGCTCTTATTTTTGTGATCTTGCCTCATAACCGCAGGATTCCTTCAGGCCCTATTCTTCTTCTGGGGCACCTTTCTGTGCCTTTGGTTTATTCTTCTTACTGATGTGAAATTAGAGTGACATGTGCCCATTGAAACCGCTACAGCTAGTTTCTCACTGGTTCCCCCTATTCCCATTCATCCTCCGCACTAACTGCAGACTGTGCGATACCAGAACTTAAAGGCATTGACTCTCCATGTGGGGATATTGTTAGTAAAGCGGCTGGAATGTCGATCCGGAGCCCCCGGAGAGGAAAAATGAGGTGCGTTTTAGAAACCTTTCCCGATCATATGGTATACCAGTCGCTGGGTTTCCCAAGCATGGTTTAGCTGTAGGAAGATTCCCTTCAACCTGGAGTGTTGGGACCCTTGGAATGAGTAGCATGAAGTACTGCATTAAACTTTTGGCAGTTGCTCACCAAAGCTCACCAATCCTCTCAGCCCCAAGTGTCCAGCCTTATGTCTTATCCAGCTGTGGGTTTATATGTGGTCAATCCAGGTTGCATCACAGCCCCTGAGCGAATTTTGTAAGAATTTTTCTCTCTTTCACTGTTTCTGCGTTTTGTTTTTAAAATTTATTTCTATAATGGGGTTTAGCTCATTTTCACTGCTGTGTTTGTGCCGCTCTGCACACACTTGATTCCCTTATGGAGATATATCAATACATGGGTTTTAAGATTCTTATTACTCAGATATATTTCTCTGCGGTGTATAGGGTGTGTTGAGGCCAGTTCATTGAGCAAGGTGTAGATCTTGTCTAATACCTATTTGGTTTCTTGAACGGTATCTGTGCTAATTTCAAACTCTGGTTTTATGCATCACCCCACCTCTCCTTTCCCCTTAAGCTGACATAAGTGTGTTTTCTAAATGTGAGACACTGTTCTGTTCTGTAATTCATTTCTTGTGCAGCCATATTTACCCTCCCTCTATAAGTGATATCTTATGATATGTTTCTTTTTCTGTTTGACTTATTTCAAGTAGTATTATCGGACCTAAATCCACTCTTTATCCTTCTACTAGCCTTATTACATTGATTTCATGGTGAAGAGATATTCCATTGTACATAAGTACCACATCTTCTTTATCCATTGTTCTCTTTCCTGGGATATTTAAGGTGTACTGAAGTTGAGGTTCTTGTAAACAGAGTAGCCCTAAACTGTGGTGTGCTTGTGTCTTGTTGATTTTTAGACTTCCCTAGATATACTCCCATGATTGGAAGTGTCCTATGCTCTGTAGCTCTGTTTTTTAGATGATTTAGGAACCACCATACACTTCTCCAGAGTGGCTCTCGGCAGTTCACACACTGCCCATCAGCGTATAAAGGCTCCCTGTTCTCCATGGCCTGTCCTGCCTTTCTGGTTTTTACAATTTTTTAGGATGGCCCTTTTGACCGGTGGGAAATGAGACTTCTTTGTTGTGCACATTTGCATTGCTTGCTTGCTTCGTTGCCCATAAAGTGCGTATGCGTTTTTTCCTGGATATAATCAGGAAAAAACGCATACGCCCTTTTGGGCCAACTGCGTCATTGTCGAAATTCTGCCGCTTTTCATGTGCTTTAAAGACGAGTCCAATCTATCTCTTGAAATCTGTTTCTTGCAATTCTGTCTTGCATTCAGATCCTCTTCTTTGCCTTACCTCCACATATTTTTGGACGTTAGTTTTCATTTATAACTCTGCAGATTTGTGAATTGCAGTGACCCTGAGCTCCATTTTTTAAGTTGCTCTTTTGTGAGCTGGCCTCAAACCCGCAGGATTGCTTCAGGCCCTATTTTGGCTCCGGCGAGGTGGGCTGAGCCTTTTTTAAGTTCTTATTCTCAATGGGAAATTAGAGTGATATGTGTCCGTCCAAACCCCTACAACTATTCTCTCGTTGGTTCCCCCTCTTCCCATTCATCCTCCTCACAATTTGCAAAATGTGTGAAACAGAAGTTTAAATGTGCTGATTCTCCAAGTGGGGAGATTCTAAGTAACGTGGCTGGAATGGTGAACAGGAGCACCAGGAGAGGATAAATGAGGTGCATTTTAGACACATCTCCCGATCACATGGTGTACAGTCCTCTGGGTTTTCCACGCATGTTTTAGCTGTAGGAAGATCCCTTGAACCTGCAGATTTGGGACCCATTGAATGGGTACCAGGTAGTATTACTTTAAAGGGTGTGCATTTCCTCACCCAACCTCACATTTCTCTTAGTGCAAACAGTTTCCTGCCTTATGTCTCATCCTGCTGTGGGTCTAGATGTGTTCAATCCATGTTGCATCACCGTCCCTGAGGAAAAGTTGTAAGAGGTTTTCTCTGTCTCTCTGTCGTTTATTTTTTTCAATTCATTACTATATTGGTTACAGCTGATTTTCAAAGCTCTGTTTCTTGCTGCTGTACATGCACTTGATTCACGTACAGAGAGACATCAATAAATTCTTTTTCAGATTCTTACCAGTCGTATATATTCTTTTCCGGTGACTTGAGTGTGCTGAGTGCAGTTCTTTTAGCTACCGTGTAGGCCTTGTTGATTATCAGTTTGGTATTTGGAATGGTATCTTTGCTAATTTCAACCTCCTGGATGATGCCTCACCCCTCCCCACCTTTCCCGTTTAGCAGCCTTATGCGTGTTTTCTACATATTTGACTATGTTTTTGTTTTGTAATTTATTTCATGTGTAGCCATTTTGGATTCCACCTTTAAGTGATATCTTATGATATGTGTCTTTTTCTTTTTGAATTATGTCACTTAGAATGATCATACGTAACTCCTCCGGAGTTGTTACAACTGGCCATATTTCATTGATTTCCAGGCTGAATAATATTCCACTCTACCTAAGTACCACATCTCTATCCATTTTTTCCCTCCAGAGACATTTAAGTTATATCCTAGTCGAGGATCTTTTAAACAGAGAGGGGGTAAACATTGGGGTGCCTGTGTCCTCTCGATTTTTGTTTTTCCCAAGATATACGCCCATGAGTGCAAGTGCCCTATGCTCTGTAGCTCATTTTTTAGATGCTTTAGTAAACACAATACACTTCTCCAGAATGGCCGTTGGCAATATACATTTCCACTATAAGTCTCACAGGGCTCCCTCTTCTCCTTGCCCTGTCCTGCATTTCTGTTGTTTACGCTTTATGAGGATGGCTCTTCTGACTGATGCGAAGTGATATCTTTTGTAGTATTGACTTCCAGTGCCCACCTGTTTGGTTGGCTAAAAAAGTGTATGCCCTTTTCTTGAATATATACAGAAAAAAACGCATACACCCTTTTTGGCCAACTGCAATGTTGGCAATGTTCAGCTCCTTTTCTTGTGCTTAATGGCGAGTCCTTTGTACCTCCTCAAATCCCTTTCCTGCCATTCTCCCTTGCTTACAAGTCCTTTTCTCTGACTTTCCTCAAGACATTTTTCAGTGATGGATATTTTCAACTCTGCAGTTTCGTGAATTTTACTGCCCCTGAGTTCCATTGTTCAACTTGTGTTTATGGGAACTGGCCACAAAGCAGCGGGATTTCCTCAAGCCCTATACTGTTTCCATGGGCAACCCTAGCCTTTGGTCAATTCGTCTTCCTGATTGGAAATTAGAGTGACATGTGCCTGTCTGAACACCTAGGACTTGTCTCTCATTGTTCCTCATCCTTCCGCTTCATCCTCTGGACAAATTCCAAACTGTACACAACAGGATGTTGACAGTGCTGACATCTCCAAGTGGGGAGACTGTTAGTAAAGACGCTGGAGGGGTGAACCCGAGCACCAGGAGATGAGGAGATGAGATGCCTTTTCCAAACTCTTCCCGATCAGACGGTATACCATCCTCTGGGTGTGACAGACATGTTTTAGCAGTAGGAAGAGTCCCATTCATGTAAGGAGAACACCAGGGCTTTTTCAAAATCAGTGTCTCCCCGAAACCCAAACTGGGGAATTTTTTAAGCTATGGCTACACATATGTTCATTAAGGGCCTTGGAAGTAGGCAGAGTCCAAACTTTAGATGATTGAAGTCTTCCGGGTCAGAAGCACTCACCACCAGCTTCCCTTAGGTTACACTTTAACTGTCATTGATAGATGATGTCAATAAAAATATCTATTCTTTTTCAGATTATTTCCCCTTATAGGTTATTGCAAAATGTTGAGTGTAGTTCCCTGTGCTATACAGTAGTTCCTTGTTGATGATCTATTTTATACATAGCAGTGTGTATGTGTTAATCCCAAACTGTTAATTTATCCCTCCTCCCACCTTTCCCCTTTGGTACTAATAAATTATAAGATTTTATACTTCTCAGAAATGGGGGAGCTGAAAGACAGGTATCATTTTCAATGGAAAAGCATTTAAAACAAGATTGAAGCTTTAACCAAGATTATTAGATGTACATCCTTGGAAAGAAATCACTTCGTTTCTCTAATATTGACCTGACAAATAAGACAAACCTTTTCACTGAACTTGCTTATAATAAAGTGATGGAAATATCAAATGGAAGTGTTAGAAACATCTTATTTTACCCGAGCCTTATACACTGTTCTATGTTAACTACAGCTTGGCTCACACATCTGTTCATTGAGGTTACAATAGTCTCAATTTCTGTTACTGATCCTCCAGAGTGGACCCCAACAAGTGTCCCCCCGCCCAGTGTCATTGGGGCCAACAGATCGAGACTGAGTTTGGTTCACAAGCAAAGGAAACTTTATATTTTGATCAGAGAATGGAGAGGTGAGAGCGTGTGCTACCCCGCGGGCTGTGGGCTGGGCTGCTGTGTAGAGATCCTGTCAGAGTCAGTGGGGGGGGGGGGCGGAGCTCTCGAGGGCCGGGTTGGCTGCAGCTCAGGCTCTATATCGCGGAGTCTGCACTGGGCCCCAGGAGCTGAGGTGTCGACCCAGCCATTCTGCACTAGGAAATCTGGTCTGAAGTGCCGGGTGTGGAACCTCTGCATGCGGGACCCTAGGAGCACATGAAATTAGACAAAGCACAAAGGATAAAAAAGGTTAGACTTGACTTTATTGCCCAGATTCTATTTTTATCTCCCAGGGATTTTTAATGGGCTTTGCTGGGGACAAACCCCTCCTCTGCCTTTTGTCCCGTTCCTCATTCTTGGAGTGCTGAGGGTGCAGACCCTTCTTCTGTAACTGCTGAGTGCTGAGTTGGGAGCCCTCATACCCGGGGGCGAGGGTCAGAGCTTCTCCCCAGCAGCCTCCAGGTGACGTTGATTGTCCCCAGGCCCCCTGCCTCCCTGCTCGTCCGCCTGAGCACCAGCATTGGAAGTGTTATAGATTCTAATGACCTTTAAGGGTCCAGGAAAGAGATGTGCAGAGACGCTGTGGGGGCCGGTTTCACCCCACCCCACATTTGTTCGGCCACCTTAGGCTGACCGTTTCTGCCAGCCTAGATGCTCTGACCAGTAGTCTGCGGTTTCTTCAATTAGGCCCCTGAATTAACGTACAAACAGCACCAGGTGTCAGAGCCCTGCCCGCTCAAGTCCCAGACAGTCCAGGGTCAGTGGTGATCAAGGACCATGATGGCCACTGAGTCAACAGCCTTTTGAAGTAAACAGGAGTCCAGCCGGTCTTATTGGCCACCATCATCATGGTGTCTGTAGGCTTTTCTATGGTGACAGTGTGATATACGGTTCCCCCGCCAAGATTATTAGCTCCCCTCTGGGTGCAGTAAGTCCTGCAAGCAGTAGTCTACTCTTTTGGGACACACTCTTGTTGTTTTATGAGAGAAACTCCAGGTCAAGTGATGTTCACACGAGTCGTCATGGTGCCCTGTTGCCCCCGGTTATCTCTCTGGATGTTGGAGTTGGAGGGCCTCCTCACTCGAGGTCGGTGTGTCCACGGAGCGAACCCTGCAACTTCAGGGCATGGTTGGTGGTTAGGATCACCACGTGGGGTCCTTTTCCCTTAGGAGGGAGGTGGCCTTTTGGGCTGCTGATTTCCAGGTTTTTAGATACCGCCAGTATCTTGGCCAGATGTGGCAGTGGGCCAAGCCCCTTGGTGACCGTAGTTTATCCTACCTGGATGGCATTCTTGCATTGTTCCATTTCAAGTGGTCCCAGTTTTTGCACTAATTCTCCAATGGCGATTCAGCTTTCACCGGGAATGTAAAGGTCAAAGGGTTTAGCTAAATTAGGGAGTTCCAGGGCAAGGGTCTGAATTGACTGCTCTTTCCATTCTTGAAAGGCCACTTCTGGATTCTATTCAACAGGATCATCATCTTTTCCTTTCAGTGTTTCATATAGAGGCCCAGCTAGTAGACTGTAGTTAGGGATCCAGAAGCAGCAAACCCTGGCCTCCCCAGAAACCCCTAAGCTGTCTTCTAGTTTTAGAAAGGGGTAAGGCTGAAAATGGTTTCTTCCCTTTCCTGGGATGGCCTTCTCCGACCTTCTGTGAGAATGAAGCCCAGGCAGGTCACCGCAGTCTGTGATATTTGAGCTTTTTCTTGGACAACTTCTATCCTTTATTGGCTTGGTAGTTCAGAGGCCTCCTTAGTAGGGCTGGTGATCAGAATGTCGTCTGCGTACTGAAGGAGGGTTTCCTTTTCCAGAGGTAGAACTTTTAGGTCTTTAGCTAAGCTTTCCCCAAAGATGGTGTGGGAATTTTTGCACCCTTGGGGCAAGACGGCCCGGAAGTATTGTTTTAGTTGTATGTTGAGTCCTGCCACTCACAAGCCAAAATTTCTCGTGACTCTGGGACTAATGGAATACAAAAGAAGGCATCATTGAAGACTAATACAGAATACCATGTCCTGGTGGTTGGTAGAATGACCAGCAGGGTGTAGGAATTAGGAGCAACTGGAGGTATATCCTCGGTGGCTTCACTGACTGTCCTGACATCCTTTACCAGGTCCCCAGCAGCCCATGGGGCTCTCGTGGTCAGACCAATCCCAGGATATGGAGCTCACCTGGGCAGGTACCCCACCCCCACCCCAGCCCACGGGGCTCTCGTGGTCAGGCCCCTCCCAGGATACAGAGCTACCCTTGCAGGTACCGTGGCAGGGCTGGACACACAGGAACCGTGCACATAGCCCTCATTTCAGAGCACCCCCAGGTCACCTGTCTCTCAGAGCTGACACAGAGCACCTCAGAGCAGGACTTGAACTAACAAACAGCAGCTGCGACAGGTCTGTGACCCTGGGCATCACTCTGTGCGGCCTCCCTCCACCTGGTCTTCCAGAGACTTCCACTGCACCCGGGGCACCAGGCCTCTGTCTCCAACCACCACCCACCCCTCCTCTCCCTGACTCCTGGGTTCCTCTCATTAGGAGAGGGTTTTCTTGAAGTTGTCTCCCACGCATGGGCCAGATAAAATGATTAGAAAACAAGCCAAAGCTGCAGCCCCTTGTCTATCCTGACTCTCAGGAGCCCACACCTGTTCCTTGGACCTGGCCGGTTCAGCAGGTTCCATTTTCTGCAACTGTGAGCCCCTGAGGGGTGATGATTGGCTGACCTGGGCAGCCTTACCGTGCCGGCCAGCCCTCCCCAGGTGTGCCTGGGTTGAGATCAATATAAATACCACTCCAGGCAGCAAGAGCCCCTGCAGCCGTGCCTGACGCCATTTTCTCTGCCCTGTCAGCAGTCTCGGGGCTGGGCTGGTGGGAGGGAGTGAGAGGCCACGGCTTTGTGGGTGGCCCAGTGTGAGTGGGGCTCTGCTGGACTTTCTGCAGCAGTTGCCAGGCTGTCACCTGCTAAAGAAGAGGATGTGTCACCCATACCTGCTGCTGGAATTTCTCCCTGGGCAGAGGTGAGGAAGGAAAAAAGCAGTGGGGGCAGGGACAGGACGGGTATCTCAGGCAGGGAAATGGAAATCTTCCAGAAGAGCACCCAGGGCCAGGACCATCCTGGCTGGCCTGCAGGCACCAAGTCGGCCGGCATGCTGTCACTCGTGTGGCTCTATGGGCCTTCCTCTAGGCTTTCAAGTCCTTGTATATATTCAGGTGTTTTACCTGGGACGGGTGGGAATAGTTCAGCAGCAACTGGCCTGGGGCTCAGCTCACGTTTACTCACAGATGCCTCGGCACGGTGCCCCAGCTTTGCAATGAGGACGCTTGTTGCGTGGGGGCTGCTGGCTGAATGGGAGACGATTCCCCACCACTGACCAACTTCAGAATTGTTTACAACTGGAGCAAGTGCACTGATACGGTTTTCCTCTGTGTAACTGGTGGGTTCTGTGTTTTTTTTCTCTTTTTCGTTTTTGGTTCAAGGTAGATTTTATTCCTCTTTTTTGTATTTACAGATATAAGCATGGAAATAATTTATTCATATAAATACATGTATGTGAAGGGAATAATTGTTTTTTCTGTTTTATTTTTTAAATTTTATTTCTTTTTAATTTTGAATTTTATTTTATATTTTTATACAGCAGGTTCTTATTGGTTATCTATTTTATACATATAAATGTATACATGTCAATCCCAGTCTCTCAACTCCTCCCACCACCACCCCCCAACAGCTTTCCCCCCTTGTTGTCCATACATTTGTTGTCCTCATCTGTTGCTCTATTTATGCCTTGCAAAATGGTTAATCTGTACAGTTTTTCTAGGTTCCACATATATGCATGAATATACAAGATTTGTTTTTCTCTTTCTGACTTACTTCACTCTGTATGACAGTCTCTAGATCCATCGACGTCTCTACAAATGACCCAGTTTCATTCCTTTTCATGGCTTAGTAATATTCCATTTTATATATGTACCACAGCTTTATGCATTCGTCTGTCTGTGGGCATTTAGGTTGCTTCCACTACCTCGATATTGTAAATAGTGAGGCAATGAACATTGCGGTGAATGTCTCTTTTTGATTTATGGTTTTGTCTGGGTATATGTCCAGTACTGGGATTGCTGTATCATATGGTAATTCTATTGTTAGTTTCTTAAGAAACTCCATATTGTTCTCCATAGTGACTGTATCAATTTATATTCCCAACAATAGTGGAAGAGGGTTCCTTTTCTCCACACCATTTCCAGCATGTTTTGTTTGTAGATATTCTGATGATGCCCATTCTACCAGGTGTGAGGTGATACCTCATTGTTGAGTCCATTTTGTTGAGCAAGGGGTAGGTCTTGTCTATTACATATTTGGCTTATGGAACGGTATCTGTGTTCATTTCAAACTCTGGTTTTATGCAGCACCCCAACTCACCTTTCCCCTTAAGCAAGCATAAGTTGGTTTTCGAAATTTGAGACCCTGTTCTGTTTTGTAATTCAGTTCCTGTGTAGCCAAGTTTACATTCCGTGTATTAGTGATACCTTATGATGTTTCTTTTTCTGTGTGACTTATTTCAGTTAGAATCATCATACCTGAATCCACTCATTATGCTGCTACGGGCCTGATGACATAGATTTCATTGCTGAGTGATATTGCATTGTACGTAAGTACCACAACTTCTTTATCCATTTTGCACTTTCTGCGATATTGAACTTGTACCGTAAAGGAGGTTCTTGTAAACAGAGCCGTCCCAAACTTTGGGGTGGCTGTGTCTTTTTGATTTTAATTTCCCTAAGCTATAGGACCATAAGTGGAAGTGCCCTAGGCTCTGTTGCTTTGTTTTTTAGATGTTTCAGGAAACACCATACACTTCTCCCAAGTGGCTGTTGGCAATTTACATCCCGCCCATCAGCATAACAAGGCTCCCAGTTCTCCATGGCCTGTTCTGCCTTTCTGGATTTTACACTTTTTTCAGATGGCCCTTTTGACCGGGGGGAAGTGAGACTTCATTGGAGTGCAGATTTCTTTGCAAGCTTGCTTGGTTGGCCAAAAAGGGCGTATGCGTTTTTTCCTGAATATATTCAGGAAAAAACGCATACGCCCTTTTTGGCCAAGTGCATCATTGTGGACGTTCTGCCTCTTTTCCTATGCTTTCAATGCAATTCCAGTCTACCTCTTGAAATCGGTTTCCTGCAATTCTGCCCCACTTTCAAGTCCTCTTGGCAGCCTTACTTCAGTATATTTTTGGACGATAGCTGTCATTGATAACTCTGCAGGTTTGTGAATTACAGTGCCCCTGAGCTCCTTTCTTCAACTCGCTTTCTTGTGAGCTGGCCGCAACACCGCAGGATTGCTTCAGGCCCTAATCTGGTTGTGGCACGGCACGCTGAGCCTTTGGTTAATTCCTCTTCCTGCTGGGAAATGAGAGTTAAATTTGCCCGTCCAGACACCTCCAGCTAGTCTCTCATTGGTTCTCCCTATTCCTGTTCATCTTCCGCAGAAATTGCAAACTGGGCCAAACTGGAGGTTAAAGGCACTGACTCTCCAAGTGGGGAGAGTGTTAGTAAAGCATCTGGAATGTTGCACCTGAGTACCAGGGGACGAAAACTGAGACACATTTGAACACGTTTCCATATCACACGGTGGATCATACTCTGGGTTCCACATGCATGTTTTAGCTGAAGGAAGAATCCCTTAAATCTGGAGAGTTGAGGCGCATGGAATGGGTACCATGCAATATGACTTCAAAGGGTCTGCATTTGCTCACCGAACTTCACCAATCCTATGAGCCCCAAGTGTCCAGCCTTATGTGTCACCCAGCTCTGGGTTTAGATGTTGTAAATCCAGGTTGCATCACAAGCCTTGAATGAATACTTAAGTATTGCTCTCTATTTCACTGTCATTGTGTTTTGTTTAAGAAATTAATTTTTATTATGGGATTTAGCTGATTTTCACTGCTGCGTTTATGCCGCTGTACAGACGCTTGATTCTCTTACAGAGATATATAAATCCATAGGTTTTATGATTCTTACTAGTCAGGTATATTCCTAGGCATTGAATATGGGGTGTTGAGTCCATTTCATTGAGCAAGGAGTAGCTCTTGTCTATTACATATTTGGCTTATGGAACGGTATCTGTGCTCATTTCAATCTCTGGTTTTATGCAGCACCCCAACTCCCCTTTCCCCTTAAGCAAGCATAAGTTGGTTTTCGAAATTTGAGACCCTGTTCTGTTTTGTAATTCAGTTCCTGTGTAGCCAAGTTTACATTCCGTGTATTAGTGATATCTTATGATGTTTCTTTTTCTGTGTGACTTATTTCAGTTAGAATCATCGTACTTAATCCACTCATTATGCTGCTACGGGCCTGATGACATAGATTTCATTGCTGAGTGATATTGCATTGTACGTAAGTACCACAACTTCTTTATCCATTTTTCGCTTTCTGCGATATTGAACTTGTACGGTAAAGGAGGTTCTTGTAAACAGAGCCGTCACAATCTTTGGGGTGGCTCTGTCTTTTTGATTTTAATTTCTCTAAACTATAGGACCATAAGTGGAAGTGCCCTAGGCTCTGGTGCTTTGTTTTTTAGATGTTTCAGGAAACACCATACACTTCTCCAGAGTGGCTGTTGGCAATTTACATCCTGCCCATCAGCATAAGAAGGCTCCCAGTTCTTCATGGCCTGTCCTGCCTTTCTGGATTTTACACTTTTTTCAGATGGCCCTTTTGACCGGGGGGAAGTGAGACTTCATTGGAGTGCAGATTTCCTTTGCAAGCTTGCTTGGTTGGCCAAAAAGGGCGTATGCGTTTTTTCCTGAATATATTCAGGAAAAAACGCATACGCCCTTTTTGGCCAAGTGCATCATTGTCGAGGTTCTGACTCTCTTCATATGTTTTCAATGCAATTCCAGTCTACCTCCTGAAATCGGTTTCCTGCAATTCTGCCTTGCTTTCAATGCCTCTTCCTAGCCTTACCTCAATATATTTTTTGAAAATAGTTGGCCTTTACAACTCTGCAGGTTTTTGAATTGCAGTGGCCCTTAGCTCCATTTTTCAGCTCTTATTTTTGTGATCTTGCCTCATAACCGCAGGATTCCTTCAGGCCCTATTCTTCTTCTGGGGCACCTTTCTGTGCCTTTGGTTTATTCTTCTTACTGATGTGAAATTAGAGTGACATGTGCCCATTGAAACCGCTACAGCTAGTTTCTCACTGGTTCCCCCTATTCCCATTCATCCTCCGCACTAACTGCAGACTGTGCGATACCAGAACTTAAAGGCATTGACTCTCCATGTGGGGATATTGTTAGTAAAGCGGCTGGAATGTCGATCCGGAGCCCCCGGAGAGGAAAAATGAGGTGCGTTTTAGAAACCTTTCCCGATCATATGGTATACCAGTCGCTGGGTTTCCCAAGCATGGTTTAGCTGTAGGAAGATTCCCTTCAACCTGGAGTGTTGGGACCCTTGGAATGAGTAGCATGAAGTACTGCATTAAACTTTTGGCAGTTGCTCACCAAAGCTCACCAATCCTCTCAGCCCCAAGTGTCCAGCCTTATGTCTTATCCAGCTGTGGGTTTATATGTGGTCAATCCAGGTTGCATCACAGCCCCTGAGCGAATTTTGTAAGAATTTTTCTCTCTTTCACTGTTTCTGCGTTTTGTTTTTAAAATTTATTTCTATAATGGGGTTTAGCTCATTTTCACTGCTGTGTTTGTGCCGCTCTGCACACACTTGATTCCCTTATGGAGATATATCAATACATGGGTTTTAAGATTCTTATTACTCAGATATATTTCTCTGCGGTGTATAGGGTGTGTTGAGGCCAGTTCATTGAGCAAGGTGTAGATCTTGTCTAATACCTATTTGGTTTCTTGAACGGTATCTGTGCTAATTTCAAACTCTGGTTTTATGCATCACCCCACCTCTCCTTTCCCCTTAAGCTGACATAAGTGTGTTTTCTAAATGTGAGACACTGTTCTGTTCTGTAATTCATTTCTTGTGCAGCCATATTTACCCTCCCTCTATAAGTGATATCTTATGATATGTTTCTTTTTCTGTTTGACTTATTTCAAGTAGTATTATCGGACCTAAATCCACTCTTTATCCTTCTACTAGCCTTATTACATTGATTTCATGGTGAAGAGATATTCCATTGTACATAAGTACCACATCTTCTTTATCCATTGTTCTCTTTCCTGGGATATTTAAGGTGTACTGAAGTTGAGGTTCTTGTAAACAGAGTAGCCCTAAACTGTGGTGTGCTTGTGTCTTGTTGATTTTTAGACTTCCCTAGATATACTCCCATGATTGGAAGTGTCCTATGCTCTGTAGCTCTGTTTTTTAGATGATTTAGGAACCACCATACACTTCTCCAGAGTGGCTCTCGGCAGTTCACACACTGCCCATCAGCGTATAAAGGCTCCCTGTTCTCCATGGCCTGTCCTGCCTTTCTGGTTTTTACAATTTTTTAGGATGGCCCTTTTGACCGGTGGGAAATGAGACTTCTTTGTTGTGCACATTTGCATTGCTTGCTTGCTTCGTTGCCCATAAAGTGCGTATGCGTTTTTTCCTGGATATAATCAGGAAAAAACGCATACGCCCTTTTGGGCCAACTGCGTCATTGTCGAAATTCTGCCGCTTTTCATGTGCTTTAAAGACGAGTCCAATCTATCTCTTGAAATCTGTTTCTTGCAATTCTGTCTTGCATTCAGATCCTCTTCTTTGCCTTACCTCCACATATTTTTGGACGTTAGTTTTCATTTATAACTCTGCAGATTTGTGAATTGCAGTGACCCTGAGCTCCATTTTTTAAGTTGCTCTTTTGTGAGCTGGCCTCAAACCCGCAGGATTGCTTCAGGCCCTATTTTGGCTCCGGCGAGGTGGGCTGAGCCTTTTTTAAGTTCTTATTCTCAATGGGAAATTAGAGTGATATGTGTCCGTCCAAACCCCTACAACTATTCTCTCGTTGGTTCCCCCTCTTCCCATTCATCCTCCTCACAATTTGCAAAATGTGTGAAACAGAAGTTTAAATGTGCTGATTCTCCAAGTGGGGAGATTCTAAGTAACGTGGCTGGAATGGTGAACAGGAGCACCAGGAGAGGATAAATGAGGTGCATTTTAGACACATCTCCCGATCACATGGTGTACAGTCCTCTGGGTTTTCCACGCATGTTTTAGCTGTAGGAAGATCCCTTGAACCTGCAGATTTGGGACCCATTGAATGGGTACCAGGTAGTATTACTTTAAAGGGTGTGCATTTCCTCACCCAACCTCACATTTCTCTTAGTGCAAACAGTTTCCTGCCTTATGTCTCATCCTGCTGTGGGTCTAGATGTGTTCAATCCATGTTGCATCACCGTCCCTGAGGAAAAGTTGTAAGAGGTTTTCTCTGTCTCTCTGTCGTTTATTTTTTTCAATTCATTACTATATTGGTTACAGCTGATTTTCAAAGCTCTGTTTCTTGCTGCTGTACATGCACTTGATTCACGTACAGAGAGACATCAATAAATTCTTTTTCAGATTCTTACCAGTCGTATATATTCTTTTCCGGTGACTTGAGTGTGCTGAGTGCAGTTCTTTTAGCTACCGTGTAGGCCTTGTTGATTATCAGTTTGGTATTTGGAATGGTATCTTTGCTAATTTCAACCTCCTGGATGATGCCTCACCCCTCCCCACCTTTCCCGTTTAGCAGCCTTATGCGTGTTTTCTACATATTTGACTATGTTTTTGTTTTGTAATTTATTTCATGTGTAGCCATTTTGGATTCCACCTTTAAGTGATATCTTATGATATGTGTCTTTTTCTTTTTGAATTATGTCACTTAGAATGATCATACGTAACTCCTCCGGAGTTGTTACAACTGGCCATATTTCATTGATTTCCAGGCTGAATAATATTCCACTCTACCTAAGTACCACATCTCTATCCAT